>NW_028261386.1:63391208-63991208 GCF_051295495.1 Thamnophis sirtalis | reverse complement strand
TACCGAGAACTTATTATAAAGAGAAAAACCGTGCTGAATCCAGCAGGCTACAGGCCCATCTAGTTCAGCATTCTGGATCTCACAGTAGTGAATTAGATGGATTTTGGAACCTCCAAATGTGGACAGAAGGGAGACAAGCCCTCTGCTATGTTGGGTCCCTAACAACTGGTGTTTAGCATATGCTGCCTGTAGTTCTAAAGGAAATAATTATTCCATGTCCACTGTTAGCCACTGTTGCATTGCTTTTTTTCAGTTCTCACTTATCCAATTTAAATTGCAACCCAATAACAAATTGCATATATAACTTATTTTTATTTTATTGATCCTGAATCCTCCTGAATTACTTTTTATGAGTAACTCTTCAGTCCTAACATGAAGCAATGAGAATTTTTTCACTGATATTTTGCCTACTATGCACAGTTATAAAACCCTATCCTGTCTTTTCTAATCCATTTTTATTCTGCGCTTAATAGTTCTAGATAGTAGAGGTTTCTCTTGTGATCCCCTCACAATTTTTGGCTTCTTTCTTCTTGTACCTTTCCCTGTTCTTCAATATCTCAATATGTAGCTCTACTCAAAAGGGTACACAGCACACATGCACAATCTTAAAATGGCTAACAAAAGTAAATTCATACAGTAATCATTATCAATAATCAATTACAAAACACTGAAAGAAATCAAAAACTCACTTCAGGGTGCCCCGTTACAAACAACATAACTTAAATCAAACGTAATTAAATTATGTCAGTACCATTAATTTCGAATTTCATCAATTATTCCTTAAAAACCAATATTTGTAACAGAATCACAATCGTCCTCCATTTGAGGTTTTTTCCCAACCCCACTACTACCTGATGTAGAGATTTCTGCTGAAATCTTAAATTGTAGTATTATTAAATGCATGATGTCAAGAAAGGTGGGGGGGGGGAATGCAACCACAGCATTATATGTCTTTTCATGGTTTATTAGGTGCTGGCATAGTGATGCCCTTTGCTGTTTTAAAACTGAACATACATCAACACTTCCTGCTGTTTCAAAGACACGGTGATTTAAAGCAAGGCTCACAATTATAGTAAAACTACAAGACCTGTCAGTTATGATGCTTGCCCTGTAGCAGCAAATAGGATAGATTTACACCTGGAAGAAGCATCTACAGAATAAGAACAGCACATTTGTTGTTTTCCTCTTCTTTAAGGGAATATCTATAGGAGACACTCAGCACCAGATGTTACAGGCAACCATATACCATTTTGTATGCAGAAATTTAAATATCATAAAACATGGGTGTGTCTGCTTCTACGTATGTCAAATCAAACTTTTTTTTTGCCATGAAAATTTTATTAGCATCATTCTGTCTGGTGTCATGGATTTTCTTTTTATTATGAGATCTGGCTTTTATGCTATCTCCGCCATGAATTTTGATAATAGCCTCTGCTTTAAAAAATAATAATTAACAAATGAGCAAATAGAAATTGTTAACATAAGCTTTAAAATAATAGTGATGGTGAGGAGATGGTTATTCCCCCCCCCAAAAAAATATTTTCAATTGTGTCTGTCTTCTTACAATGTATAATCATTGCAGATTTCAGTATAAAAGGAATTTTTCATTTGGAATATTGTGTGCTTTCATAAATATGTAGCATCTCACGCTAATGGTCACAAAACTGATGGGTTTCTTAAAGACATCTCTGAAAGGTGCCCAGAGATAATGTTAATTTGAAACTGACTCCAATTTCTTCTCATTGTATCCTACGTCAACACATTTTTTTGTGTAGAGTAGAGTAGAGTAGAGTAGAGTAGAGTAGAGTAGAGTAGAGTAGAGTAGAGTAGAGTAGAATAGAATAATTTATTGGCCAAGTGTGATTGTATACACTGTTCTACTAAACAAGAAAGCATGGGATTCCAATTTTTTTTGAGTAACTGTTCAAATTTATATTTGGATTGAATTTACTGCTTTGAATGGCAAGTAGCAATCTATTCAACAATTTCAAATATTGAACCATGCTGATACCTCCTTCCATAGGCATTCATATCAACTAAAGGAAACAGTGAATCAAACTGATGCTCAGCAGGTAAGGGTCAATATCTATAAGCTAAAAAAAAGATGAGCTTTAGGGGACTTCCAAATCTTCTCCCTTCCCCTTTTGGGGCTAACTCTGTCACAACAAATGCTTGTGTATTCCTCTTTCCTTGAGGAAAAAAGTTTTGCAATCATCCAGTGGACATTCTAGAGCAGGGGTCTCCAACCTTGGCAACTTTAAGCCTTGGTGGACCTCAACTTCTAGAATTCCCCAACCAGCAAAGCAAAGCTGGTCTGGGGAATTCTCAGAGTTGAAGTCCACTAGGCTTAAAGTTGCCATGGTTGGAGACCCCTGTTCTGGAGAATGTAATTGACTTCCATTCTTCCCTGTGATTTTGATGAACTTGTGTTAGAGAAGATGTTAAATATTATTATTTTTTCTGATGCCACACTGGTTATCATGCCATGCAAAATGTGTGAAATTGTCATAACACTTTCATCTCAACTGTGACATTCTGAATATGCCATAGTATTGTGTCTCTTCTCCAACACATTTAAGGATGAGGCTTTAAACCTCACTAGCATAAATGCCCTTTCTACGCAAGACAGAGTTTACTGGAAAAAATAACTAGGAATAGTGGGAGATCTACGACAGAGAGTCCATAACAGAAGTTTTAAAAAATGATTTGTTGTTCTGCAGGTCCAGGCTCTGTTGGCCTCTAACATAGATTTCCCTGGTCAAAAATATAGATTGGTCTGAGAGATCAAAAATAAGGTAAATCAAAAGGCTGTATTTTTTTCCAAGAGAAAATAAACTTAGCAGCAAAGATACACTGGGATAAAAACTCATCCCAGAACAGTTCTTTCAGCCAGCATGCCAAACAGCAAATTCTCAAGAGGGTATCCACAGAGACAAAACTCAGTTCCTGCAGAATAAGAACATTTGGCACAAATCAAGGAACTTGAAACATGGTTCTTATACATTTTTCTAAGGGCATTTTATCTTTATGAGAAATTGTTTGTCATACAGCAGATATAACACCTTGGCTTTAAGTAATTTCAGTATTGCAGGGGCAAAGTTATTACTATTACAACTAGCAAATCTAATTATAGCACTGGAGGCCTTTGGGGCACATTTTATAATTTCTAAGGTTTGCTGTTTCACAGTAGTGAAAGACTGAAGTAGATTTTTAAATAAATGCAATATAATCTGCAGAGTTATTGAACAGCCATGGACAGAACCTCAAGCATGCCCAGTATCTTCTAATATATATTTATTAAATTTACGGACATCTATTGTATGAAAAAATCTAAATAAAAATAGTGCATTAATTTTACTGCTATGTGAAGATATCTCATTCATTTACACATTTACTACATGTTTTCCACCAACTCTTTTTCTCTCACTCAAATGAATGTGCATCTTTTATAATAAAAAGAAATGAAATAATTACTTGAATTTGCTTTTTATCAGCTGTATTATGTTAAATATAAAGTATCTTTTAATAGTAGTTTTTAAATTGTGTCTCTGGTCATGTTATATTTTACTAAGGTACTACGGGTGAAAAGGACCACATTTGGGAGCTCTAATCCCTAGATAAAAAATAGTGAAATAAAATATTTGATTTTAAAATGAAAGGTATGTCCTCTCTTCCTCTGGTGCCTAAGAGGTAAAAAAAGACAAGAGACAATTTGGGAGTTGGATAGATACCCGAGCCAAAACTAGCCATAAATCCCACAATATTTCATGCAAGAATCTGATTACTCACCTTCTTTTTCATATCTTTTTGTTGTGATCTTAAAAGATACAAAACATGTCTCAGTAGCTCAGTATCATTAAGAACACTGATGTTCCTAAATAAATGACCCAGTGTTTTGTTAATCAGCAAGCACAACTTTTTAAAAAATTCAACTACATCATTATGGTTCTTCATAAACCAGGATAAGAATTTCTCTGATGCTTGTGTCAGCTGTTTTTATTCTAAAATTAAATTATAGGAAAAAGATGTTAGGATAGGAAAAAAAGAAAGAAAGAGAAAAAACATTGCAAAGCAAGTTAACTGGGAGTGAAATCAAAAGTATTAATTTTGGTGCATCGACTTCAATTGCATTGTGCCTTACAGCTTAATCGATTTCTAAAATCCAAAAATGAGATTCAAATTAGGTATTTGAATTATTATTTTTATCATGGTCCAGCAGTCTCTAGTAATTGTGACATGCTACTCTGCATAACAATAGAAAAATAAACCTTTTACAGCCAGGTAACTGTTCTCAAAGGGAAGATGTGTCCCCTTCCCAAGAACAGATGTAGCTACTAATATGATTAAAGCATCTGCAGATGGTGTGGAGCTGACACTGGCAGCCGACAGTAATTTCAGATAGTATAGTGTAGGTGAATTCTCAGCTCCTACCTAATTTGAAAGCATGCTTAAAACATGCTTTCTGAAACTTTATTTTTATGTTATTGTTTCTATCTTTGTAAACTTACCAACTCAATGTTATAGAACATATGTAGATCAACATTCTGTTCCAATAGTGGCCATCTAGAAGACTACTGGAAACCCAAAGTCAGAAAATGAAAGCATGCTAACTCTTCCCTCATAAATAGTACTCGGAGGAATTCTGCTTCCAGCATTTCAGGCAACATATAGTTCTCAAAACATGTGCTCACTGAAGTGCTAGCTCTCTCATGGTCAAAAGCAAACAGTTTTATTGTGATGTGGCTGCTACCGAAACAAGGAACAGATGACACTACCTCTCTCTCCCTACAGAGGTTGGCGAAGTGGCAAAATAAATTGAATACTGATTACAGCATAAATATATCTGGCATTTATTACATAGCAGTCACTGTAATTCTTAATAAATCAAATGTTTTCCACTTTGCCAAGGAAAACCCAGGCACCTAATAGCCATGTGCTGCAAAAAAAAATGTCTTTAAAGCAAATCCTGGCCTCACCATATCTTTTTACAGTAAAATTCATATTACATAGTCAAATTTCATTTAAATATGCTTTACCTAAGGACCTCTATATTACTCAACACTGCATAAACTCAGTTTTAGTATTGGGAACCATTGGGAGGGATTAGTTTTGCATTAATAGCAGTAGCACTTATATACTGCTTCACAGTGCTTTACAGCCTTCTCTAAGCTATTTGCAGAGTCAGCCATTATCTCCATCAAGCTGAGTCCTCCTTTTACCGATCTCGGAAGATAAACTTTAACTTTCAAACATGCTTAATTTTATTCACCTCTATCATGTCTCCCATTATTTGCTTTCTGTCTTAAATTAAAAACTGACTTCTCCTGAGAGAGTCTATTGTTTACACTCCTTCATTTAGAGACCTACATATTAATTTATATTCTCCACTTCCTATGTTCTTCTGCCAAGCGGACTACTTATCTAATTACTGGTAAGTTCCTCTGGAAACTTTGATGAGGGTCTTAATCAAAAGATTTTTGAACATCTACATTAAGTGTCTATCACTTATCTATGTGTTTTTTGACATGCTCAAACAATATAAAAGCTAAGTGAGATAATTCTTACTTTAATATAATATAACATAATATAACATAACAATACTATACTATACTATACTATACTATACTATACTATACTATACTATACTATACTATACTATACTATACTATACTATACTATACTATAATAAAGAACTATGTCACTTAGCTTTTATGTTTGAGCATGTCAAAAAGATGTAGATAAATAATAACACACACATACACATACACAAATACAATATTTTCTTTAATGTTTTTCCTCAATTTAACTTTTAAAATATATGCTGTTCATTGGTCTGTAATTTTCTGAAATTTCCAATCTAGCCCAAAACATTTTTGCATGTTGATGATATACTACCATGACCCAGATATCGAAGCCCAATTTTAGGGACATGATAAATACTTTACAGAAGATTAGACATTTCATATTTTAAGTTTTCAAAAAAAAATTATGTTCTATTGTTTGAATGGAAGCCACTTATAGACATGTAAGCATATCTCTGATCTCTGTTCTGAGAATCTTCATCCATTGTTTGACTGAATGAGAGGGCTAATCTGCATGTATGGCCTTGATGAAGTATCTGGACATCCATAGTCCAATCTCAAACCAGGTTGGAAAGCCAAAGGAAAAGAGTACATTGTCACGCTTCTTTCAAGTATGGCTAGAAACCTCTTCTTTCTAGATGGTGACAGATGCCCAGAGGAAGCAGAGGTCCTTTGTGCATGGCTGGAGCATGGCTTATCACAAATGCTTCAGCAATGAGTATTCCTGAATTGCTTCCTAGACAATCAGTTTTGTATTGAATTTGCCTACAACGCATCTGCAACTCAAAAAGAAGGCGGAGGAGCCAACGTCACAACGATACGGACATGTGGTCTCGATGCTCCGAGACCGCAGCCGATACTTTTGCCGCTGGGTGTGCCAATCGGCCCTAAACCGTCCTGAAGAGACAGTGAACAGGGAGACTACATCTTGCTAGCCTCAGGGACATGGCAAAGTTCCTGATCGATGCAAGAGAAGCTCTTCAAGCTGACGACAAAAAATCCAGCCAAGGCTGACAAAGTCGGGGCAGCTCCAAAACGGAAGGATACGGAAAGAGAAAGTGTTTCCAGCTGGTGAGGAACTTTTACTGTTTTAAAAAGAGACTGCCTATAAAAAACTTAAAATTAATTTAAATTGGAGAACAGAAGAATCAAGCGGCGGAATTAAATTTGGAATGGTTTTGGACAGTGGTTATCTTACTTTATAAATGCTATCTTCATGGATGGAACTTACGCAAGCCTTTTAAAACGAATGGATTAAGTTATCTTCTTCTATTTTTTCTTTTATTATTCTCTGTAACCTATGGTCTAAATTTTTCCTCTTTCATTACTGTGGGTGTTCTTCTAACCCATTTAAAAATAGTACTCTTTTTTCTAACTTGAAATACAAAAAAGATACAAAAAGAAATAAGGAAATTTGCAACAATAACACTGCTACTCAGAGGCTGGAAGGTTTGTGTATTGGAAATGAACACTTTTTTTTCTTCACTGATTGTTTTGGCTTGGCACTACAAGGTCTCACTGCTTGGTTATAGAGAGTGATAAGAAGGGAAGCATACAGATGTCCCTTTGAAGTATATCTCTAACCAGAGAAAAGTGAAAAAACAACATTTTTGTCAATCTATGCTTAATTTTATTAACCTTCCAAACTAAAGCAGCTGTGTTTGTTAGCTGGAGATAATGGCACAATTTCAAAAGCAAACAGAAATTCTAAGCTTGCAAAAGATATTTTCAGAAATACAGAAATTATCAAATACATATGAGAGGATAGAGAAGAAGCTGGAAGACTTAGAGCATATAACAGCAAAATAGGATGAAGAAGTTGAGGATGTTTATCAAATGGAAAACGTGGTGGTTAAAATCCCAAAAATTGAAATGGAAAATGAATATAAAGAGATTACATTTGCTGATATTTATGGTGATTGGTTTGTCTCTGAAAATGGAAAGAGTAGAATACTGAAAGAGGAATTAAATGGAGGGGAAATTTATCCCAGAGGGCAAGATACAGAAGAAGAAAAAAAAAAACAAAGAATCTATGGATTTAAAGAGAGAAATTTTATTAGCAATAGCATTGATAACACTACTGACATCAAAGATAAGCTGACTAAGGAAACAGAAGAAGGGCATCAAGATTACATGAGAGATCTTATAAGCAAGGAGTTGCTAAGAGGAGTCCGTACAAAGTTGATCAAGGAGATGATTAGAGGACTGGCACCACAAATGGCAGAAGATATGAGACTCTTTTGCTATTGGAAAGATACACGTTGATAGATGGAAGAATATAATTTAAAACTAGTTAAACCTAGTGAAATTTATTGACAATAGATAGAGTTTAAATAAATAATTGATAATGTTACTAATGTATACAATGTGTAGTGTTATGATGAGTATAATTGGATATGAATATTGAATGGTACCCATGTAAGGAAGATTAGAAATCCCTTTGGATTATATATAAAGGTTAATAATAAAAAAAAGAACCAAGTTAGATACAGTTAAAGTTTTGATTATTAGGGGGGAAATGTTATGATACAGGATATAATCAAATAAAGAAGGGATAAGAATAACAACATATATATAGATATGGGTATAACATAAGGAAACTGGATGTAAATTTTAAACAGTGATTTGGAAAGGAGGATTAGAAAACTTTGTTATTAAATATTATGGATGTTTAGCTAGAATAGGACATAAGGATTTAGTGTTAGTGGAGGATTTTAGAAATAGTAATTGAAAAGCCAGTATGTGGTTATGTATTAAATTTTGGTATATTTTATGATGAAGGACGCTTAAACAATTATAGTCAAATGAAAATGGAGATATGATAGCAATAGCAATAGCAGTTAGACTTATATACCGCTTCATAGGGCTTTCAGCCCTCTCTAAGCAGTTTACAGAGTCAGCATATTGCCCCCACAGTCTGGGTCCTCATTTTACCCACCTCGGAAGGATGGAAGGCTGAGTCAACCTTGAGCCGGGAGATTTGAATCGCTGAACTGCAGCTAACAGTCAGCTGAAGTGGCTGCAGTACTGCACTCTAACCACTGCGCCACCTCGGCTCAGTGATGATGGTGACATATATAAATATTTGAGTTAAAATGCTTGAGTTAATATTAATTACGTTTATTGACTGTGGAAGAGAAGCACAAAAGTGTTTTTGTAACCAACTGATACACTTTCTACAGCATGTAAAGAAGGATGTTGTGTTTGTTTTGAATTAAAAAATAAAAAAATATTTTTAAAAAAGAAGGCTATGCTATATTCTGCTGCTGTGCTAGAAAAGCATGGAGACTGTGATCAGGTGTCTTTCCATCTTCACCCTTTTTATTGCTTATAGCTGGGGAGAACATTGTAAAGAATTTACTCATTCCAAATGTATGGGGTAAGCTTACTAATATTCTGTAGCATTATCACCAGCCTCGTGAGGAAGAGTAATTTCTCTTATATAAATATCTTGATAGCTATTGTGTTTTCATCTTTCCTCTAGCTCTTAAAACTGTTGTTTTAAATATCAGATTGTTCTGAGAATCTTTATCCATTATTTGACTGAATGAGAGGGCTAATCTGCATGTATGGCCTTGGTGAAATGTCTGGACATCTGTGGTCCAACGTCAAACCAGGATGTAAAGCCAAAGAAAAGGAGAACATTGTCAGGCTTCTTTCGGGTATGGCTTTTTTCTTCTTTCTAGATGGTGACATTCAGGACATGACATCATGAGTCATAGTTTGATTCAGATGAGTTATTGCAGGCTTGAATGAAGCCAAATATAGCAAAATATCTGCTCCTGCCATTCATAACAATCAAATATTGATTTACTTGACTTCAGTGCAATTGGGTTTGCAATGGATTCTACACTGTCACTTAAGGCTCTGGAAGCTTCCCAGGTTCACAGTATAGTCAGCCAGCTGTGCCTGCCTGGCCTAACAATTGTGATTATCCCTGGGCAGTGATAGCTTAGCCACAATAATCCATGCTCTGATAACTTCCCATCTGGATTACAGTTCAGTATTTTCCTGAATGTTCAAATCTGTAGCTATTTGTTTTACTTAGTTTCATTGTTATCATTCTATAAAGTTTCTGTATACTCTTCTGTATACTCTAGTTGTACTCTAAAATAAAGGGATGTACAATTCTGTCAGGTTAATTAGTTATGCATTTTATCTTATATTTGTTTTTTGTTTTGTCAGGCTAACTTATTTTTACTGATTTTTTTCCTAAAATATCCTCAAGCTGCAATATATTAACTGAAACTTTAGAGATGCTTAAACCATTTGCCATGTTTTAATATAGAAGCCATAAAATTGAATATTCATCACAGCCTCTTAAGTAAGTTTTGCCAAATATTTAAATTACTAGCCATTAAAGAGATTGTCACATGACAGATTTTTAGAAGCTCTCAATATATATAAGAAAATTATTGAGACGTAAGACTATGCTACAAATGCTAATCTCACCATAAAACAGAAAACCAATCTATTAATATCAGTTGTTTTACTTTGAGAGTTGCTATGCTGCTTTTAACCAATTCATCAACATTTATTTATTATGCAGAACTAGAAATGGCATCAACTAGCATCTGGCGAGAAACCAGTTAACTATTTTCTGTAGCTTTTAAGAATTCCTCAACAGAAAAGCAGAGAAACCACTTTGTGCTGGCTCTTCCTAAGGTAGCCATAATTGCTAAACACAATGCAGATGGTAAAGCATGTCACAACCATAAATTCAGTGTTTTGATCACCTCCTCTGCTGAATCTCACCTGCTACCGAATTCCACCTGCTAGAGAGTGCCTATAAAAGCTCAAGCTATTTAGTAGATGGCAAGAATGTAGTTAGTATTACTGTTTTGGCACAACACATCCTCTTTTGTGCCAGTATCACTTGTCATGTGGACTAATAGTGATCAGCGGGGAAATAGATACCTCCTCATTTCCACTGTGCAGTTGGCATTGTGAGTTTGAGAGCTGATGATGCATATATGAATTGAGGTGATATGACTAGGACTTTCTGCAGAGGAGCTACCAACAGAAAGAGGCAACTGACATCAATTCTGAAAAAAATATTAGAGCTGAATACTTTCATAGTTTTGCTTTTTTCCTTGGATGCCATAATGATAAACTAAACAGATGGTGTATGAATTTTATGTAAAACATTTAATTAGGCCAACAAAAGCAGTACTCTACCAGCTGTTCTAGCTAATGACCTTGGGAAATGTAGACAACCCAGATGGAAAAATATATCTTTCTCCATTCAAACAGTTTCTTTTTTTCCTTCTCTCAATTTTTCTTCTTGGTTTTGTGCCGCTTAAAAAAGTAACTAATTGCTAGAAGAGAAAGGTTTGCAGAAGACAAGAAATAGCAACACTTGTCAAAACTATTTACTTGACCACAAAACAGGTGTGTCTTGTCTTACAATAATTCTAAGCATGATTTCAATTTTAATACATTTTCTATATTAAGAGTTTTGTCATAAAACATGAAGAAGATGAAAAACAACTTGTTCCAATGACATCTAAGATTCGTAAGAATGTCAGCTGATCCCAGGCAAGGAATACTTATTCCTGTTTCTCCCAAACAGAACCTTATCATGTAGGAAGAGATATGGCTGCCATCCCAGAAGTATCCTTCCTTAACTGAGAAATGGTTTCAATTGTTTTAATTCATGACCCTGAAAGGGTCAGTGAGCAGAGATCTGAAGCAAATGGAAGAAAGATGTTTGAGTTCTTCAACCTTTAACTTATCTTACTGCTACACAAGATTAATATGGAAAAATAATTTGCTAAATTTTGAACCTTACTTTAAAAGTAAAGAAAAACCAAATGCACATTAGCATAGGTGTATAGCATACATATAACATAAGTGGTACCTGGCTCAATAGCAGTAAATATGAGAGGAATCTTGGAGTCCTAGTGAACAATCACTTAAATATGAGCCAGCAGTCTCTTGCAGCTGCCAAGAAAGCCAACACGTTCTAGGTTGCATAAACAGAGGAATAGAATCAAGATCACATGAAGTGGTAATATCGCTTTCTAATGCCTTGGGTAAATGCCACATTTAGAATACTGCATCCAGTTTTGGTCACCACGATGTAAAAACGATGTTGAGATTCTAGAAAGAGTTCAGATAAGAGCAACAAAGATGATTAGGGGACTGGAGGCTAAATCATATGAACAACTGTTGCAGGAACTGCGTATGTCTAGTTTAATGAAAAGAAGGACTGGGGTGACATGATAGCAGTGTTCTAATATCTCAGGGGCTGCCACAAAGAAGAGGGAGTCAAGCTATTCTTCAAAATACCTGAAGGCAGGAAAAGAAGCAATGGATGGAAACCAATCAAGGAGAGAAGCAACATAGAACTAAGGAGAAATTTCCTGACAGTTAGAACAATTAATCAGTGGAATACCTTGTCTCCAGAAGTTGTGAATGCTTCAACACTGGAAGTTAAGAAGAGATAAGCAACCATTTGTGTGAAATGGTATAGGGTTTCTTGCCTGAGCAGGGGGCTGGACTAGAAGACCTCCAGGGTCTTTTCCAACTCTCTATTCCTATTGCTATTCCTATTCTATTCACAAATGAGTTGTAGTACTGATCTCCGAGGCTTAAATATCTCCATAGATGTGCAAAACATCACATATGTTTACCTTCTTCCTATTCGCCTTTCAATCTATTCATTCTTGCCTTCAATCCTATGACATGATCCTTCCCAGATTCCTCTCCCTTCACTATTTTGCCTTTCCTCATCTCTGCCATTCATTATGTTTCCTACTGTGCTGATATCACCTATTACACTAGGTTTACTTAGCATTTGCAGTGTTTGACAACAAGCTGACTCATTTTTCACTAGTGAACTAAATGTACCACCTGCTGCTCACCTTCTGCAATAAATCTGTCTTTATAACAGCTAATCAATAGTTTTCTGTTGAACTAGACTTCTATTTAAGGCCTTCAGATATGTCAGAACTATAATTTCCAGAATTTCTTACCAGTTGCAATTCCAGTATATTTGGAGAGTATCACGTTGTGAAAGTCTGCAACAGATTCCATATCTTTTCCTTTCCATCCTCCTGAGATAGCCTCATGGAGCACAAGTGATGGTTTTGAACACACATTTCCCCAATCCTTTCTCTGCCTCTTTCATTGATAATCTAACATTTCATCTCAAGTGATGCTATAGATACATGAATTTCAAACTACTAATTCATTTAAATATCTTTCCTTTTATAATACAGAAGTGAAAATTGCCTTTAGAAAGAGTAGCAAAATTAGGTATTTTAGTCTTGCTGTGACAGATCAGCATTCCTTGACAAAGAGGTTAATTAATGTGAGCCTTCCTAGACATGAGATAAATAATTCTGAAGACTCAATATCCACAGGACCTCATCTGCCCATTTTGGAGGCATTGTTAAATTTATTTAAGCTTATAAATGTTCATACACTTGCATATTAGAGTCTCTGAAATATGTAATTTTGCTTCTGTTTATCTGATGGTACAAACACCTGACTCTGGTATTAGAAGTGATGCCTATAGAAATCTATATGTAAACATTCAGTATACTGCAAGTATATCAGTTACTTGACAGCAATAACTGCAGAAAGCTACAACTTCCATATTTTTATAGACTTTCTTAAAACAATAAGTTTCCATTGGGAACAAAGGATAACAGTTTTTATGGCAGTTGCACAGCAAGAGAAGCTATGTAAGAACACTATTTAGACAAGCACAAATACACTACAGCAACCTTGAACATCAACAAAAGGAAATAGATCATCTGACAACATTATCATTTTCACAGCTTGTGTTAATTGTGCTATATTGGGTTGAGTAGTCAGGCACTTTTTGATGAAGTTGTGTGGATTTGTTGGGAGATGTTAGTTATATAGATGATCTGTTTCTTTTGTTTGCTGTGTAACTGTCATACATCAAAAATATATGAGAAACCACCAACATACTATTGCAACCATGTGGCATCACTATAGCACACCAACTAAAGCCCTCCAAAACATCCAAAGTAAACAAAAAGACCCTGGCAGGCCCAGAAGAAAAAAACAGGAGTCATCTACAACATACAGTATAAAGATTGCAACAGCCACTATGTAGGACAAACTGGCAGAACACTAGCAGATTGCATCCATGAACACCAATCGGAAATCAGAAGAGATAATGAAAATCCTTAATTTCACAACACATGAACAGACTTAACCATAGTTTCAATGGGAAACTGAGCATCCTTGAGCAAGCCAAGTCCAAAAATACTAGAACATTCCTGGAAGCCTGGCAATCTGACAAATAAGCCATCCACATGCACACAGACAAAAAACAATATCTATATACCATCCAAAAGAGACAATCAAAAAGCTAAAAAAAGAAACAAAAAACCCAGAACACCTCCTTACCAGTACTCAACACACAGATGAGCAGATATTAACATCAAGAATAACATTAAACTGATAATCAAGAAGCAAACAATATGCCAATCAAGGAACTGCCAAACAAGATATCAATAAGCAACAGCCTAATCAAGGAACCAGCAAGACTGACATGGTAAAAGCACCTGTGATGTTATCTAGTTTGGTAATGAAATGCCTATAGAAAAACAAGCTCAGAAAGCAACAAGGATACTTCACTACAATGCTTCATACAACATGTGCACTTATACCACAATAAATGCATTGAATTGTAAGATTAAACAAAACAACTATTTGATACTTTTGCTTCATATGTCTGTTGTACATGTGTCTACTCAATCCTTGAAGACTTCTTTTGAGGTAATACATTACTACCAGTAGTGGGATTCAACCGGTGTAACAATCAGTTCGCTAATTTTCTAAACCGTATGACAAAACTTGAAAACACTTTGATCTAACGATTGATGGCACTCAATATGTCATTCATCAATAATGCCATCTTCTTTCATCTCACTATTTATCTGTGATCTTACTATGATCTGTCCATTCTCTTTGTTAATATCAGGATGATGGAAAAATATAATTTTAATATTATAGCAAAAAAAAATTAGGAGTCTTGAAATCTTGAAATGCAGAAGTTTTAAAGATATAAAAAAAAGATATTGCACAATCTAACCAAGGAGAACAACATTCAAATCATCCAGGTAATAAAAACATAGATAAAAATCCCAAAAGTTTACTTTTGATCTGAAAAGGAGAAATTGAAGGAAGTCTTTATTTATTAATCAAGCATTTATATTTTCTTATGCTTTTAAAATATTAATTGTAAAGCTCTCTAGTTAAAAACAGCATTGGAACAAAATGAAATAGAAAATGTGGCACATCAACAACTATATATATCTATATCTATAATGGGTGTATCAAGCAATATTCAGATACACACACATAAACATATGCATGGGGATGGGGTTCACAAAAAAATCAAAATACAGAAAGTACTTCCCTCCACTGACTTCTGTTTCACTCTCCCATTGAGCATTGCTGTCTTTTTCTAACTCAGGAGAACACCTCATATATTTTAAACTAATATAATATTAATGTTAATGTTAATAATCTTTAAAGTACTTTGTTAATTTTGGTACCACAAAGCAATATAGCTACAGTATTCCTGAGGGTCTGGTTGCAAAAACAAAATAAAATCTATTTGTTAACAATGGAGCAATGACAACTAAGATTTAGTTTTTACAGGATATAAAGTGACTAAGATGCTAGACATTGCACACTGGTATATGAAAGAAGCAAAGACAAATGAACTAAAAAATTTAGCCCAATGCATCCCTTTGAATTTCAGTGCTGATCCACCCCCTAGGTAGCAGTGCTGAGTAGATGCCCAACTACACCTCTCTTCGACAGTTTTCAGTGACACATTGTGTGGGAACTTCATATATACATACACAATACTCTGGAGTAAAATAAAGAGAGCTTTCATGTATTTGCAGTATAGTTAACCAAAATATTAAACTTCGGTCTATATTGGTTACAGACTGACAACTCCCTCATATTTTGAAGGTGACAAAAAGACTAGTCGTTTCACTACATTATCTAACAACCAGATTTGATCATATTTGGGAATATCTGCTTTGTGTAGAATCTGTCTGTTGAAATTGACTGAGAAACCATGCACTACACTAAGCACTAAGCATACACTACCTCTAGAATGTGAGCAGGGTGCATCTCTGGAGGAAGGTGGACTCCATTTCTAGAATAGCTTTTACCCACCCATCAATACATGCTGTTGTTTTATCTTCTTTGTTATTAATATTTAGAAAGCCTGTTAAGATCATTCTCTTTGACAGAGGCTTCAAAACCTAAGATACTAAGTAATTTTGTAAAACAACTCATGGGGTGTCTAATTTTAATGTGGGGTTTATCACTGATTGATGGGAGGTTTTATAACGAGTATGATTCTTCTTTTTTTAAATGTTTGTATTTCATCGTTTTTACTGTGCTGTGAACTACCTCAGCTCCTGCAGGGAGGCAGGACACAAATTATCGTAATAAATAATAAATTAATATCCAGCATGTACTCTTTTGCTCATTATAATGCACAGCACTGTAGCTCATTTCTACAAGTGTTTGAAGATGTTTGCAAGGAGATTAGAAACATTAAGTTAATTATACTATCATGTAAATAGTCTGTGCTCGTTCTGAAGCTCCAGCACAAAATATTAAAATACTACAACATCCTCTCTATCCCTCAGCATGGCAACTCTGAGGGCTTCTCCATGTTGCCTGATCCTGCATGTACATAGGGGTCTTTAATACTTTTCCAAATGTTTGTTCAGCCCTAGCATTTATTTTCTGTCTTTACTTTGGAAACAGAAAGCAGCATTCATAGACAGTCCCCGTAATGTTATCCCTGCAATAGTAACCCTGTATAATTGATTAGGCTGAGGGAGAATGTAGAGGGCATAGGGAATGACTTTGAAGGGTAGGAGAAAGAGCTGCTACCAAGGCGATGATCAGATAAGCAATGCATGAGCCTTTTTTCAAGAAACTAACTTGAGAAGACGTATCAGACACTCTCCCTAGATCACAACAAAATGTTGCTTTTGCTCTTTTTTAATCTATATTCCACTTTCAATACAAGAGTGTATATAAAGCTCCCTCCCTCTATTTTTTTAAAGGATAAGAATCCAAGGTTCATTAAGTTGAGAAAGTGCAATTGTTATTCAGTGAGCTTTCATGGCTAAAGGTAGAATCTGGAAATCCTGTTCTTAGTCGCAGACTTTAACCAATATATAATATTGGTGCTAACGTTAATCCATGACAAACATCTGATCAAATGTGCAGTATCCAACATGAATCATAGTAGCCATGAGCTCCTGACCTGTCTTTCATCCTCCCCCCAAAAAGGCAGATTGAAGGCAAGCTTATTTATCTAAAGGCATGAAAAATAATAATCCTGGTAGGGATATTCTTATTTAGCTGATATCAATTGTGGACATAAGGGTAACAACACATATGGAGAAACATTAAAATGTTAATTATTCATAAATGATAGCCCATGTAGTTTCACCAACTTCAGTTTATTTGAATAATTTGACAGGATAAGCTCATAAAAATGTAACATCAATCTAAACTTGCCAAATGCATTAATTAAAAATCCTTGTATCAAAATATAGACACTTACACTGACACATGTCTATAACAAATAATTTTCAAACATGATAGAAAATTAAATGAAACACACGAAGCAACCATTTATTTTTTTAAAAAAAAACTTTTTAAAGTAATTAATATAACTGATTTTGAATATCACTATGTTGAAACTCACCACTACAGAAAAAGCACATATATGAACAATACTTTAATAAAATCATTTTTGTGCTCTATTAAGTCATAAATATCTCTCTTTAAATATCTAATCCTACAACTAAAGAATTTTGTTGCTACTTTTAGTGTGAGGACAATAAAGTGAAATGTGCATTACGTCACCATAACAGTATTAAAATAAAGAATATTGATTCTAACTCTGCATACATCACGCTTTAATCCTCAGTTCTAAGTATTAGAACAAAATGTTCATGTACTTACCCCCAAATATTCTGCAAAGTAAATAAGCAGATGTCAATATAATAAAACCATGTAATGCAGTCATCAATTGATACATGTCGTATATTTACAAAATGCTGTCACAATAGTTATTATGGATGGTAACTAGGATGACTGGACATGCCAGCCAAGGCTTAGTTTATCTCAATTGTTTTCATGCCATATTCTTTTAGAATGTCCTGACAAACTGAATACAAAGGACCCTGCTTGAGTTCTAGGACAGCACCATCAATTAATCATCTCCTCTCCCTGCTTGTTGAGTTTAAGGAAAAATTCAAGCAGTCATAGAAGGGGGAAAGGCAGCTAATTTTGGAAGGACAAAGCAGCTAATAGCAGCAGAGCAAGCAAAGAAATATGGAACAAGGGAGAGGGCATGCTTGGCATTTTTCCAAGAACTCATTTCTAATACCTACCCCTTTAGTATATCCTATACTGCTTATGATCCATACAATATATATTTGAGATTAGGGTGAATACTGGATGTTGATGGCAAGTAGCTATATAACTCATTTCAATACTATTTATGAAAGTCTGCACATTTTTCAAACTTTCCTCTTTTTCTGAGCTTTTTGATATTCCCCACCCCCCTAATAATGTCATCAAAACTGTTCGGGAAAAGACAGCAAACAGTTCAACATTAACATGTTGATTGTTAACTGGAATAATGATATGAAAAAATGTACATTAAAGGCAAGTATCTCCATTACAAAGTACACAGATAAATTGTTTGATTACTGCAAGCATTTAAAAAGCATTACTGACTTGATTTAATCTGCATTACACTACATAATGCACATCTGTGTCAAAAAGATAATTAGAAACAGGGTCAACAATTTTAACAGCAGCAATAAATTAGAGGAGAAACTTAACTTTTTTTAATTGTATAAATGTTCCTCAAAGTTAATTCTATGAACTGAATAATGAATACATTTATTGCATAGTCAGTTAATGAACAACAATATTTAAAGCTTTAAAATGCCATTATCATTTAATGAAATAACAATATTATATTAATCTACTGAATTTTTTTGATGACCCAAGGGCACTGTTTCAGCAGACTTGTTACTAATCTTGCAAAAGCCAGAATTATCATATGTGGTATTCAGGTTTGGATAGCAATTCTGAAAAAATATGTTCTCCCAAGTTTCATTTCAAAATATTCCGACATCATCTAGATGTGATCAGAAGCAGCATTGTTAACAAGTCTACTTCAGTTCTGTATAATGCCTGACACTTTGTATTTAATTGATTCAATTTAATTGGTTCTACATTTGACATCCTTAACCATAGAAGTATCAACTGTGGTTTCAGAAACAATGTGACACCTAGAGTATATGTGTTCATATTAGTGGTTTAGCAAGCTATGTGTATGCCAAAATACATTATAACTTTCATAGGCTCAAGCTAAGTATGATTCAGTGCTATCTCATAGCAAAAACCCACAGCTATATTGTGTAGCATCATAATACAGTGCTTCCTCGGGTGATAAATGAATAGTTTTATTTACTTGTTTACTTCAAATGCTTTAATATTCTTCAAACATTTGACTCTAAATGGCTTATATGCAAGAACATGCAAATACATTATAATACACTGACCAAATAAATTATCAGAAACAATATATTATAATCTTAAAACCAAAGTACTGTCATAATACTGACATTACATCACAATATCAGATTGTCCTGGTTAACATGCAGGCAGGTGCATTTTTCACTAAATGCATCTTCCAAGTGTTTTTTCATGAGCAATACCGCATAAAGCACTTTGGAACAGTCCATCCACAAAATGACAAGAATATGAGTCACCACAGTCAATACATTTTACTCTAGTAACTGAAGAGGGGCAAAGGCCCTTCAGGATGCAGTTTCCACCTGCTGTTCCAGCAGGAGCTAAGAGTCTACTTTCTGGGAGGCATAACTATGCACAACCATCAGAACTAACATGGATATTGTTGCAGAGTCAGTTAATTTCTGAACACACATTCACTCTTGAAAGTTCAGACTCATTCTGATATCTCCATGCAGATCCATACAGATGCCAGACACTGAAACAAGATTTGCCCTGCATCTCCCAAGCAGGCACTATTAATAAATGGAAGATTTTCAAAGCTTCTTAACTGAAATTAGAATCATATTCAAAGAAGCACCTATAAATCAGTTCATACACATAATATTGTGGATAATTTTGCCACTGGAAAGAGAATCCTCTGTCTTGTGTATTACAAGACTGGAAACTTGGAAAGGTGCAACCATCTTTTGAAGTGCTTTTAGCAGAATTCAGGAGGCCTTAAAAATAGAGAAGGCAGAATAGTGGAATCTTTCCTTTCTTTTCACCTATTGCATATTTTTCACCTATACAATTATGGTTAATGGATATATCTTTTTTAAAAACTAACTGGGAGTCCACACTTGGCTGTAGCAGAATTTCTTCGTCACAAGCAATCCAGTCCAAAATGCTGCGTTCATACTTCCTCTAAACTTTAAATATCTATATATGTATGGTGTGGTCAAAAGAGATGGGAAGATCACTTTTGCATACAAATTCCAAGCTACCCACATGGCAAAATGAAGAATAGGATCACACTGTTAAGAAATCAACCTGGCAATAAATTATCTGCTATATACCAAGAACTCTCTGCCCTTGGCACCTTCTAACTATTTTATGCGGTCCTTTTTCTTGCTATTTCTTGGTATATCAGACGGTGTCAAATACATAGTCTTTACAGTCCATGCCTTGAGTTACTGCTTCTAGATAATCATTATATAAAAATGATTCTCTTTGTCTGAAGCCTTCAGGCATAGCCAGAAACAGAGGAAACTCTACACGTCCTCAATGGAAGCCAGCTGTCAACTGCAGTAATCAGCAAAGTAATGCTGATTCCCTTTCTTACCTATGTTTCAATGTAACTTTTTACTGCTGCTTTTGCAGCCAGTGTTTTAGGTTGACAAAAGCCAGGAGTCTGGCATTAAGCAATCAGGAGTCCTGTGTGCATCTGCTACCCAAAAAAAAAGGTTGCTAAGCAACTGGAAAGAGAATTTTTGCCCTCACTATGCCACAGCATATTAAGAGAAACCTTACAACAATATTCATACACCTTAAAATTTCAAAAACCAAACTGATTATTTTTTTTAACAAAATAACGAATATAACTTGGAACTATTGCACATTTAGTTAAGGAAGACATCTGAGGAAGCCAGTAAATGATGTAGCAATCAAGTGAAAATAATCTTTCCTGTAGAAACAAAAAATTGACAGCTCATTGAGTTTATTTGCTACACCCTCATTTCTCCCATTTCAGCATCTATAGTATTTCAGCATCCCCATGGGAACTTGAAGACATTAGCAAATTATCATTTGGAATGCAAAATTCACAAAGTAACATGAAATATTCAGGATTTTCAAACACAATAGTTATAGGGAGTGACTCTTCCTGGAAAAGGTCATATATGATTGAATTTTAATGGCAACACTTTCCCAACATGTTTTTTGACATTATATTATAATGCAGATATAGCGGGGGAGTGGGAGGGACACAGCATTTTTGTGTACTCATAATCTGTCAATAGAGGGGACTTATGTAAGCACCATAAAAAAACTTCAAATTTCTGCCATGTTGTTCTAAAAATTTAAAAATAAGAGACGGTAACATTGAAAGCATTGTTTGGGAGATTATTTGCTGATGATGGAAGGTACAATAACTTGCTTATACAATAAGATTATTTTTATAAGTGTTTCTCAGGAAAGGTTGCTTGTGATTCCTCACCATTTTTGGAAGTGGATGGTGGAGGAGGAACTGAGATTCAGATAGATATACCATACATCAAAGGTGGTGCTTACACTTTGGAACAGCCTGTCCCTGAATATTGGATTAGCACTCTCAGGTCCAGAAAATGTTTCAGACAAAACACTTTAGGAAATCATTTAGGAATAACTGGGGAAGATGCTGTCTAAGCATTATATTGTTCTATATTATATTTCTATTTGTTTGCTTAGTATGGATGTTTTAAATTGTATAAACAGTATATTTATATATTTTATTAAGGTTGAATCACTGGAATATTTAGAAATCACACATTTCATAAACAAATAATACAGTATTTGCTACTCTCAGCAAACACCAGTTAAAGTTCAGCCTAAACTCACTGGAAAGCACCAAGCAGGCTTTATTTATTTATATACTCAACTTTTATAGCTGCCTATCTCAATCCAATCAATTGTCTTGTCATGAGGCTAGATTTAAATGACCAGTATCTAACAAACTAGGGAAGTGACAAACTTCTTTTTCAAGTCCACAAAACTTTGAGGCTCAAATGATCAAAAGGAAAGAAATCACACCAGGCTAGCATAGATTTCTTAAATCTCTATGAACAGCAGCCATTTGGTATAATACATTTGCTTCCTTGCTGCCAGTTATAAATACTACTTAATAATACACACATACATGTTACATTGATTACATACATGTATACAAGCTAAACTGAAATTACTTACAATTGGGGGGGGGACAAAAAAAAATCTATTTAAAGCCAAAATTCCAAGAGTTAATAAATATTAAGGGCATGTAATTGGGCAGAGCTGAAACCTCTATCTAGATACGTTTCAGTACCAGACTCAAACAATCCAGCTGCAAAATGTACAATCTGCTGGCTGTCCTTTTTGATTCAGTCATTTCCATCAACAAAGCAGGGAAAGAGTAGATTTGGGGCACTGCTTTTTCTAGATTCCATTTCCCTGATTAACCTCCCAAATTGTTTAAACAAGTCCCTGAGTGCTTTAAGAAAAAGGGAATGTGGGTGTATGGAAGACTGCTGACAAGCACTATCCTCTCCGTTGTGCTGGATCAAAGAGTTTTTCAGCACAGGAAACTGTGAATAACAAATGTATTTTTTCCTTCAGAAACCCTGTCAAATCATATACTGCACTGCAGTTACTTCCTACAGCAACAGCAATATTGTTTCCTTTCCCTCCTACAGGTATACCTACCAGGTAGCTCTAAATATCCTACATATGAACATCTAGATTTGCTTTCTTAAAGCAGATTTTAATACTTTTGTTCACTCTTTATGTGAACTTCAGAAGCAGATAATTGTAGCAAAATCACAGATTCCCTATAATTTTATACAGAAGCTACCCTCCCGCCCCAATAGCAAAATTGTGGAGGATTATGGATGGAATTCTGGGTCTCACTCCTCCAAAATATCCTTCTCTTAAGTATGACGATTGTTTCTGCTTTTATTCTCCTGCAACTTATTTCTAAGTTGGGAATTCTACTCCCTTTCCTTTATTGTTGCCATTGATAACCTGTTGTTGACCAACTTCTGACAATCAGTTCTTGCCCAAAGTAAGGAAAGGTAATAGATTAAAAAAAACAGTTGCTCATTATTGCATGCATCAACCCCCATCCAGACCATTGTCTCACACTTAGTGAATACAGTGACATCAAAAGGAAAAAAGGCCTGAACCTATGTACTTAAGGCAAAACAATCAAATCCTGATATCTGTTTACGATTTCAAAATGAGAAATCTATACACACTATTAGATAGGTACATCCTTTGACAGCTTTGAGACTGATCCTGTTGACTTACTCAAAATTTAACACTCATTAATTTCTAATTAATTTTATTGCAAACATGCGCTGATCCTTCTACTACCCTAATTTTGAATGCAAAATCAAGAACATTTTTTATCTTAGGGGTTCTTTTTCTATGAAGTCCAAAAGTTATTTCAACAATAATATTTACCATTTATATTTGTTATAATTACAATTGTTTAAATTCATTTGTTCAACTGTGAGGGTGCAATAAAGCATATTATTTGGCATCCTATAAGGAATCCCTAAAAAGCATATATTAACTGAATATAAATTCATAATAACCATACTAGAAATAAGTTTAGCCCAACAAAATGTTTTTAATGATCATGATTTTTATTGCATGTGCCTAATTTAATTGCTTTTAATTTCTAAGCAAAGCCTTTTTTAATAATTATTTTTAAATAGTGTCAACCGTATTTAAAGGTAAAACCACAGTAACCATACTTGTTTGTGGAACAATAAGCAATTTCATAATTTTACTATCCCCTGCTTCCATGTTGTAACACTTGTCTTATCCATATTAGTGTCTATGCTCTACCAAATATCAGAATCAATACCAGCTCTCAATAGCTCAAGCCCTCAAGAAGGTATAGTTAGTATCTACTCTTATCTCACATTGTTTCTTTTCCACTCATCTATGTTAGATTTACTCATCAAGACAGTGAAATATAGTGACCATCAGTCTGTTTCTTAGCATGCAGAGGCTGCTGCAATAATGCTCTGAACTAGAGGAAGGGAATAAAATGGACTCATTGCTCCCATTGGAATCTAGCATCGTTTTTTTTTCCTTTTACCTTAACTACACAATTTGTTACGCTAACTGTTTCATTGGACAGTGTAGAAATTGCTTCAACTTCAGTTGCATTTGGGCACCGACTTGGCTCCTTTATTTCAATCAATTGTGTCAGGACAGAAAAAGCATACTTGGAAGAACAGGAATGCTGCTACAAGCAATGGGAACCAGCTGGCAACATCACACTATGGGGAGTGGGAAACTACTGCATATGGGCTCTGTCGGCACCTCAGGAAAGTAGCGGTGAGGGACACAAACGTTGTGCTACTCTTTCTGCCCTAAGTACTTCACAATATTTTTAACAAGTTTCCTGCAGCAATGCCTTCTTGCCAAATCTTAAAAGGAAAAGATAAATACACCTTACATTAAATAGACTCTAGTCTGCTTGTGGGTTCTGTAAATCAAAGTCATACATGTATTCTCTATCTCTGTGGCACAATATTAGGTTGATTCCAGTGGTGGGTTTCAAAAATTGTTCGAATCTACTCTGTGGGTGTGGCCTCCTTTATGGGAGTGGCTTGCCACCCATGTGACCAGATGGGAGTGGCTTGCCACCCATATGACCAGATATGAAGATGCTGACGACACTTGTCAGAACGACCTTAAATTACTTCACACACAGCACTGGCATGCATAAGAATATGATGTAAACTTGTTTTTTAAAAGGCATTTTTGGTTTGCATTAAAACAACTTCAACACACGCAATGTTCTGATTGCACCACAAATGCAGTAGTCATCCTTACCTTTGACAGAGGCACTGAGTTTTATAAATATGAACATGATAGTGTAGAATAATCATATCCAAGGATCAGTGGTGGGTTTCAAAAAATTTTGGAACCTCTTCTATAGGTGTGGCCTGCTTTCTGGGTCCACTGGTGGAACCTCTTCTAACCGGTTCGGTAGATTTGACGAACCGGTTCTACCGAATAGGTGCAAACTGGTAGGAACCCACCTCTGGTTGATTCTATGAAATCCCATTCTTTAACTGCACTAATAAAATAATTTAGCAAAATATGACACATTCCATCTTCTAATGATCTGGGGTAAGAAGTTCATTGTTTGTTACTACTATTACATTCTTTGACATTTTAAAATATATGAGTGTTCAAAGTTAAGTTGGATTCTGCTTTCAGGGCTGATTTATAAATGTTTGGCAGTCATTATTGTTTACTTTGTTAAAAACTGAAAAATTAACACAAATGCTTAGTCTTAAAAAAACTAGATTGCATGCATCTTCTTTTCTGTGTTCATGGAGTGTGAAATAAATCAATAATGCATAAAAATCCTATTTATCCTATAGTTTGCCTTCTAGACATACTCATTTTAACTTGACAGTATACTTTGAATTTATGAAGTACACTATATGAATACTACCATTTGGTGGGTAAAATGATACAGGTGGAAAAGTTAAACAAATGTTTACTTTGCCTTCTGTCACATAACAATACAGCAGTCTTGATTTTTCACATCCAATTTTCCTTGGACTTCCCCCCCCCCTTGTCTCTCACCTCTTAATATCAGGTATACCACTTAGCAAAAGAAGTTGCAGCTGCTACCCCTCTCTCTTAATCTGGAATTTCAAAAGGCCTAGCAAATACCTTGCTTTCAGATGGACAACTCAATTCTCACCTTAACAGCTAAGTACCCTTCCAGTTCAAGAATTTCTTTTGATTGCAAAAAAAAAACACACACAAAAAGAACATACACAATGAAAATGGTCTGCATCTTTTTTTGATAAGCAATAAAAATATGTTTTGTCTCACAGAAAGATTTTTTTACAAAATTTAAAGAGCATATTCTTAGAACTGGGTCAACTTCCAGGAAGTTGAATTAAAACTTTTTGTCATTAAAATTAAATGAATAGGAAAACTAATAATTAACACTGCTTGGTTAAGATGGTTAAGTCCCCCCAAAAAAGTTATTTAGGATCCAAATGCAATAAAAATAAGTATGACATTCTGATATTCCTCTAAGTTTGGCTATACTAGTGCCCAAATAAGCCATCTTCTTTTTTTATTACTATGAGGATCAATTCTGAGATTGAATGTATCTTTTTATCCTGATGTATTTATTTATTTTTTATTTATTTTACTTTTATTTTTACAAATAATTCAAGGCAGTGAGCATCTCCAACATACCTTCCTCTTCTTCCCACAACAACAACCCTTGGAGTTGGTCCAAGAGAGAGTGACTGGCCCAAGGTCACCCAACCAGCTTTCAAGGTTGAGGTGAGGCTTGAACTCATGGTTTCTGGCTTTTTAGCCTGGTACCTTAACCACTAGACCAAATCATATATATTGCATTATGGGTTGCAAAATAATAATAGTGATATTGTCAGTTCTTAGTGCCTCTCATATTGCACATGTAATACCTCTGCTACACATGAGCACTCAGTATTAGTTTGCTCTCGGGTCCAATTCAAGATGTTGGTTATCATCTTTAAAGCTCTTCTTGGCATGAGACCAGGTTACTTGAGAAACGATTTCTTCCGAATTACATTATCCAGTCTCACCTGGTGAGGCAGAAAGAGTATGTTACAGATACCATCAGTTAAATGACTGGCAGGATCCAGGAAGAGAGCCTTCCCTGCTCTTACCCCCAGAGATTAGAAAGGCCCTGATTCTTCTAGCTTTCCTAAATAGTGTTAACACATGCCTTTGCCAATTGGCAGGGGGATCAAAGACTGATATGTGACTTGGAGTTGGTTGGTGACATAAGGGCACACCCTCTACCATTTTTATATGCAATATTTTAATTTTGTTCTTAATGCTGTTTTATCTTTCTTTTTTATTCGTTCTTTTATATCACTCTTTATGTTTTTACTGTAAACCACCCAAAATTACTTAGCTGAGATGACTGATGTCTAAATGAGACAAATAAATAAAGAAAATAAAACACAAACAAAATGCTGGCAAGGAAAAACATTACATGGCCAATTTCTACAAAATATTGAAAGGAAAGTAGATAAAGATAAAACTTAGCAATGGCTTACAAGTGGAACACTAAAAAAGAAATTGAAGGCTTGATTTTGAGTGCACAAGAACAAGCTATTCAAAGTAATGCAATCAAGGCCAGAATTTAAAAAAATGATTCAAAGTGTAGATTGTGCAACGAAGCAGAAGAAACATAGATCATATACTCAGCTTGTATAAGAAAATTCCACATTCAAACTAATTATAAATAAAGACATAACACAGTCACCAAAATGATTCATTGGGACATCTGTAAATATTACCATACATCAGTTTCTAGGACATAGAGACAAAAAAGTAGTAAAAATAAGCAGGTTAAAATATTATAGGATTTCTGAATACAAACTGATAAAAGCTTTGGCTCACAACATATCAAATATAAAAATATATTTCTATATCATATATAGCAATTGTGGAAAATTTGAAATTAAAAGAGTATGTCGTAAACCAGCACAAAATTTTTATCTATAAACTGCAAAAGGTCACACTGCTTGGATCCACACCTCTAGTATGCTATTACATTGTGTCATCTTGAGAAGAACTTGAGAAGAGCTAAAGAACTGGCAGCATGATTTCACATTTTTATGTATATAATAAAAGCAATTATGATAATAGATACCTTGGGTGCAATTCCAATTCCCTAGATGATTTTGGAGATGACATCTTAGTATTGTTTCAGTATTACAAAATATAGCATACCATCCCTTGGGTCAGATTTATTTACCAAATAAATAATGTGCCCAATATGCATTAGGGATATTTATGAAAGAAAAGGAGACAAAATAGAGATGAAAACTCTACACATTAAAAGCCTGTAGCAACCTGCAGATTCTGATGCATTAAGATCTTCTATAATGTCTTTTTCTACAGTTATCATATTTGAGATGCCAAAATCTGATAGAAACAAAGAAATATATAAAACCCTTATTTTTGCAGTCTTCTACCAGTTAATTTGAATTTATCCAGAACCTGTGGCCCTAGTATTTATAATTGTTTTTTACAACGTATGTATTGTCTTCCTTGCTTGATATTTTTTTCATGGCAGCAGGTATTTGCCATAAAATCACAAACAATATTTGAAATAAACAGTCAGTATTCCTTTGAGAGTTTGAATCATCAGAAAATGAGAAACCAGAAATACATAAACCAGCTTGCTTGAAATAGTATAATCATTCTCCCATATCTGAAGATATGATTTACTGCCAGGAGGTATAGAACATGTCTTATCTAGACATGTAAAAATATAAAAGTGAAATATGGAAATAAATGCAAGCAGAACAGTCATTGAACCACCACAAAATGTACCATTTGCAATGATTTATTTAATAAACAATATTTGTAACAATTCTGACTCAGCTATGATTACAAATTTGAAATAATACTAACACCCAGCTATAACTAATCATTTATCTAGCTAAAATTAAAGACCTACATCTTTAGATACATACATAAAATGTAAGCAATATGCCAATGCATAGGCATCTGCAAGTTGAGGCAAGTGACAAATGCATTGGAAACACAGCCCATTACATACTTGTGTATGTCTTAATCCCAACATGAAAAGAGGGGATCTGGCATCATGATGTCACAGTGCACACAATGTCATTTTAGCATCCTAAGAAAGAATGGACATGAATAAGAAATGAAGTGTAACCTATAAATTACAGGTAGTCATCGACTTACGATCATAATTGTGCCAAAAAAATTTGTTGTTAGATCAGATAGTTCTTAAGTGAATTTTGCCCCATTTTACCACCTTTTCTGCACCACAGTTGTTAGGTAAATCACTGCAGTTGTTAAATTGACTTTCCTTGTCAGGTCACAAAAGGTCTGGGACACTGCAACCATCATATGAGTCAGTTGCCAAGTATCTGAATTTTGATCACATGGCCATGGGGATACCACTACAGTCATAAGTGTGAAAAAATAGTCACTTTTTTCAGTGTTGTTGTAACTTTGAACGGTCACTAAATCAACTGTTATAAATTGAGGACTACCTGTACAAGTTAAGAATTACAAAACTTCTGAAAAACATCTAATTGGCAGTAAGTAATATAGAAAGTGGTAACACATTTTTTTATGGTAGGCCCCCAACTAATCTAAAAAATATTTACAAGCCTGCATTTTTTTCTCATTTTATTACATCTGATTTTATATAAGCCAATTACAAAGTAGTATAGTATTGCTAAATATGAGCATAGCAAGGAAAAACAGAAGAGAGAATGTGCTTGGTACATACAGCTGGGCTTCAGAAGTTGATATGATATGCCATATTATTTTTTGGAATAAGAAATTTTATCGAAGGCACAGAAAAAGGAAATATTAGAACAAAAAAGCAAAACATGCAGGATAGGAAAAAGAAAACTAGTTTAAACTAACATTTACTGTACCACTTCATATTTTCCATCCCTGCAAACCAACCTCATCTTGGCTACATCTCTAAATTGCTTTTGGTTCTTTAAATTTCTCACCTCTCCCTTTCTGAGAATCTCATCAATTTCAACTTTCTTGATTTTCTACTTTCTTTACAGGTACTGTATGTTTTCCAAAGTGATCTTCATTCATTCTATTTCTATGATCAAATTACTTTAATATCCTTCTTTTCACTGATCATTTACCACTGAATTCTATTCATTCATTCTTGACCTTATCTTTTCTTGCTTTTTCACATACACTTCTTAACTAGTTCATTCTCACTTCGCGCAAGTTAATTTTACTTTTCTCCTGATATACCCAATGACTTTCATGTAATAGTGGAGAGAAATACACATTAACATAAAAACAGTTTTGTATTTATTTTTGTATTTGATTCATTCTTCACAACCTATCACTGACTGTCTACTAACCTTTCACCATCGTCTGAATATCTAAAAATGTTCCCATCCATTTTTTTCTCACTTTTGGGAGGGTTTTTACAAAATACATGAATTCATCCAAGTAAACTAGCTAAAATTTCTTCCATACAGGACTTGCATTTTATCATCTTGCAGTCCCTCTACTTTTCTTCTAGTTTCTTTCATTTCTTTCCTTTTCTTCTGCATCCATTTTTTGCCATATCCATTCTAGACACTATCAAAAAGTACTCAATCCCACATTTGGAAATCTCATTCTCCTCACTACTATCCTTCACTCAATGATTCAAAGTCAAATCCAGCATGCTTTTATACTTTGTCACGTTAATAAATGTATTCTTAAATCATGTATTCAAAACTATTATTTCTCAAGCATATTCAACCAATCACCATTTTTTAAAATCTCTGAATGGACCAATCATTTTTTCTGTACACTCTCTTACTCCCATCCACCCATCTATTTAAGTTACAAAATAGACAGTATTTTCCCCCTGCATTGCATTCATTCAGGAACCTGCATAATTTTCTTCAAAATTATTTTATCTGATTTTCCACTATTACAATTTACTAGATTAAAGCATAGAGCTATCGCCCATGTATGTTTCATGAATTCCCACAATAATTCATATGACCCCAACTGTACTTCCTGATATTATTTTCATTCATGTAAATAGACTTTCATGTCTATTCTCCTGCATGTAAATAATGTCTCTTGAAAACCCTCATTCAATGGTCATTTTTAAGTAAGGAATAAACTGTTAATAAAACCCTTACAGTAAAATCAAAACCTGTTAACTCCTCCTTTCATGCTTGATCTAGTTATATCATTAGAATTAAACTTAATACTCTAGTCTTCATGGCAATTCCCAAACTTTCAAACTTCACGAATAGTCTATTCACATATAAATGCATATTCAGGTTAATGTGATTTATAAAGTAAAATTTGACTTTTCCTTATTTGGATTTTAGTCATCTGTTCTGACAGTAATTTTAGAATTACATTAAGACATTTGTTCACAATCCATATAATCAAGAAAGAATAAATAACAAAGATACAGTATTGTTCTTCTTTCTAAAGTAGCAACCTATAGAGAGTCAAATCCAGCTCATAGAGTATTAGAAAATAGAGTTCAGATCAAGGTAGATAAAAATCTATGATTTTTTTTTAAATTAAAAAATCATTTTTATTTAAATCAGATTGTTTTTATTTTTATCAAATTTATTTTAATAAAATGCTTTTGGAGTAAAAATCTATCTACATATAGTTGTCTATTTAAGATACATTAATAGTTTAGTTTATTCAGCATGAAAAGGAGCTTAGTTATGTAGCATGAGGCTGTATATTCTGCAGTATTAGGACTGTCAATGAATCAACAGCAGGTCAGAGAAGGAGTTGCGGCGGGACAGAGATGACAGTTGCTTTTTAAAAATTATGATTTAAATAGAGTTGATTTAAATCAAGCCTTCTTACTAGTGATTTAAATAATGATTTAAACCATGATTTAAATCGACGACTTCAATCAAATCCACCCTGGTTCAGATGTGTATATCAGAGGTGGTATTCAGACAATTTTGACAGGTTTTGGAGAACCAGTAGCGAAATTTTGAGAGTGGGAGGGAATGGGGATTTTGCAGTATCTTTCCCCTGCCATGACCATAAAGCCACGCCCACAGAACCGGTAGTAAAAACATTTGAATCCTACCACTGGTGAATATATGTTGTTGCATGCCAGAAAACAGGTATTTTTTGTACATTAACAATTTCTCATATAATATAAAGGGTCTTGATGAATGGTAGCTTTTGCCCTTATGAATCTTCTCTCAGCATGCACAGAGACTGTCTTATTCATCTAATGAGTGGCCTGCTGAACTGCTCTGTTCAATCAAAAATTCACACTCTCTTCTTCAAAGGTTCAGCGCCTATACGAAAATTCAGTAATACATAACATACTGTATCTGTATGAGATAGTTATGCTTAGCCATATGTTTGAGAAACCTTTCATTAAAGCTAAACTGCTTTTCTCAAAGTTTCTACATCAGATATTCTTGTATTGTGCAAGGGAATACAAGGGAATCCGATTTGCAGCCTGAACTATGTTAGTCTGTTGCAATAAAATCAGTAGAAACCTGTAGCACATTACATTCTAATAAAAATATTATGATGGAACATATGATCATATCCTTAGTAGGCAGGTACATATATTTAGCTACAGATCGAAAGGAGAATTGTTACTGAAAAATGAGATTAGGAGGCCTAGCAATAAAAGAAGTAAGTACTCCTACAAATTCAGTGAAAAAAGTACATCAGATTATATGAGCAGATGATACAAACTTAACTAGCAAAGCAAGATAAATAATATACATGAACCCAAGAAAAGATGATTACTATAAGACACAATTCATATTATATAGCTTTTATTCATATTTCAAGGCTAATAAAACTAGCTGAAGAATTTCTAAGAAACAATATAAAAAGAAGTTATACAAAAAACAAAAATCTGATCAACACATCAGCATAATCATAATGTTGATGTGCGGGTTTTGTTTAATGCAATACATAGACATTTGTTCTAACCTACTCTTCCTGAAACAGTAAAAAGCACACACTTAGTCCCAAAAATCCTCTTTTTATTTCAAAGGCTGTGAATTATGTTCATTCATATCCTGTAATGAGTCTGACAGTAGTCTGCCAAAGTCTTTCATGAGAAGGCTGATAAGCACCCACCTTTATCTTCCTTGAAACGCTGCCAAAGACCTAATTGGCAATTAGCTTGGCAAGGCCACACAGAGCCAAGAGTCAAAACGAAGCTTCAGAATTAAACCAGCATGAACAAAGTTGCTTCCTGTAAAGGCTCACGTCCCTTTGCCCCTCCTTTATGTCCTATGGGAGGGGCCAATCACCTCCAAGGCTTACTCCCAAATCATCCCTTCTCTCTTTACTTTTCTTGCCTTCGGGCAGCTCTGTGCATGTGCGCACTGGGAACAGGCTCCTCTGTTCTTCTGCCTTGCTGATGTCTGACTCCAAAGGCTCCAAATGCAGCACATAACTCCCAGATGGCCCTGCCCCCTTCTCTGCCTCCAATACAGAGCCCTCGTCCGAACCTTCCCCAGACTCCAGGACTGACCATGTTCCTCTCCAACCTCCTCACTGTCCGATTCTGCTGCTAGCTCTGCAGGCTGCTGGCAGACCACAACACCATTGTAATTTAGCCATTCTGTAGCTTAGAATGTTCTATAAATATAGACTACTGCATCTTATTTATTAAACCAACTTAACCACCTTTGCTTCAGGCAAAAGGTGAACTGTGTCCAAAAGTCCATCCAGTTTCCAGGTGTCTCCTGCTCTGGAATTCAACAGATCTCCTACTGTATTTGATTAGAAATGAATAAATTATTCTTTTTAAAGTTAACATAATGCCCATTGTATTGCTCTTTTCTTCTGAATTTTATTGCTATCACCTGTTATATCATGATTCCTATTATACTATGGCTTGCTATTTTAATGTGACTTAATAATTTGGCTGACATTTAAACAGATGGGTAATTTTTATTAGTTTTATATTTGTCGATAATATTAAGAGGCTATATATGTCACCATAGAAAAGTTCAAAACAGGAATCAATATAATATTGATTATTAAATACTTCCTTTTATATTTAATTTAGAATGATGTCAACTCCCTCTATCTATTAATGATTAATACTTATACTGACTGGTCACATTATTGTTCAAATATCATGAGCATCAGAAACAAGTTTTATCATAACCAGTTTTGGTTTAACAGTTGTGTGAATCTCATGATTATGATATAACGTACTGTATGGTGATGTTATAAATTCTGCCTTTTAATTACTTGTGTATGATACCATACACAAGTTCAAAAGGGGGTGGAGTTATAAGCGATTTACTGATGAGTATATTAAGTCAGAGATTAAATCTTCTTGATTACTGTACATGTTGGACATATATGAATATTGTTATCAAATACTGTATATGAATACTGTTCTCAAAAGCAGCTGGGAATACTGCATGCAATCAATGCAGATTGCACAGCAGCTGTCTATTTAACAAAAAGAACATATATCAGTTATTTTAAAAAAACTTCTGGTTTGTTATTCATATCTAATACCAATGCAATATGCATTAAAGTTCTAAAGCACTTCAGGCTCAAATAATTGAAAGCATCTTTCCAGAAAAACCTAATTGTAAAGAATTAGGAAGAAAACCCTTCTATATGATACCATTTATGAAATGTCAACAACTATCATGTCTGCTATTATATTGGTACTAGGTAAAATTTATTTCTCCAAGCATCTCAATATATAAAGTTGCATTGTTTAGTTTGCCCTTAAAATCTTATGTTATAAGATTTGACTGTGGTATCTTGTGGCAAATCTGATTGTTATATATTTTGTATTCCTTCCTGATATTCTTAGAATGGAGGCTGAGTGAATACAAATTTTAAGGATGAAAAGTTGGCATCAAGATATGCAAACTAAAAATAAGAAGGCAAAAAAGATAAGAAAAAAAGCAGGATTCATTATGAAGGTTTCCAGGCCGAATTATACAAAAGGAAACAATATTAATAGGGATATTGAACTATTTTAAACATCTAATTATTATTAACAATCACTCTTGCGGCAATATGATCCAAGTGTTAGCTTAATTTATTTTTGCAATATTATCCAAGTATTATTTTAATTTATTTTTAAAATATCATTCAGTCAGCTAATTAACACCATATGCCTCTATAGGAAATGTTGCATTAATTCTGATACTGACATTATGACAGTTACACTGATTTATTTGAGATAGTCAAGTTAATGAATATATTTAGCAGGGAAACAGATAATACCTCAGTACATTTTCTGGTTCTTGAGATAACTGATAAACAGAGGTCTCACTTCCTAGGGGTCATGCTACGTTAACTACAAAGTTACATTTATTTAGCATTTTTATATAGCTAGAATTTCTGTTGAATTTGCCAATATTTAAAAATTCAGTACTTCAAGATTGGGTAACCTGGAGCCTAAGGTCACCTGTAGTCACCAGCTCAGTTTTAAAAGTTTTTCACAAGTAATGAATTCAGATGTATTCCTCTTGTTATCCCAGCTTATTATATCAAAGGAAATAGGAAAAAAATAATAAGAAAGAATACAAGAAAAATAAAGGGATTCCATAAAAAGAATAGGGTCTGTTCAATTGTGCTTTTGGCACAGCATGCCAGATGTATCAGTCCTAACAACTCTAAGCACATACTTGAGGAGCAGATGGCAGTTGTGGACAAGGGGGCCTTTGCACAAATGCATCTGTATGCCAGTTGCACCCATTCCTCAAGTTCACGGTCATTCATGCCAGACTGCAGTGACAACACAATATGCCTACAGAACACCAGTAGTATGTGCTTCGTTCCAGGTGCAATTCAAGATGTTGCTTCTCACCTATAAAGTCCTACATGGCACGGAACCAAATACTTGAGGAAATCACATTTCTCCAGTGCTTTCAGCCATCCTATCAGATCAGGTGGGATGGCTATATTTCTCATCCCTTCTGTATCTCTTCAGACGATTTGTTGGCCTTTTGGAAAACCTTAAAATCTGGTCGTCCCCCCCCCCCAGCTTTTAAGGCCACATTGTTAGTGGAGCCCAATTTGTATTTTTGTCCGATGCTAACTGCTATTTATTTTTTAATTGGTACTTTTTATTGCTTTTTCTATATTTTTATATTTGTTTCTATATTTCTGCTTGTTAATTGCCTAATTTGATTAAGATGGTTGGCAATATAAATTTGTATAGTGCCTGAATAAATAAAGTCTCCAAAATATTTGCACAAATGTATTTAAAATAAAAAAGCCTATACCTTTTGAAGAAGGAAAATTATTCTATTTGAAATAGGGTTTTATCTATTTCTCTTTTAAAGATAGGAGGATTTTACCATGTAAAACTGGTATTTAATAATAACATTAAGTACTGCTACAGACTTTGGCTAATATTTAAATAGAAGAATAGACAAAACACAGACTTCTGTTTAAGACATAATCGTCCCTGGTGATCATGTTATGTTTCAAAGCATATGCATCAACTATTCAACTTTAGATTTAGGGAGAGAGCTGAGTGGTTCCTCTTTTTAGTAGTAGCCTCCTGCCCCTCTATATTCAAAGCTTCTCAGCCTTCAGTGATTTATCTAGGAATAGAGGAAGCTGTTTTTGGAAGAGATAAACGAAAAGCTCCTCTATGAATATGATGTCTCACTCTTAAATATGAAAAATTATATAGCTGCAGATAATTTTTCATGGATCTTTGGCAAACTTACAGTTATTCACTTGTTTATTTAATAGACTTTATTTTTCTCTCCCATCAAAAAAAGTTTCTGGTGAAAGTATTTAAAATCACATTTAAAAGTCAGTATGCATGAAGAGCACTGAAAAGAATAAAAGAACAATAAAATTTAATAAACCTTAAAACTAGAAAATATAAACCAGCTGCCATTTAAAATATGGTTTTAATGTACTGTCTGCACTATACCAAATTTTTATATGTAACTATATTTTCCTCTGCTATTTATTAATCAGCACTGTTTTATATTTTTCTTTTCATCTTGTTCTTAGTGTTAAATGATACTGTAATCTCCCTAGAGAACTTTCATGATAGTTAAAAAAAAAATTTAAAGACAAAACTCCATTTCCTAAAAGGAAGTACTGGTACATACATTGAAAAATTACTGTTATTTCTAACACAGTTCGGAAAATCTATAAAACAGACAAAAATATTTCAGAAATATCAAATTAGATATTAAGTATTTACTCAATGTGAAGTGAATCTCGAGAGTGCCAGTGGATAAACTTCACTATTAATTAATTTTATGATATGACTATTCTACTCTTTCCCCAGAAATGCTAAAAAATATACACACTGGCTCATAACCATTTTATTTTCACAACAACCCTATAAATTGAGTCAGGATCATGAAGTAAACAGATACAAAATCATACAGTTAACTTCATGATTGAATGGTATCACCTTAGGCCTAATTTGTCACACTGCTTTGATTTTAATTTTATCAACAAGTCTTCAGTGGCTCTTATCTAGGAATCTCTTTCCCTAAAATATTGTCTAGTTTAGGAAACTGCATAACAATGCTCTCCTCATTACAAAAAAAGCCATTTTTGGTAATATATTTGGGTAATTTGATAGGAGAAGAAATTAAAAATGGCTCCTAGATCTGTCAAATTCCAGATGTCTTTGCAATACTCATGATTGGATTTTGCTTTTCTCCCAAGGCCAAGCTGTCGTTAAGGAAATATTTCAGCTTTCATTAGGAAAGGAAAAATGTGTGCAGCTTGCAAACTGCAGAGAAAATGAACTGTACTATGAGATCAAATGTGAAAACCAAAATAGACTTGCAAATCGTAACCAAACATCCTCACATGTGGAAAATCACTTTTGTCTAGCATGTCAAAATAGGCATACATATCATCATTTTTGACCAGTACTTGGCAGCTAAGTCATTTTTGTAGATAAGAGCTTTATTTATTTTATTTATTATCACATAATGCTGAATTACAATAATTTGTCAAATGCATCCAAATTACTGCACAGATGAGCTGGGAATCTAGTTCCCCACACTGAAATTTAGCACATTCTATTATTATTTCATCAAAGCATTAATGCCTTCCCTTTCTGAAACCTTGATGAAAACAATTTGTAATATAATTGAATAACAAGATTATAAACCTTAACAGCATCTTAATAAATAGACACCAGAATAACAAGATTATAAACTTTAAAGGTAAAGGCTCCCCTCGCACATATATGCTAGTCATTCCTGACTGTAGGGGGCGGTGCTCATCTCCATTTGAAAGTCGAAGAGCCAGCAGTATTGTCCGAAGACGCCTCCGTGGTCACGTGAGCCAGCATGACTAAATGCCGAAGGCGCACATGTTACCTTCCGGTTACTATTTTTCTACCTGCATTTTTTAATGCTTTCGAACTGCTATGTTGGCAGAAGCTGGGACACATAATAGGAGCTCACTCCATTATGCGGCACTAGAGATTCGAACCGCCGAACTGCCAACCTTTCTGATCAACAAGCTCAGTGCTTTAGCCACTAAGCCACTGTGTCCCTACTTATAAGCCTTAATAATCAGACAATAGATGTTTCCTCCCTTCGATTAATATTATCTATCTATGTATTTATCTATGTATTTATCTACGTATCTATCTATGCATGCATGATCCATTTATCTATCTGTCTAATTTATTTGCTACCCATGTCATACCAAACAGCTCAGATACTGGAAATATAGTCTCTTAAATGGACACTATTCAGAAGGTTTTTATCAAAACACTACAATTTATGTCCAATTCCAATCAGTGAAAAGCTTAGGCCTCTATAAGTTGTTGATTTCTAAATCCCAGTCATAGTTGGTATTAAGGAATGATGGAATTGTCAATAACAACACTGAAGAGTCAATTGTCTGCAGGGGATGTAAAAAGAAATGGCCATTGAAATAGCAATGTGATTTTTTTACTGTTTTTGTATTTGTGCTGATGTCTCCTTTTCCCGCGTACAAAAGTGAAGGGCTTTGACTTCTGACCAGAATTAGTACCAGGCATAAATTCATTGGCTTTGTTCAAGCTGCAAATGCCAAACAACAGGCAGCCTTCAGCTTATAATTACAGTAGATAGACTGAAGTTCTCAAACTAACTTTTATTACTTCAAAGGTCATGGGAATAGCTGAAATGTAGGAAAATCTCTACAAACACCTTCTCTAACTTGAATGCTTTCATGGTATATGGACTTAAATTTCCAGAATTTCCCACCCAAATAGTTGGCAGTTGAGAAATTATGAAGCCGAAATCTATATAGTTATACTGTGCCCAGGCTAAGAAAGCGGCATAATAATAGCTTAGTTGGATATAAATGAAATTGTCTGTGCATCCATTCATCTGAATTTCACGTTTAAAATCTAAAGAAAGTTAAGGAAAAACCTTCTGATATAATACTTCTTTCCCAACAGCTGCAGGTACCTTCAGTGTAAAATAAGATATAAATGAAAATAAAGCCAACCTCTGGGGTATTCCAAACAGCATCATCCAAGAAAGGAACAAACTTTCTGCAGCCTGACTCTGCCTTTAAAAAAAGTTTTGGGGAGCTCAGGAAGCCTATCACTGGAAAAATGAGAGCAAAATATTCAGTCTTTTTTTTTTTTTTTTTTTTTTTTTGCTGCTGCTATTGCTGTTGCTTTAAAAAAAAGAATAAAAAATAGCATTGTTAGTCAAGGGGATAAATATTAAACTTATCTTGATGGAGCATCCTCATCCCCAAAGAACTGAATCATTGAAGTTGACTTTGTGCTTTATGATTTGGGTAGGTATTGAGGGTGGCAAAGAAGAGAAGCTGCATACAGCCAGTGAGGTGAGGGTTGCCCACTTCTGCCATAGAGAAGGAAGGAGACCATGTTACCCAAATCTGTCCGGAGCTTTTCTCCTCTTAAAGAAAAATGGCATCTTTCTCAGAATTTGTTCAATAGGGTTATCAAAATATAAGCACAGAATGTTAAGAACAAGAATATCTAGATACTTAATGTAGAAACCAATCTACATTAATCAGTATACAGATGATTGGCTCATTGTTCTTAAAAAGAAGGTTATAACTCAATTGCAATTTAAAAAATTCTTTACAGGAACCAATTTAGATGTTATTTTTGATAAATCATCTTCTATGACAATCAAAACATTAGTAAAGAATCACAAAAACAGCTTCACCAAGATATTAAACTTCAAATCAGTCTAAGGGGAATTAAATATTTTGAGTAATTATTACGAAGAACTGAAAGCAGTAAAAGAAACGTAATTATCAGCCTCTTCTCAAGACTGAAATAGAAGTTAGTCATAGCTGTTAGGAATATAATTCTAACGGTTATGTTGGCAATATATAAATCATATAGCAATGTTATACCTGTTTCTTTAAATCATACTGTAAAATGTGATTGGTTGCTGTTTTCCTCAATTGGGCATAAGAGGGAGCCAGAATGATTGTTAGCTCTCTGTTCGTTAGATGCTGGGTTGATCTGATCTGATCTGAGTGCCATGAGCTATTGTAAGTTTTGCAACTGTTAGCAAACTTTGTGTACCGGACTTATTATATGATCCCTTAACTGAAAGACATTGATGAATGACTGTCTTATTCGTGTATGACTTGGACTATTTGATGGACTCTGATACCTCTATTTCCACAAAAGTAAAAGCCTATTTAAACTGTAGTGTCTTTGTATGCTGGTTTGTGTGTTCTCCAACACAACTCTCAAACGCTTCGCTGAACGTACTCGCTCTCCCAACAAGGAGCTTACCTAACAATAGCAATCTATCTTTTTATAACTGCTTGGTGAAACAGCTAAATTTAAAATTGCCATTCTTCCTAAAAGTGTATTTACAATACAATACAATACAATAGCAGAGTTGGAAGGGACCTTGGAGGTCTTCTAGTCCAACCCCCTGCCTAGGCAGGAAACCCTACACCCCTTCAGACAAATGGCTATCCAACATCTTCTTAAAGACTTCCTGTGTTGGGGCATTCACAACTTCTGGAGGCAAGCTGTTCCACTGATTAATTGTTCTAACTGTCAGGAAATTTCTCCTCAGTTCTAAGTTGCTTCTCTCCTTGATTAGTTTCCACCCATTGCTTCTCGTTCTACCCTCTGGTGCCTTGGAGAATAGTTTGACTCCCTCTTCTTTGTGGCAACCCCTGAGATATTGGAACACTGCTATCATGTCTCCCCTAGTCCTTCTTTCTATTAAACTAGACATACCCAGTTCCTGCAACCGTTCTTCATAAGTTTTAGTCTCCAGTCACCTAATCATCTTTGTTGCTCTTCTCTGCACTCTTTCCAGAGTCTCCACATCTTTTCTACATCGTGGCGACCAGAACTGAATGCAGTATTCCAAGTGTGGCTTACCAAGGCATTATAAAATGGTATTAACACTTCACGTGATCTTGATTCTATCTCTCTATTTATGCAGCCTAGAATATGTTGGCTTTTTGGGCAGCTGCTGCACACTACTGGCTCATATTTAAATGGTTGTTCACTAGGACTCCAAGATCCCTTTCACAGTTGTTAGGTAGGCTCCCTGTTGGGAGAGCAAGTACGTTCAGAGAAGCGTTGTGAGAGTGTTGTTGGGGAACACACAAACCAGCATATAGAGACACTGCAATTTAAATAGGCTTTTACTTTTGTGGAACTAGAGGTAACAGAGTCCATCAAACAGTCCAAGTCATACATGAATAAGACAGTCAGTCATCAATGTTTTTCAGTTAAGGGATAATCCAAATAACATAGTCCAGTATCATATAATCAGTTCAGTACTCAGTTTGCTAGCAGTTGCAAAACTTACAATAGCTCACAGCACTTTCTAACAGCCAGATTCCACATCAGATCAGATCAACCCAGCATCTAACAAACAGAGAGCTAACAGTCATTCTGGCTCCCTCTTATGGCCGATTGCGGAAAACAACAACCAATCACATTTTACAGTATGATTTAAAGAAACAGATATAGCATTGTTACATGATTTATATATTGCCAACCCAACTGTTAGATTATATTCCTAACATCTATTACTACTATTGAGCAAGGTACCACCTATACTGTACCTGTGCATTTCATTTTTGTTGCCTAAATGTAGAACCTTACTCTTTTCACCATTGAATTTCGTTTTATTAGATAGTGCCCAATGTACACATCTGTATCTTGAGCCTATCTTTTGGAGTGTTGGCTATTCCTGCCAGCTTGATGTCATCTGCAAATTTGATGAGTTCCCCATTTATTCCCTCATCCAAATCATTGATGAAGATGTTGAAGAGTACTGGGCCTAAAACAGAGCCTTGGGGTACTCTACTGCATACTTCCATGTAGATGAGGACTACACGTTGAGTGCAGTTGGTCAGCCATTTACGAATCCATCTGGTGGTGATGCTGTCTAACCCACATTCTTCTACTTTATTTAGTAGTGGGTTATGATCTACCTTATCAAATGCCTTATTGAAGTCCAAGTAAACTATATCGACGGCATTCCTCTGGTCCACTAATTTTGTCACATTATCAAAGAATGCAATAAGAGTAGTCTGGCATGATCTGTTTTTGACAAACTGTTGTGGCCCAGCAGGAGCTGTTGGAGCTGCCGATGGACTCCGATAGTGAGGGACCCTAGTGAGTCGGCTCTGGAAGATGTGGAGGACCCTGGGCAGGGTTCAGCTCTCGAGCAGGGAGCAAAGAGGCTGGTTGGCTACCAGGAGGCGCCTGAGGCATGGAGCAGTGGTGAAAGTCAAAGGGAGTTTGTCCCTGATGTCAGGCACTGGAGCAGTGATGAAGTTAAAAGGGAGTTTGTCCTTGACGTTAGGCACTGGAGCAGTGGGGAAGAGCAAAGGGAGTTTGTCTCTAACGCCAGGCAGAGAAGGGCGGGGAAGCGAAGGCAGCAATTACGGAGACAGACTCAGAAGAGATAATCAGGCCCAGGTGGTTGTGATTTGGCTCCTCCCAAGAGAGTATATAAGAAGAGACTTTGGGAGGAGACCTTTTGCAGGACACAACCGTTATACTAAGCTGGAGAAACTCTTATGTGTATCACATTTTGATTGACCTTGTGTTTACTGTCTACATAACCTGTGTTATGCCTGACTGCCCCAATTTTCTTGCCACTTGTATGATTCATGCACATGGTATGGCAATCACTATTAAATGCTTGGTTTTATATATCAAATTAGCCAATTTACTTCCCTACATATAGTCCTTTACTTGTTAGCACAGTGGGTTCTAGAATTATGGTTGTAAGTCATTGAGGTCCTAAATCAAGGCACCACATGACCAGGCTTGATTTTTAACCATTTTTACAGGGGTATAAGTCACCTTAATCATTAAGTGAGATATGTAGTTGTTAAGCAAATCCAGTATATCCAATAGGCATTTTTTGCTGGAAAACAGCAAATAAATCAATACATAAATATCACAATTATGTGACTAGGAGATGCTACAACTGGTCATAAATTTGAGGCAAGCACACTATTTTATGTCCAGTGAAGCTTTTTCATACCCTGATTGAAATAAAATTGAGCTAAAAAATTTGTGATAGATACAGTGATTTGTATCTATGCTTTACTTCAAAAAAAAAAGAATATATCCATAAGAATGAGGGGTAAGAAGGGACTTTCATACAATTTAGTTTGAGAAAGGAGTAACAAGAAAGAATAGTTTCCAGATTCAAAATCATATTTGTAAGATACACATGCAAAATATAATCTTATACATTAGGTGTGAACTACGTCTAATGCTCTCAAGTCCTTATAGAGGATTTATAAGATATTGGACATCATATCTTATTGTTGCTGGAACAAAACTATTGCCTCTGCAGCTGGCAAATTGAGTTATTACACTTTTCACACAGACACTTTTTTAAAATTTGGTTCTCTGTTAAATAGGATTATAAGATAATTTGTATGCATTAAAAATCCTTCACTTGCTCAGTGATAATTTATCTTATTTATCTTCCAATTATACATGAAATTGCTGCATCTCTTGGTGAAGACCACAATTTTCATTTTGAAGTAACTGATGTTTAACTTTCATTGCTACAGTCTGTTGCTACTACTTGCAAATAAAAAATAGAACAGAAGAGATGTAGATAAGCATGTTTGCCAATATCAGAGGATCAAACTAATTTTTGTTAAAATATTTCAATAAAATTAATAGAGCAATTAAATATTTGTGCTAAGTACTGTAGATCTTTGCTTGCCTCCTTTCTGGAGAGCTTTGGGTTAAGGCAGGCAATTTGGAGAAGCATGCCTGACCTGCACATAAGTATTTTCATTTAGAATAATAATTCATTGTAATAATCTTCAATCTATTGTAGAAAATGTTGTCTTAGCCTCTAACCTTTCCCTTCAAACCAAATCAAATGCTACCTTCAAATTGATGAGTGTGACATAAAAGAACACCTCAAGGATAGCTAGATTGTTTTTCTGCTAAATGTTGTCAATCTGTTTCCAGCCTATTCCATAGGAAGTAAATTCTCTTTTAATCACCCAGTCTACATATTTCATATATAGATGCTTGGTATAAAGTTTATTAATAATGTCTAAAACCCCAGTTAGATGACATTTTGCCAGGCCAATCTTGGCATCTTTCTTAAAAATTAGAATGATTATTGATTGGGCATCAAGAAGAGTAGTCTTTGTGATTAAATCAAGCTACTGGAACAAGGAACCTCCAATTAAGAGTTTGACTTTATATATTCAGCTGCAATCCTATCTCTCTATGTTTCGCTTCTCATCCAAGAAGCTTCTTCAGCTCGGCTTCTGAGAAGAAGCTTCCAAGCAGAACTGAAGAAGCTTCTTGGATGAGAAGCAAAACATCTTTTTTTTTTTTAAAGGCCAATTGCCTCTTGAAAAAGCACCTTTGGGACAACTACAGACATTGCTATTGGAAATCTTGGATGCTAAAGTGATGTTTGCTTGGGAAGGGTATGCTTGCTTGTTGCATTTAACTCTTTCTCCTTTCGTAATACTTAAACATATATTGGCTTCTTTTTTCTTTCTACACAATTACTCCTTGTCTGAATTCTTTCGAGTTACATTCTTCCTTTTCCCAATATAGCTATACCATCCTCTTACTCCTTTTATTTTGCTTAGCCTGCTGGAAGGATAAATTTGTGTATGCATTTATGTGTCAGTTGATATGTACAGGTAGTACTCAAATTTACAAATTAGTCATTAATCATTCTATTATTATAACTTTATCCTGGTTCTGGTCTGTTTTTGGGAATGAGCATCTGGCAGGCAGATAGACATATGTATATACATATTCAAGTATATCTTATGTTTATTTATTGAGGGAAGGGGAAGAATTTGCAGTATTAATTTTAGCTGGAGCTGCCAATCAGAGTTTTATAAGATGGGGAATATGGTCATTGTTCAGAATTTTACTGTTTTGTTTTCTGTCTTCTTTTCTTTAGGATTTGAGTTGTTTTTGTTTTGCATAAATGCAACAAGAATATTTGGGATATCTCAATAATTGAAAGGAGCATAAGACACTGATGTGGAAACTACTATAGGTGTTTGAAAAATGGAACCCCCTCCCTTTGTTCAAACTTCTGTGGACTTCAGAGGTGTTAATGTTTAAGTGTTATTAATCTCTGTTAATGTATTCTCTTGAGTGTCTCTACAGTAGAGACAAACACACATTTTGTAAACCTAAGGACGGAATATTTTTGCATGTATTAATCTAAAGCCATTTTGCAGTTTATCATAGATTTCCAGGTTATACTGCATTACATATATTGCACTGAATTAATATTCATAAAATGCCTTATCCAGTTGTTCTGAGACTGGATAATCTCAGAATATACTGTAGGTATGCTTTGTGGGCTGCCATAAAAATGACTTGAAGTTAGGAACTACAGCTGCAATGTAATTTTCTCTTGAAATGTTATTTTGCTATGTAGATACGCACTTCCTAAACTTCAATAATCTCAGTTTGGCTTCCATATGTGCTTGTTGTGAAAATCAGTTCCAAGTTGCTGAACTTATTGACATTCCACAATATTTCAATTCTATTGAAACTTTTTCCAAGAGTTTCCACTCATCTGATCAGATCCAACTAATTAGGTGTTGTGACTCAGCAGACGTCTTCTGTGAGTCTTTTCGGGATGCAAGATTAACACTGCAGCTGGGGCTCGTTAGTGGCATGTTCTGGGGATAAAAGGATGGATGGTGCCACGCCCTGGTTGCAGGAGTCAACGTTCCTTCGTTCGGTTAACATTGATTGATCATCGGTCGTGGTTTATTTGAGAGCACTTGGAGAAGTGATTTGCTTTGTAAGAGTTTTTGTTTTGTATTCTGTTATCTGGTCAGAGACTTGATTTCTGTTTATTTTTGGGCTCGCAGCCAGTCTGAGCCAAGAACTGATAAAGAGAGTTCCTTTTAAGTTTGTCTGCCTGTCGTCTGTTAACGAGCGGAGAAGGGGGAGCAGAACATTAGGTATGCTGCAGATCCCATCAGCCAAACAGTATCAACTGGAATGAATTAGAAGATGGATTTTTTCTGTTGTAGCCCCTGCCTTGTGGAATCTTCTTCCCCTCAGAGATGACAATGGCTCCGAGGAGAACCCGGAAGCGTTGTGGTGAGAACAGCTGGGGAAATAGCAAACTCTATAGAGCAATGCGAAAACCCAGCCGGTAAACCGTCGTCAAGGGGTCCCTTGGAACCATCCTGAAGGAACAGAGAACAAGGAGAGAGATTTCGGGCGACTGCAAGGAGGGAGGCAAGCTCCCCATCAGGTCAGAAACTACACTCTCCAAAGATCAATGGTGGGGGTGGCAGCCATCTTCAATTGACTGCTCTGGAGCCGGGGAAACCGGACTTGAGCAGGAGCAGAGAAACGAATGGAATGTTGGGACTGGAGGAAGAGTGGCTGATGTAAGAACAAAAGAGCTTAATTTTGGTGCTTAAAAATATTTCTGGAGCTAAACTAGCAGCTAAAAGTTACTTGGAACACGGTGGAGAGAAAGAAAAGAGGAAAAAACTATTGGTGATTAAATACCAAGCCCAAGGATAATTTGATTACAAAACAGGAACTGGAGAAATTCAAAACAACAAAAGGAAAAAATGTGGATAATTTTGCGCATGGATTCTGAGTTTTTGGTTCAATTTATGGTAAATTTTGATAAACTATTGATTTGAATGCATAGAGTAACAGTAAAAGCCACCTACTGGGAGAGAAGTAAAATAACATTTTGAAACAAAGCTGTTGAAAAAGGGTGTGGTCCTTTTTACTATTTGACTTCATTTTGTCTACAGCTGAAGAAGAAAACTAAAGTCTTTCGAAATGGATTGGACTATTTTGGGCCTGATATTAAAGAGTAGAAACAAGAAGAAGGATTGAATTAACTGTGGTAAAATATAAAGATACTAAAAGTGTCTTGAATCTGACCATGGAGGGTGGGATGTTTGAGGAATTATTGGAAGTGTTAAAAATGCACGAGCAACATTAAAAGGTATCAAAGAACCAGGAAAGGAGCCAGAAATTTTTTTGAAACAGGAGAGAGGAGAGGGACAGACAAGGACCACAAATGAACAAAAAGCTAACAAGGTAGAAAAAGAAATGGAAAATAAAATTCAGTGGGACAATGCTATTGAGATTTATAAAGGCACAGAAAGAGTAGAGAGGAAAAAAGGAAAGTGGTATCCCAAAAAGAAACTAGCCAAAAATAAAGGGAGAAACAATGGGAGGAGGAAAAGAAAAACATGGGGGAGAGACATTCAAACAAACTATTGAAAAATGATAGGAAAAATCCAGAAGAAAAGATATGAGACATATAAAAAGAAAAAGAGAAAAAAATCTAGGAAATGGAGATTAGTAGAATGAAATGTAATCAGTAGAATGAAATGAAATGTTTTAAATATCGCAATAGTATGTACTTTATTAAGATGTGTGTGAGTTATATTAATAATTTTAAGTGTGCAAAATAATTATGTTTAATGCTTACATGTAAAGACACATGTTATTTGTAGAAAAGATGGAACGGGAATGATAAATCTGGTTTAATCTTAAAAAGGATGAAAACACGATATTGTTTATGTACATAATAAACATTGAAAGTTGGAAAATATGGTATGAAAAACATTGAAAGTTGGAAAATATGATATGAAAAACATTGAAAGTTGGAAAATATGATATGAATAATAATACGGCAAAAATTGGAAGTGGAAATATAAAATCAATTATGTATATATGAAAATGTTAAAGGGGAAACCCGGATCACACTCTAAAACTTTTCATAACTTTTCAACACTTTTCATAAAAGAAGTTTTAATTATGTAACAAAAAAAAAACTTTATTTAAAAAAAGATATGACAATGGCCCCAATCCTGTTGGCTTTCCACAAAGCTTTAAAAATTTGGCTATGTATGTGGACCAGCAACTTGAGATATATGAAGGACGCCAATACTTGGTTTTACTATTATTTTGATTAATCAACATGGCTGCTGTTTATACTTATTTTGTGGAATTTTTATTGTTTTAATGTCTTTTAAATTGTTTACATTGTTTTAGAATTTTAAAATTGCAATCCATCCAGAGTCACTTGGTTGGGTCAGGCGGCTATAGAAATTGAATGAGATGAGTAGAGTAGAGTAGAGTGGAGTGGAATAGAGTGGAGTGGAGTAGAACAAAATAAATAAATAAATAAGTAAAGAAATAAGTATCTTTGACATTGGGCATGCAGGTTGAGGTCTATAGAAAGTTTGGAGGATACTAGGTTGTATACTAGGCTGTATAAGGCTAAGTAATTCCCAAGTTTGAGTTCCAAATCCATAGAATGAGATGATTTTTTAATTATTTTTTCCTTTTACTTTTTTTTCTTGTTCCCGGACTTTGCATAAATAGCCTGAGCTATGGCTCTTTGTATTATCATGAATTGGCTCATTTTTAGTAAAGCCAACATAAGAATAATACTATGTGTTTGTACTACTGATAGTCCTCAACTTTCAACCATAACTGAACCCAGAACTAGGGTTGTAAGTTATGGCAACTGTTAAATGGATTGCATCTAATTTGAGAAGCTTTTTTGTGGCAGTCGTTAAATGAATGCCATGATTGTGAAACTAATCAATTTTTATCTGAACAGTGTTTTTTGCTGGAAACTGGAAGTCAGAGCTGAAAACTGGGGTTATTCCTGATACTCTTGCCCGCAGTCCGGCAGAGACTCTGGTTGCTGCCTGGCACTTGGCAGCGATGAAGTCTCTTAACCGGATTGCGCCTCTACGGCCGCTCCGAGGCAGTGGATCCAGGAGGGCCCCTTGGTTTACTGAGGAACTCCGGGAGAGGAAGCGCCAAAGGAGACGCCTAGAGCACTTATGGAGGACCAGTAAATCCGAACCGAACCGAGCACGTTTAACAACCTGCACCAGAGAGTACATTCGGGCAATTAGGACAGCTAAGAGAACATACATTGCCTCTCTGGTTGCGTCTGCTGAGTCGCGCCCAGCCGCCCTGTTTAGGATAACCCGTTCCCTCCTAAATAGGAGGGATACGGGCGATCCGCTGCAGGGTAGGGCTGAGGATTACGTCCAGTTCCTCGCAGACAAGGTTGCTCGGTTCCGGGCGGACCTGGACTCCAATCCTGCAGAACCAGCCGAGGCACTAAGGGATGATCTGGTAAGCCATCGCTGGGTTGAGTTTCAAGCTGTTACCCCTGAGGATGTGGACAAGGCGATGAGAGCTGTAGGAGCCTCCACATGTGTGCTGGACCCGTGCCCCTCCTGGCTGGTTGTCAACAGCAGAGAGGTGACACGAGGCTGGATCCAGGTGGTTGTTACCGCCTCTCTTCGGGAGGGGGTCTTTTCCCCCGCTGTAAAGGCGGCGGTGGTGAGACCCCTCCTGAAGAAACCATCCTTGGATCCAGCTGTTTTAAATAACTATCGTCCGGTCTCCAACCTCCCCTATGTGGGGAAGGTTGTTGAGAAGGTGGTGGCCTTTCAGCTCCAGCGGTCCTTGGAGGAAGCCAGTTATCTCGATCCTTTCCAGTCAGGCTTCAGACCTGGCTGCAGCACAGAAACCGCTTTGGTCGCGTTGACCGATGATCTTTGGAGAGCCAGGGATGGAGGCCACGCCTCCATCCTGGTGCTCCTTGACCTCTCAGCCGCTTTCGATACCATCGACCATGGTATCCTTCTGCGACAACTGCGGGAGGTGGGGGTGGGAGGCGCTGTTCTACAGTGGTTCTCCTCCTACCTCTCGGACAGGTCGCAGTCGGTGTTAGTTGGGGAGCAGAGATCGACCCCTAGGCCCCTAACGTACGGGGTGCCGCAGGGTTCAGTCCTGTCCCCCTTACTTTTCAACATCTACATGAAACCGCTGGGTGAGATCATTCGACGGCACGGGATAAAATACCACCAATATGGGGACGATACCCAGTTGTATCTGTCCGCCCCGTGCCAACTCAACGAAGCGATGGATGTGATGAGCCAGGGTCTGGAGGCTGTTAAAGACTGGATGGGGGTCAACAAGCTTGTGCTCAATCCAGAAAAGACCGAGTGGCTGCTGTGTTTCCCTCCCGCGAATTGGCCAAGTGTTCCATCTCTCAGGCTGGGGGGTCAAATTATACGCCCCTCAGACAGGGTTCGCAACTTGGGAGTCCTCCTGGACCCACAGCTGACCTTCGAACATCATTTGTCAGCTGTGACCAGGGGGGCATTTGCCCAGGTTCGCCTGGTACACCAGTTGCGTCCCTACCTGAACCGGGAGGCCCTCACAACAGTCACTCGTGCCCTTGTGACCTCTAGGCTGGAATACTGCAATGTGCTCTACATGGGGCTGCCCTTGAAGAGCATTCGGCGACTTCAGCTAGTCCAGAATGCGGCCGCGCGAGCGATTGTGGGTGCACCTCGCTTCACCCACGTTACACCTATCCTCCGCAAGCTGCACTGGCTGCCTGTCGATCTCCGGGTGCGCTTCAAGGTGCTACTTATCACCTATAAAGCCCTTCATGGTAGTGGGCCTGGGTATTTGAGAGACCGCCTACTGCCAATTACCTCCACTAGACCGATACAATCGCATCGATTAGGCCTCCTCCGAATTCCATCTACTAGCCAGTGCAAACTGGCAACTACCCGGAGGAGAGCCTTCTCGGTGGCTGCTCCGACCCTCTGGAACGAACTCCCCGTGGAGATTCAGACCCTCACCACCCTTCAATCCTTCCGCGCCGCTTTGAAGATCTGGCTGTCCCGGCTAGCCTGGGGTTAAGATTCCAACCCCACCCGAATTGTGTGACTGTTGTGCTCTCTTTTAATATGTTGTATTGTTTCCATATTGGAATACTGTTTGTCTTTCCCCCCCTCCCTTTTTGAATTGTGAGCCGCCCTGAGTCCCCCCAGGGAAAAGGGCGGCATACAAATAAAGGAAATTCAATTCAATTCAACTCTCAAAACTTATTTTCCTCTATGGACATAATAACATTGTACATAAACTGATATTCTTAAAGACATGCCTTTTTCCATATTTGAAAATAATTATTTACTTTGAGCATTCGGTATATAAGTTTAATTTTTTAATTGTACTTCTTCTTAAGGTGAATGCTTCAAACAGAAGGCAGAAGTGACAGAAACTGTATTAACAGTTTATTACCTGTTTAATTTGTGTCAGTGGTGCAGCTTACGTTTATTCAACACAATATTTTACTATGGCAACGGTTACACTGCATTAGATCACACACTTTATGGTACACACAACCCCATCCTCATTTCCCACCCCAGCACTTTCATTTTATTGGAACTTCTCTTTAAGAACACTAGTTTTAAATAGTTCTATTTCAATGTTAACAATGCTTATATGACTACAATTTTTGACTGTCAGGACACTTTTTTCATGTATATTTAATGCAGCAAATGCCAATTCCTTTGATAGCTCCCTTACAGTATTTCAAAAATACACTTGGTGGTTAGAGGGTTAATTAATGAAATGGATGACTGGGCTGAAAATAAAATTCACTGTTTAAAAAATGCAAAACTATGAGAATTAGGCACTATCATATTGTAACCACTGAGAATTCTCAATAGTAAAATAAAGCCTTGTTCTCCCAGCATTTTCATTAGTTTTCCAGTAGTGGCAAACGCAGTGTGAATTATAATGACCAGAAAAACAGTGATTGCTCTCTTTAAAAAGCACATATGTATACAGAAAAGACATATACTCTTTTTCTTTAGGAGCATGTAAATTACCAATTATGTAGCCGCACACTTAAAAATTACATTTTCCTTTTTCCTGAATTTGACATCTATTTCCCAGAAGAGCAATAAATGTAAAACAGAATTTCAAACTGTTTTACAAGATATAGTATAATACAAATAAAGTTCAGCAAAATCATGCATACTCATTATTAATTTTAACTGTTGCATTCAACATCAGGAACCTTGAAGGCAGTGATCAGGAAGAAAATTCAATTCAGTATAAAATTCTATTATATAATCTTTCTACTGCTATTTTTTGTATTTCCAAACAAAACCCTTTTGAAAAATGCAATAGTAGTTATATACAACTGAGCACAAAGTATTGTGTTCTTATTAGAATCTACTTTACAGAATTTGTATGTTGATAAAATGGGGTTTGAAGAGGATAGATATGAATGAGATAATATTCATTCTAATAATAACTCTACCACTGGAGGTGAGAACTGTACCCACCTTTATGGTTTTCCAGGAGGGTATTAAAACTTTCCTTGGGGCCCAGGGGGGCACTGACTGCTGGAGGTGATTGACGAGGTAAAAAGATCTCAACCCTGTACCATCCATCCCTTGGTTCCTGGAATTTTGCATAGTTTTAATTTTTTTTTAATGGTTTTCCTATTTATCTTTTTATGAACTGTAAGCTCCCCAGAGTCACCTTATGGGGAAGGTGAGCAGCATATAAATGTAATGAATAAATAAATATAGTCTTTGTATTCCCAGAAAATAGTATAGGTATAGTTATACTATGCTAATGATTAAAAATGCAAGAGATCAAATGTAGATCAGTTCTGTAAGGCAGTTAAAAATCTCACCATAAGGCAGGAATGCACAAGCTTACAAAACAAACTTACTTTAGATTCCATAGTTCCATGCAGACAAATCCAAGACCTAGAATCAGACTGAATGATCTCTTATATCAACCCAAAAGTCAGTCATATAATCAGGGACAGCACGTATTAAAAAGAAAATCAGATCTGAGTTTGGAAAAAGATTTGCCAACCTAAGTCTGTCACCTTAACCCCTGATTGTATACACTAAAACAGGTAAGCCTAATTGCTCCCTTCCTTCTTTTGAAGAAGACAATTAAACACTGCTTATTCTATTGTGTGTAAAATCTGTGAATCTTTTCCTGCTCAGGTTCTAGGCTTCCTTGTTGGGTACAATCAGTGGTGCGATTCAATTTTCTAAAATACCAACTTGGTGGGCGTGGCATGGCTTGGTGGGCGTGGCAGGGGAAGGATACTCTAAAATCTCCATTCCCATCCCACTCCAGAGGAAGGTTACTGAAAAATACCCATTTCCTCCCGATCAGCTAGGATTCGGGAGGCAGAGAATAGATGGGGGCAGGGCCAGTCAGAGGTGGTATTTACCGGTTCTCCAAACTACTCAAACTTTCTGCTACCGGTTTTCCAGAACTGGTCAGAACCTGCTGAATGCCACCTCTGGGTACAATGGATTGTTGGTGATATACCTCTGGAGAAAATATACTCATTTCCAGTGCCATTCTGACTAATCTTTTGAGTCACCTGTTCATGATCTGAATATCATTCTGGTTCACTAACTTGCAATACTGAGTAAGGAATCACACCAAAGTATTGCCAAACTTCCATGTTTTTATACTGGTATTAGTGTGTCTGTCTGTCTGTCTGTCTGTCTGTCTGTGTTACAATATAACAATTGGCAGGAATAAGGTTGAAGAATTTTATCTTCCCAAGGCATAAATGACAGCATTTGTAAACATAAAATTCTTCTTCATTCAAATAATAGAGTTACAATCTCAGTTTGACTCACTTGAAATCATTACTTTTAAAAAAGAAAAACAAATTTACATATATAGATTTTAAACCGTGTTTAAAGGACTTAAAATCGCCAAGGTTGAGAAACACTGGTCTAGAATAAATTCGTTCCAGATATACTTCAAACATACATATGTTCTGTATAAGCAGGGAGGCTACTTTTTTCAATTCCTTTTCGTTCAACTACTTGTGCCATTTAAGAGGTCTTTTGAATTGAGGAGGCACAGAAAACTGAAGTGGAAAGAAAGACTTGTTATACAAATGGAGTTCTACTTGCTTCATTTTAGATTGAATACCATCGGTGTTTCACATCTCAAACATACATGAACTTATACTCCATTGTGATTTAAAAAAACGTGTACGTCAGAACAATTAAATGGACTTCTGCTTCACACTTAAGTGCCAATAGCTCTGAAATATGAGTTCTGGTTTGAAAAGACAGGTCTTTGGTAATAAGAATGGCTGCCACAATGCTGGCAATTTATTTACTTCTTACACAATCATCTGCTTAACCTAATAGAATTGATCCAGTTTCTTTTGTTTAGACAATAAATATATATTGTAGAATTTTTTTCCTAGGAATTCCAAACATTTTTACCAATCTTATAACAAAAGGGATATTAAGGTAATTGGTTATGAGTACTGATTATGTTCCACCAGGTGTTCAGCCATGATTGGAGTGCCACCTATTTGCATAACTACCTCCTTACCTAGTCATGGAAGGAGTAATAAGTATACAAGAAAGCCTGTGATTTATCAAGTGGTTCTTCAGGAAGGAAGAGTGATTTTCTTAAACCTGCCATCTGCATAGTTTACTGTATAAACAACCATTCTTTCAAAACCAATTTCATTTTACTTGAGAATTCAACATACTCCAAAGATTCCCACTTTGATTTTGCATTACAACTAGTAGATTCATTAAAGCTGAATTATCAATTAGCCCAACAGTTATCTGACTTAGCAGATAAATGAAAGAAGAAAAAACATATTTATATTGAGAAAACAATTTCACCTCCTTTATATTAAGTCTGTATTAGGAGGCAGGAAAAAAAAGACATATAAAAACTATAGCACCCTTTCTTCGATAGCAAATTCATCACCAAAAGACACCAACTACTTCAGTCACAAAAGAATCTGTATGGAATTTTTTATCTTCTTAATCAATTTCAGGGTTTTCTTTTTTATTTATATTTGATTGATATGCACAAACATCCATTAAACAGCATAAAATAGCAAATCACCTTTCTTATGGTATATAAAGATTTGTATCTGCCTATCTCAGGAATAAAAAAAGATTGCTCAGCTATTTTTCCCTGTCTTATTAACACTTTATAGAAATAATGTGTCTAACAATGGGCATAGGGAAATTGAAATAGAAAAACCATGCTTTCCATGCAATGCATTTAACTGAAAGATAGCCTGAACACAAATCTCAGTTGTGTGAAATGTACTTCCCCAGGGAGACCATTTGTTAAATGTGAAACTGGAAGAATTTCAGCCACAATTTTTTTTGCAGAATTTCTAAAAATTGCATTGACTTAAAGATGGCCAATGGACTCTTCTTTTATTATTCACTTTTACATTGCTCTCCTATAAATAAAGTGACCAGATTTTAAAATTGGTAAAGTGGGACACCATTGATGGGCGGGGAGGGGAGGGGCGGGGGGAGGGTGTTCTTGATTAAAATTTTTGCCGCCTGGCGCTGAGGTGAAGCTGCCAAAGCTCCCGTCCATGGCAGCAGCGGTGCTTCCTCCTTCTCCGCTCGGAGCACCTGAGCTGGCCCTGCCCTGCCCCCTCCTCCTCCGCCGTGCTTTTGAGGAGCCATCGGGCCTTTTTTCCTGCTCCCGCCCCTCCGCCGCCTTCCTACTGGCTCCCGTGGCCTCAAGGCTCCTCAAAAGCACGGCGGGAGCTTTGGCGGCTTCACCTCAGCCGCAGCGCTGGGCAGCAAATCCAGCGGTGCTGTTAGAGGAGGAGGAGGCAGCAGCAGTTAGTCCGGTGGTGGCGGGGGCTTACCGTCAGTCCAGTCGCTCCATGCTCATCACAACAAATCACTGCAGCTGCGCAGGAGTTAAAAAGTGCTGTGCGGTGTTTTCTTGCCTTGGGAACAGTGGTCCTGTGGGGGAGTCTCCGGCCGCTACGCTCGCCTCGCCCGCCAGCCCCCGAAGTGTGCGAGGGATGCTTTGGGGAAAGGCTCCGCTTCCAGACCCCACCGAGGGCCACAGACACAGGTGGCTCTTTTCGGAGAGGCGGAGGCTTTCCCATGGCTTGTCCGGGTGGAAGTGGGGTTGGAAAGGCGAGCCGCTCCTCCGCCCATCCGCCCGCTCACTCGCTACACCCCGCCCATGCAAGCGGCAGCGGATGGGCGGGGGAACGAATGAGTGGCTCACTCGCTCCCCGCCCATCCGCTCGCTCACTCGCTAGAGTACCCAGCCCATGCGAGCGGCAGCGGATGGGCGGGGGAGTGAGCAAGAAGGCACCAAAATTAAAACGGGATATTTTGAGAACGCCCCGGGACGCGGGAAAAATTATGAAAAGGTGTGGCTGTCCCGCCAAATGCGGGACATCTGGTCACCCTACCTATAAACACCACTCCCAAAATTCCTTTACCTTATTTTACTCCATTACTCACCATCCCCAAAACATTTAGAGACAATTGTTTGTGAGACCATTCCATTTATGAATATGGATGGAGAAGCTAACTTTTGGTTTATTATGTGGCAGTTTTTATGGAAAGCAATTCATTGCTATGGCATAACATAAAATAATTTTAAAAAGTTAGAAATCTGCCTGCGTTTCAAAGATTTGTGTGCCACATTTATTTGTCTTTCTGGCTTCTTCTTAGAGCTTTTAAGGGCATTTAGTACCACTAATCATTGTGTTGTTCTGCACTATATGCAACAGTCAGGAATTGGTGCTATTGTGTTATAGCAATTCTGTTCCTCCTAGATCAAGTCCATGACAGTGGGGAACAGAGGCAGGTCTTTATGCTGTCCCAGGCTTCAGTTCTCTCCTACAATTTTTAATATTTGCATGAAACCAATGGGAGAGTTCATCTCATAGTTTGTTGATGATGATGTAAGCTGAGCTAGATATGCTGTAGAAATTCTGATCTGGTATTTGGAGGCTACTAGCAATATTATGCAGATGTTGAACCCTAGTAAGACCATGTTACTGTTTATTTGTAAGTATTCTTGGTCTGGGTACAAAGAATCTTGTTCTGGATAGGAGACCATTTGTCTAGTTTTATATGTGTGTTAATTGTAGACCTACTTGGAGATTACGGTAAGTTTCTAACAATTATGAGTAGGTGAATCACATCACATCATTGAATTGCTGCAATCTACATGGCATGTAGAAGAATATTTGGAAACTGCAGCTGACACGACATACATATAGTTTTACTGTCTTATTATTGTAAGGATATACTACCATAACCTGCCAGGAATCCATACAGAGTATGGCAGTAAATAAGAAAGACACTTAAAGAACTAAGTAACCAAACTGAGATATAGTTAAATTGGCAGTATGCAAATTAATGTTTAGATTTTAAATACTTATTTTAGTGTATTTTACTGTGCAGCAAACTACAATCTATATATTATTTGACTTAAGCTCAGAAATTTAAGCAGTAGCTCTTGGAAAACAAAGGTCCAAGAAGAATAGGAACTTGGATAACTTCTTTACTTTTTTATTTTCAGTACGTTGGGTATTATCTATATAGAGACTTCAAAAATGCCATGTGGAAGAACAGATTTATTTATTCATACAAATAGACATCTACTGCCCTATTCTAGAATCTGGACAATTTTCAATAACCATTAAAATAGTAGAACAGAAACCAACACAAAACAAAAAATCAACAAGGAAGCATTGCATTACAGCAACCACAGCATTATCACTAACAGCCTTAGGCCTACCTTCCATTTTCCTCAATCATCTGAGTATTTTATTTCCTAACAACATGCACCCCAATAGCCTATTCCTGTTCCACATCCTTCTAGGCTCCAGTTATTTGGTAATAACTTCCACAAAATTTCTGAATTTTTTTCTACCTGTCCTTTAGAGTACATAATTCTTAACTTCACTTTTAGTTTCTATCACAAAGAATTAAAAGGAAAGAAATTAAAAGGGAAGTATAAACTAAAGGAAACTATAAACTATTGGAATATGCCCATATAAATTCCCAATGCTATCACTGTATTCATTTTTGGACATTCTATATCACCAAAATATACTGATTAGAATAGTATTGATTCACTGTGAGAACAGACTAAAACATTATGCTGTAGTGAGAAAGGATAACTGAAAGGGGCATGCCAGATATTAGAAGACTGCATTTTCCTCCATCATAGAATATTATAGTAGACTGAAAAGTCACTGAATGTAATTAATTAGCAATAGATTACAGGAGGGACTTGAGAGAGCAATTTCCCAATGATACATAATTACCTAATTATGGTGATGGCCACAAGCTCCATTATTATTTTTAAACTAACATATCAAATCATGGAAGATTTGTGAGTTTCGTAGCTTTATAGATTTTACAAACACAGGGGCATCTTCAGATAGACAAATCTGCTCATGAAAGATCTGGTGTTCACTTGTGTTAGAATCAAAATGTTGAACTATATTGCCTTTATTCAGTAAGGTACGGTATGTCTTATGAAATATCTTGGTTTCATGGATAAGATTTAAGACTCAGAAGCAGCTGTACACTGTGGTGTCACATGGAGTTTTGTTTTGCAAGTGATGAGTGATTGTGGGAAGGCTGAGAGAAGAAGGCAAGAGAACACCAAGATAAATAATCAAGTGGGCAAATCAGTTGACTGCTTATATCATAAAATAGCAACTTAGCTCAGGTATAGAGAAATCTTGGAAGAAGCATTTCAAATCACTCAGAGAGAATCCATCTCATTATAAATAAGGCTAGGAAAATTCCTATTAGTTACCAAGATTGATATCAAGTCCTACATTCAGCTGGGCAAGATCCTGGAAGCAAGAACTACGCAGATTTTAATAAGGTACATGAATGTCAGTCTGTATAAGTACAGAATCTTGAAGCTATAATAGGATTTTCTGAATTTCTTGATTGTTGATGTCTATATTTATTTCTCTTCCTTTCCTAAACTTCCCACAATCTCTCAGAAATCTAGGAGTTTTCCATCTTCAGGGCCTGACTTATCATTGTGTCTCACAGCTATGTGATAGCTTAGTTAGTTTTCTAAAATAACATGGAATGTATAGTGCTTTCTCCTTATCTTTTGTTTTACATTGTATAAAATTATTTATAAAGTTGTGTCAGATAATGAATGATAATGAGGAACTTAGGGTCATGAAACATATTGTAAATCTACCTACAAAATGTTTTACACGCATTAATTCCTAGAGCATATAATTTTGCTGTTTCTATGCCTAATCCAGTGGTGGGTTTCAATTTATTTTGCACAACACTTCTGTGCATGCAAAGAATCATCTAGGCGGGTGGGCTGAGGCTTCTGCCGCCAATAGCGGTTCGCCTGATCCAGGGTGAACTGGCAGAAACCCATCTCTGGTATAATCCTATACTTCTTTCCTTGCCTACCGTTAGTTTGCATTAAAGCACATCCAAGCTATCCTAGGTAATTACTACTTGCTACAGAAGCCCCCCATAGCTAGGATAGTGGTTATGAAACATTCAATAGTTTTAAAGATGCTGTTTTGCTGCTGAGGAGGGAAGAAATTTAAAGAGAACAAAGTAAGAAAAGTTTCAGCTTTTCCACAATTAATTGTCAAATAATAAAATATATCCTGCTTTGCTGCAACAAAACAAATTCCAAAATGATATGTATCATGATTATTTTTTGAGACGAAAACTTACAGTAAAATTAGAAACAGGATGAAACAAAAAATAAATTTCAGCATGGAATGTGTCACCCACAGTCAGAAAGACACATTTACCTGAAACATTTTTGGCTGTTATGTATGGGCTGAAAAAACAATTCCACAAGTATCAAAAGTCCAACTGGAACTTTTCATAATTGTTATTTTTCTCATAGAACATAAATCAATTCTATGAAGAGTAATTAAATTAACATATTACTCTGTCAAATTATGCATATTGCTAATTGCATCATCAAGAGTTATATTTTAAAGTTTAATGGTAGGAATAGAGGGGAAATTAAGTATGAAGGAAGATTCTTTTTCAATTATCCAAGGAATGACCCAAAAAAGGCTCTTTCAACTATGGAACAGAGGTCTTCATGAGTTTTGGAAGTATCTGATTCAAAACAAGCCATCCTGACCTTGAAAAGACTAGATTAACTCATTTCCCAGTTGAAACTTTCAAGGATGTATCATTTTTACATCCATCCATAAAGGGTTTTCACAAGATCACAGCAGGGAAGAAAAGGATTAAGCATTTTTCTCACATGTGTTATAGCCCTGATGAAGTCTTTACTGTATCTGCAATAGCTATTGAAGTCTAACCCTTGGACAATGGTTTGAGAAAGTAAATTCTTGTACTTTATCATTTCATTTAAACTACAAAAAGAGAAACATAAAAAGAGAAGTGCCATCACTGAAAGGTACACAAGAGGAAAGTATCTAAGCAATGCTTCTCCTAATACATTCATTCCATTGAGGTTATAGTGAATTCTTCCAATTTCAAGTACAGCACTATACTTAATAGCTTTCCTATTAAGAAGTGTCTCTGGCCATCCTTAGTGGTTAGATCAGTTCAGTTTGCTATTCAGCCAAGTTTTTTTGCCCATCCACAAAGACAAAGCACATGTCAGGTTCTAACTGACGAATCCAACCAAGTAAGCACTGTTGAGACAATCCAATCTCTTTATGCAAAACTTAATATTTAATACATCATTTCGGCACAGATTGAAAGCAAAACCAGCCCTATTTAATACCCATGAGTTTTTCAGTTAAAGAAAAGTATTTTCCCTCCCCACCATTAGTGCAGATCATATTGTCCAATTAGACGTTTATGTATTGTTATGGAAACCTGTCCAAGTCCTCAGTGACCATCTGATTAAATGACCTTGGTTCCTATGGGATGATTTCTTGTTGTCGCCTGGAACTGGCATTCCAAACCTAGTCTTCTCTCCCTCCTGGATCTCTGGCAAGCTGAGAAGCGAAAATGGCTGCAACAGTATAATCATGCTTTGAACTTGACAGTACAATCCACAGTGGTCCTGATGATAGGTATATGGCTTTGCATCTGGGAATGCTTTAATGTATGTTTGTTTGTGCTATATGCTTCCTTGCTTGTAATATCATAATCAGAGGCCAGTAAATTTACTGTATAGTAGTAAAAAAAAATCCTCTTTTTGACTCCTTCCAGTTGTAAAACTTGGCATTGCCAAATTTGATTAAAATCCTTCTGTCTGGAGGATAAAAGATATGTTGTGATGTTGCACTGGCTTCAGCAGAATGCATTGAGTGATGCAGCGATCATAGAAATAGAAAAACATGAATGAAAACTTCAAAAATGAATCTGAAAGCAGATCCTGGCCTTAAAGATGCTGGGAGATGTCGATGGATAACCTACCTGATTTGAATTCGATATTGAACTTTTTGTATTTTGACGGAGGGACGACTCGCAGCCAGGTTTCAACTAACAACACGGTTTATTCAGGTCGACAGCGATTCAAAGAACGAAAACTCGCGCCAAGGTATTTATACTATTTTTAAACCAATCACCGGCCGGGGACGAGACAGCAACTGCTGACGTCAGTCCCTCGGCCAATCAACACTAACGTTCAGTCGGCAACACCCTCTGGGGCTCTCAGCCAATCAGAGAGCCAGAGGGTGTTACTGGCATCATGAATATTTAACCAATATTTAACACCCCTTTCCCCCAGTTCTGCGCATGCCCGAAACGGAGCATGCGTAGTCCTTAAGGTACGCTGGGCGGCGCCGGACCCGCCCAGATCTTCTCATTGCAGGGGAAGTCGTCGGCGGAGGAGGACCTCCTCGTGGTAGCTCCTCCCCGAAGGGAGTGCAGCTCCGAGGCACGCCCTTTCGGAAAGGCCCAGAAGGCGGGCTCAACTGTAAAGGTAGGTTTGGCCGTGGGGGCGCGTCACTGGTCGTAGGAGGGACCCTCTGGGTAGTGTCCTCGGATTGAGCTGTTGGACTGGCGTCCTTGTAGTTGGCGCTTGGGTAGGCAGGGCCTGGTGTGGCGAAGGCCCTTGTTTGCGGTCTCCCGGTTTGAGAACGTTGTGGTTGATACAGGAGGGGGCCTGGTGTGGCGAAGGCCCTTGGTTGCGGACTCTCGGTTTGAGGACTTTGTGGTTGGTGCAGGTTGAGGCCTGGAGTGGCGAAGGCTTCACATTGCAACCCCGGTACTGCGGTGTTGTCACTCGGGGGTTCGCGGCCACCAGCCTGCGACGGGAGACGCCTCCTTAGTTGATCCAGGTGGCGTCTCCATTGGGATCCATCAGCCAATTGGATCCTAAAAGAACATGGGCCGGTCAGGGCAACGATAGAACCTGGCACCCATCTTGGTTCCCCCGCAAAGGACCGAGCCCACACGGAATCCCCTAACTTAAAGGATCGGGGAGGGAGAACCCCCAGATTGCTCGGCTGATCCCCTGAATAGAGCGGGTGAAGCCTATCCAGGGGAGTCCGCAGGCGCCGGCCCATCAAGAGCTCCGCGGGGCTTTTGTTGGTAGCTGGGCAGGGGGTGGAATGTTGGCTTAGCAGGTAAGCCGCCACCCTCGCCTGCCAGTCGCCCCGGTCCATGCGGCTCAGCGCCTCCTTTGCTGAGCGGACCGCCCGTTCTGCCCGGCCATTGCTGGCCGGGTGGTACGGGGCTATGGGCGCATGCCGGATCCCTTGCTCGGCCAAGAACTCCTGGAAAATGGTGGATGTGAACTGGGGCCCATTGTCCGAGACGAACACGTCCGGCAACCCGTGGGTTGCGAACAGTTTCCGTAGAGCCCTGACCGTACTCTCGGCTGTGGTAGAGCCCATGAGGACTAGCTCCACCCACCGAGAGTAGGCATCCACCACAACCAGGAAGTTCTGGCCGTGGAAGGGACCAGCGAAATCGATGTGGAGGCGAGACCATGGGCCTCTCGGAGCCTCCCACTCACGAGCAGGCCCGGCAGGGGGGTTGGGCCTGGATAATTGACAGGTCGTGCAGCGGCCCACATGGGCCGCTATCTCTGTGTCCAGCAAGGGCCACCAGACATAGCTACGGGCCAATGCCTTCATTCGTGCTATGCCCGGGTGGTCCTTGTGGAGCAGATCCAGAACTAGTGGCCGGAGCGCGGTGGGGATCAGCACCCGATCCCCCCAGATGAGACACCCCCCGTGGAGAGAGATCTCGGCCTGGCGATTTTTATAGGGCTGGAAGCCCTCAGCCACCTTGTCTGTCGGCCATCCCCTTAAAACCCAGGAAGAGACCTGGGACAGGATCGGATCGGCCTTCGTGTGGGCCGCCACGTCCGCGGCGGAGAGTGGGAAACCGGAGGCGGCAATGGAGAGGACAGAGAGAGATGGGACGGGGACGGTGTCCGTCTCCGGTAGTGGGCAACGGCTGAGGGCATCGGCATGCCCCAGCTGTTTGCCCGGACGGTAGAGCAACGTATACGAATACGCTGCGAGGAACTCCGTCCAGCGCGTCATGCGGGGGGATAGAATGGTGGGGGTCGGCTTGTCCCCCGCCAAAAGCCCAAGGAGTGGCTTATGGTCGGTGACAAGAGTAAAGTGCCGACCGTAGAGGTAGTCGTGGAACCTCTTAATCCCGGACACTGCAGCCAGAGCCTCCTTGTCGATCTGACTGTAGTTGCGCTCCGCCGAGGAGAGTGTCCGGGAATAAAAGGCCACAGGGGCTTCTGAGCCATTCGGGAGGATATGGCTCAGGACCGCCCCTACACCAAAAGGGGAGGCGTCACACGCCAACGTCAGGGGCATCCCATCATGATACTGAATGAGGACTGCCGATGACGTCAGCGTCTCTTTGACAGCCGCGAACGCATGCGCTTTGCGGCTCCCCCAGCGCCAGGCCGCGGATCGGTCGAGCAACCGATGCAGCGGCTCGGCTAGTGACGCCTTGTGAGGGATAAAGGGGGCGTAGAAATTGAGCAGCCCTAGGAACGCCTGTAGCTCCGCCCTGGAGGTGGGAGCAGGGGCGTTCTTAATGGCGGCAATTTTAGACGGGGTAGGGTGAATGCCTTGGGCGTCTATTAAGAAGCCCAAGAATTCTACCCTAGGGACAGCAAATGAGCATTTGCTGCTTTTTAATTTCAATCCCGCGCCCCTGAAACGACAGAGGACCTTCCTTAATATTTCGATGAGTTCTCAGCGGCTCGTTGCAGCGATCAGAACATCATCGAAATATGGAACTACCCCCGGCAGTCCATGGAGCAGCCGCTCCATGAGACTCTGGAAGATCCCCGGGGCCACGGACACACCGAATTGTAGGCGGCGACAACGGAAAGCCCCACGATGGGTGACGATGGTCTGGGCAGCCGCCGCATCGTCATCCACCGGGAGCTGTTGATAGGCTTGCGCCATATCCAGTTTGGCAAATATGCAACCCTGCCCCAAGGAATGGAGCAGGTGTTGCACAACAGGGACTGGATAGGGGTTTGCCTGAAGGGCCAAGTTGATCGTCGACTTGTAGTCGGCGCAGATTCTCACCGAGCCATCCGGTTTGACCGGGAGGACTATGGGTGTCTCCCATGGAGCATGATCAACTGGCTCGATGACACCCTGCGCCAATAATTTGTCAAGTTCGGCGTCAACCTTGGCCCTTAAGGCAAAGGGCACCCTGCGGGCTTTCAGCCTAATGGGAGCAATCTGAGGATCCAAACTAAGGGAGATGGGGGTTCCCTTGTAGCACCCGAGCTGTCCATCAAAAACATCAGAGAACTCCCGTAGGACGTCCTCAATGGAAGAAGAATTTACCTGGTGCACCCCCCCAATGGACAACCCCAGTGCCGGAAACCAGTCAAGGCCAAGAAGGGCCGGCAAGTTATCCTTCACAATGATGATTGGCAGCTCCCCCGCAAACTTGCCATACTTGACAGGAATAGGAAAGGACCCCAGAACAGGGATCAACTTTCCCTGGTAGTCCCTTAAGAGTACCCGGGATGGGGCTAACTTAGGTTGGGAAACTGTAGGGCAGAGGTGAGAGAACATGTCCCAGGACAATAATGAACGGGAGGAGCCAGAGTCCACCTCCATTTGGCAAGGCTGACCTGCCAGGTGGACATTGGCTGTAATTTTGCGGGATCCTGAGGAGGCCTGATTGATGGAACTCTCCGCTTCCTGCGGTTCGGACACATTGTGGCAGTCTTCTCCTCTGCGAGTTGGTTTCGGTGGCTGCTGGCGGCGCGGCTGCGACTTGGGTCTCTCATTTGCTTGGAAGAAGGCAGGGGCCGGCAAAGAGGCTCGGCAGACTTGGGCGATGTGCCCCTGCCTCTGACAGCGGCGGCAGATTGCGTTTCTGAATTGACAGGTTTGGCGGTCGTGGCGGCCTCCGCAGCTAAGGCAAGACACCTTGGAGTTTTGCGGTGTGGCTGCGGATAGAGCAGGTTGCTTCCGCCGCGGTTGGGCACGGACTTGGCCGACGTTGTCGGGCTCCAGGTCCTCAGAAGGTGTAAAATCATCATAGTCAATGTCATGTACTTGTGCGGCAGGTGGAGTGAACGGAACGTGTCCAGGCGTTTGGGATGACAGTTGTAGCCGCTCCAAATCTGCTGTTGATTGCTCAGAGAGCTCAGCTGCTCTGGCGATCTCTACTGCCTGGAGTAGTGTAATGTCGTGATGACGGAACATGCGGCTTCTTAAGTGTACATCCCGCACTCCGCATACGAACTGTTCGACTAAATTTTCTTCGAGGTTTGAAAAATCGCACTGGGCCGCCACAGTGCGCAGGGCTTCTAGAAACTGACTAATCGACTCCCCCGGCTTTTGTACTCTTCTCCGGAACGCGAAACTGCGGGCAATTTTGGACGGGGTCGGGGCATAGTGCCCCTTCAATTTCGCCATCAAGTTGTCCCAGCCTAACTTATATGCCGGTCTGGGAGCAGCCATAGCTCTGGCTGAGGCGAACATAGAGGGTTCGCAGCATGATAAAAAGAAGCTGCACTTCTCCTCATCTGTTTGAGCCTGGTTTTTGGTAGCAATTAAATAAGTTTCAAAGCGCTCCATGAATCCTTCCCAGGATTCGCCGGCGGAGCCAAAAGGAGCGAAAGGCGGCAGGGAATTCATATTGATTAAGAGTTCGGCAGGCTGTAGTGTGAGGAGCGGAGGGAAGGAGGTCGTGACAGGAAATTTTTTCCCTCAGCGTTCGGTGCCGGCGTGAGTAGCGACTTATAGCAGCTAGCTGATAGGACCTCTCTCTCTCTGTCTCTAACCTAGGCTTGCGTGGAATCGCCAAATCCCATCCTCGTCGCCAGTTTTGTATTTTGACGGAGGGACGACTCGCAGCCAGGTTTCAACTAACAACACGGTTTATTCAGGTCGACAGCGATTCAAAGAACGAAAACTCGCGCCAAGGTATTTATACTATTTTTAAACCAATCACCGGCCGGGGACGAGACAGCAACTGCTGACGTCAGTCCCTCGGCCAATCAACACTAACGTTCAGTCGGCAACACCCTCTGGGGCTCTCAGCCAATCAGAGAGCCAGAGGGTGTTACTGGCATCATGAATATTTAACCAATATTTAACAGAACTACTTTGTACTTTGCCTCAATGGAAACAAAATGAAAAATTAGCTGTTCTGTATAACAAATTGCCTTCTGTTCAACTATAGCAGTTAATGGCTTTTCAAGGTATACATGCAACTCCAAGAAGAGAAATGATGAAATTGCAAATCTCCTTTGTTTTCTCATTCCCACATCTTTTGAAATAACTTTTAGGGTAATGCTGTTGGAGACTGAAGGTTTTGAATTTATTACTTGATTGTTAATTTGCACAACAGCAATCAAGGGTAAGTTAAATATATCAGTGAGATATTTAGTGGTAGTTGCTTTAATCAGCCCCCAAACTACATCTTCCAGAACACATTTGCTTAACAAACAGTCCCTCTTAATTATCTCAAAGTGGCAATATAACAAATTACTATTGATGCATGTTTTTTCTGCCCAATAATGGGCAGTAATATTATATTGCTGCCCATTATTGTTACATGCAATTTAATTTCAGTGGAATCTGGATTTCAAATGATTATTTTTTGATATGTAAACATGTCTGAAAAAATATATTTATATCATAACTAGCAGACTATAGAGATTCAGAAATATGAAATTCAATTAAAAACTATCTTAATGAATTATCTCACCAAGTTAAGTGAGGTGGGAAACAATCCACATAAACACAAGAGCATAGTATATGTCAGATAAAATACTACCATTGAACATAATTTGGAAAAAATAATGCTCTCATCTATTCATGCAATGAACAAGATATTTTTCAGGCACCTGTCTCCTGAAAAAAATGCATCTGCTTTAAGAGGCATATTAATTTTAATATGTGGCTTTCTTAAAGTAACAGCATCTTTTTTTAGGCGTGCATGGAAACATTAAAAGTCAAGTCACCTTAATGAGTAGTAGAGATGTGCTGTGCTCATCTGAGTCCCAAAGAACTTCAAAGGAAACAACATTTCAAGTATTCGTTTTAAATAAATCAATGATTTGAAAGTATCTCAAAGGGCAGAACAAGGAATGACCTAAATTTTCCTTAGTTTTATTTCCCAAGTCTTACATTTAATTAAAAAGTTGTGTTATTTGTCCATCCTTTCTGATAATAAACCTAGACATTGCAACATAAAAAAAAATCATCAGCCACATTCACTAAATCTGTCTATAAAAGATTTGACAGCTGTCCTACAAAAAAAGCTAAGTAGAAATTCTTGGGGTAAGAAATCATTGTAAGTAATAATTTTCATCATGGCATTTGGGATGGCAGTCAGCAATATATTTTGTGTAGATATTTGTGTCTCATGGGGAGGAAACTATGATGTTTGTTAAAAATGTCAGAGATTTTGTCCTTATCTGTATATATTTCATTTTTTCTAAAACTTGAAATTATTTTCTTGTATTTACTTTTTCAGGTGAAACTACGTTTATAAAACAAACAATGGCAGTTATTCTTTGCTAAACATCTACTTTTATATGTAGAGATTTGTTACATTAATGGCTTCCTATTTGAACATTTTTAGATTTGAGGATGCCCATACAGTAGTCCTCGTGTAATGATAGCAAATGGGACTGGGATTTCTATGGATAAGCAATGCTATCAAAAAGCACAACACCACATAATTGTATGACTTACCACCTGAAATCGTTGCACTGCCAGTTGCTTTAATAAGCCCAGACCTGTGTGGATCATTAAGTAAGGACCTCATGTCATTGCAGTATGAGAAAAGGTAAGACTCCTAGGCAAACAGGCTGGTAGATGGTTATAGGCCTGCAGCAGGCGCCACAGATGGGGTCTAGGGAGCACAGGGCTTTACCAACCTCAGCAGAGGTGGTATTCAGCTGGTTCAGACCGATTCTGACGAACCGGTAGTGGAAATTTTGAGTAGTTCGGAGAACCGGCAAATACCACCTCTGCCTGCACCCCCCGACCCTTTCAGGATTTCCCCACATGCCCCATTTTGGCTCCCAGGTAAGTGCAGGGAGCCCCCCACTAGGCCTAAAACGGGGTGTGGAGAGTGAGGCATTGGAGCTACATACATCAGCACTGCGATAAGCCCCACTTTTCACATAGGTCTTACATTTCTCCAGGGCAGGTTACATGAAAACTAGTCATTATAATCAGTTTTTATTTAAAAGTCTTATTTTCAGACTGAATTTCTTTAAATGTGGCCAAATGTTCTCATGTAAGATGTATTTTCTTTAAATGTGGCCCAATGTTGTCATGTAAGACGTATAACAAGTTCACTGATATGCTTACCTAATTAATTAATATTGGTTTTATGTATAGAATTAGTTTTATACACTGATCTTTGACTTTAAAAAAGAATAAATGTATATGTGTATGTGGAGATAGGTATGTAGGTAGGTATATAGGTAGACAGACAGACAGACAGACAGACCAACAGACCTTTTTCTGTCAATTTAGATTTTAAAGTAACTTTCCCCAAAAATTATTTCAGCCCCCACACTATCTGCAAGTTATTAAAAACTTCATATTTTAGAAAAACATTTGACTGATTTGATAGTATTGGTAATGTTAACTATTTGATCCATAAATAATTTCATTGGTTGGTTGTTTTTAATCTATAAATGTAAAAACTGTGCAAAAACCCATTTAGAAGAATATATATATATAATATTTAAGTCACAATTAAAAAACTGATTTAGAAAATATTGTATGACCTTATCAAGTTCAACATTCAAGAGGGGCCATACTTTTTTACTAGACATTGTGCCAAAATTATGAAGCAATTAACTAACATTAGCTGGACCATTTTATTTCCCCCTAAGTGCTGTTTACAATTAAAGAGTCATTTCATACAATTTTCCCATCTATTATGTTACAAAAACACTATATAAAAAGTAACGACTAAATGAAATTCAAATCATTTTAAAATGAGTTGCTCTCACCTTCCTAAAGTTTACCTATTTAATAGTTTTAGTTAGGCTTAGCTTAATAATTAGTTTTCAATCTTGTTATTTTCCCAGTTGTTAAATATTTATTTTCCAATTGCAGACATTTCTCAATAAATGAATGATAGGATTCACCATAAATTATTTTAATAGAAAGCCAGAGTGTAACTGGATAGAAAGCCAGAGTGTAAAGAGGGATTTTTTTCAGTCTTTCACTGTTATCATTCCTGCACGAGGCAAAGACAAATACATTTTAATTATTTATTGTATTTCAGTTTTGTTATTTATTTCTGGTTTCATTTTTATATCCATGCTTGTCCTTTATTTGACCATAAACTACTATTTAGCAGAATAAAAGAGTTGGAAGGGACTTTAGAGGTCTTCTAGTCCACCAGCTCCTCAAGCAGGAGACAAATTTCAGACAAATGCTTGACGAATCTTTTCTTAAAAACCGCCAGTATTGGAGCAGCCATAATTTCTGTAGCCCAGCTGTTGCACTGATTAATTGTTCTGTCAGGGAATTTCTCCTTAGTTCTAAGTTGCTTCTCACCTTGATTAGTTTCCATCCATTGTTTCTAGTATTGCCTTCTGATGCTTTGGAAAATAGGTTGACCCTCTCTTCTCTGGCAGTCCTTTAGATATTGGAACACTGTTATCGTTTACCCCTAGTCCTTTTTTTATTAAACTAAACATATCCAATTCCTGCAACAGTTCTTCATATGTTTTGGAAGTTCTTTGACCGGGCTGTTTGCTATTAATTTGTTTGGCAGTTCCTTGATTGGGATACTGTTTACTTCTTGATTGTTGGTCTGATATTAATCTTGGAGTTAATCTACGTTAATATGGGTGTTGAATTCTGGAAGTTGAAGTCCACAAGTCATCATTCCCCACCCCTGTTTTAGAAAATAGGTTTGGCATTAGAAATGACTGATAATTTGGATCAATCTTTCCCAACATCTGGGGAACATATCAGGGGAACATTTAAACCAGTCCTAATCTGTTGGACTACCATTTCCATCATCTTGGGTGACTGTCCAGCTTATTTAGATGATAACACGTTGGAAACAATTCTGACATATAAAACAGCATTGATCTACAAGATTTTTTTCCCTCAGTTAGCATTAATATTTAGTACAAGCTTCCATCTATGAATAAAATCTGATATGGGTCAGGTGGGGTGAGGATAATATGACATTCAGTATTACTGTAACAATAATAGCAACAACCTGCTTGATAAATAATGAGGAAAACTTCATATACATATGTAGAAACAGGTCATCAGTACTTATTAGAGAGAACTATTACCAACCGTTGTACTTTATAGAAAGTTTAGAGAAAATGGTATTGTTTTTTTTTTTTTGCAATAATCACTTATTCAATTTTTTCAGCCTGTTGTCCTCCAAAGATAGTGAAACTACAACCAAGCTTTAAGGAGAGCCTGGAGGTGGAAGTTCACAAAAATTTAATAGAAATCAGATATCTTATGGTGATTCTATCTACATCACAGTATTATCCCATTTAATTCGCTTGAATACAAGAATGATCAGTCTAATTGAAAAGCATCACTACTGATTCATGTCTTGAAGATATCTATCCAAGAATCATTTACAAAAGTATGTCTTGTATTATCAAGATTAAGGGGAAAATCTGGCATCATTTTGTTGTAATTTAGTGCAACTGAAATAGCTAAACAATACTTCTTTGCACTAGAACTTTCCACTATATTCGAACTGATGGAAAAGGGAAGAGGTTGTCATCTGCTTTCCAGAGGATAAATGTTGAAAAGCTGCTCTGAATGTTAGTCAGATGGACACACCGACATTTTTGTTCATGGATGAGTTATATAGAGTAGGCAAGAGCCTGTAGTTGCAGTATAGGCTTAACATCAAGAGAATTGCTCTTTAAGACAGAGGTCCCCAACCCCCTGGTTGCAGCTGACTACCAGGCTGTGGCCTATAGGGAAACGGGCCCTATGAAGAGTGGGCTGGCATGCACATGCAGCTGGACTTGTGCAAGTGGCAGGCCGGTGCATGTAGCTCAATTTACATAATAGCATGCATGCATGCATGTCGGCCACTCATGCAGCCTGGTTCCCCTCTCCCCCGCCCCCGGTTCACCAAGCTGCAAAGATTGGGGATTGTTCCTTTAAGAGAATTTACTTTGCATGTGGCAACATGTCATCTTGCAATAAACCTGAGCTAACAATGGATACTTTAATCTTCTGCCAGTTAATTCTGAAATTGAGATTCCCTTTTCCAATTAAGAGCTGAGGTATTTGTAATAATTTAATTGATTTTTAATTTGTGTCCAATTGTGCTGAAGACAGTGAGGACTAAACAAGAAACAGTTCAGCTTTAGTATGGATTTTGCCAACATCCAATTTTCCCTCAAGCTCTTACTGTTCATAGTCTTATTTTAAGAAAGTATTAGAAAAAAAAAGATTATATCCCTAGTTAACTGCTCATACCTTAAAGTTTAGACAGAAACAATGAAGCAGCTTGAAAAATGAATATTAATAAGTTGTACAGACCCATGTGTGTATGTGTGTTTGTATACACACACAGAGAATGTTAATGTAATAAGCCTAATGAACAAAACTATCAAAATAATTCAATTTTCATAGCCTATTGCATTTTATCTAATATAAAAGTATCTAACTGATTATAGTATCCAAATCATGCCATGAATCATTGTAATTTGGACTGAAATCAACATTACAAAATTCAACTGATATAAGATAGAAATTCAAGAAGACTCAAGGAGTTTTTAAGATATTATGTGATTTTCTTCATCACAGAATTACATTTAGGAAGGACATTTTAAATCCAAATTACAGCATCCTAAACAGATAAATGGCTGTCCAGTGTTTAACCAAATATATCTACTGCAGGGAACTCACCATCCTCAGGGTAATTAGTTCCTCTGTCAAACTGTTAGATTTTCATCCTTACAGTTTGCACCTTGCAGTTTATATTCTCATTCCTTAATTGCATCCTTACAGTTTGCAATTAAGGAATGAGAATACAAATCTCTGATTAATGACATTTATCAGAAGAAAGAACAAGGTTATGCCACAAGAACATCACAAAGTACTCTACTTTCAAATGAGATACCTATATATAGGCAATTAGGTGACAAAATGTATTTCCTCATACTTTATCTTTGTACAAGACAAAAGTTTGCCTTATCTTCTGTTAAAGAACCAACAGTCTGTACTGTCTTGGTAATGGACATTGTAATCATTGGGAGAAGGAACTCTCACTTATTATTGTACAATTGTATCACAGCAGCCAGTTGTTTCACCGGATTTGGCATTGGTTACTAGTCGGGCCCCACCCAGGGGCCTAGGACGTCGTAACGTATTTTCGTAATATGCGTGCAGATCCAAGCAGTGCGGCTTTTTGCATTTGACTGATGGTGATTTTGTCAATTTTTAACTGTTTTAAATGTAATTCCAGTGCTTTTGGAATAGCATCCAGTGTGCCAATTACCACTGGAATTACCACTGCTGGTTTGTGCCATAGTCATTGAATTTCGATTTTTAAGTCCTGGTATTTTGCGTTTTTTTCATGTTCCTTCTCGACGATCCTGCTATCACCTGGTATTGCAATGTCTATGATTGTGACCTTATTTTTCTCAACCAGTGTGATGTCTGGTGTATTATGCGCCAGTATTTTGTCGGTTTGTATACGGAAATCCCACAATATCTTGACCATCTGATTTTCGGTGACTTTTTCAGGCTGATGTTCCCACCAGTTTGTTGCTGTTTTAATATTATAATTTTTGCACAAATTCCAATGGATCATTTGTGCTACTGAATTGTGCCGCAATTTATAATCAGTCTGCGCGATTTTTTTACAGCAGCTGAGTATGTGATCAACAGTTTCATCAGCTTCTTTGCAAAGTCTGCATTTGGCATCATCAGAGGATTTTTCGATTTTTGCCTTAATGGCATTTGTGCGGATAGCTTGTTCTTGCGCAGCCAGGATTAGTGACTCTGTTTCTTTCTTTAATGTACCTGTTGTTAACCATAACCAAGTTTGTTCACTGTCCACTTTATCTTTTATTTTTTCCAGAAATTGGCCATGCAGTGCTTTGTTCTGCCAACTCTCCATTCTTGATTTTATCACATCTTTTCTGTATTCTTGTTTCGTCTGTTGGGCCTTCAGTAGATTTTTGTTCTTTACTTTGATTAATAGATGTTCTTGACTTTCTTTTAAATAATCAGCCAGTGCATGTTTTTCTTCTTCAACTGTTTGCTTCACTTGTAATAATCCTCTGCTACCTGATTTTCGTGACAGGTATAGTCTATCAGTATCACCACGTGGATGTAAACTGTAGTGCATTGTCATTAGTTTCCTGGTTTTCCGTCCAAAATGTCCAAATCAGCTTGTGTCCAGTTAACTATACCAGCTGTGTATCTTATAACTGGTATTGCCCAGGTATTTATGGCCTTGATTGTATTTCCACCATTCAATTTAGATTTCAAAATTTTCCTAACTCTGTTGGTGTACTCTCGCCTGACAATAGTTTTTACTTCTCCATGCTTGATATTATCCAACTGCAGAATGCCTAAGTATTTGTAGGCTTCATTTTCATTGCATTTAATTAGTTGGCCATTGGGCATTTCAATTCCCTCACATGCAGTGATTTTGCCTCTTTTTATGAATACAGTGGCACATTTTTCCATGCCAAACTGCATTGAAATATCGGTGCTGACTACTCGGACTGTATTTGTCAATGATTGGATTTCTATTTCTGACTTTCCGTAGAGTTTCAAATCATCCATATATAGTAAATGCGAAATTTTTTCAGCTTCTTTGGCTGAAAAAATTCATTTTTTTTTTAAGATTACTGATAGTGGGATCATGGCGATGATGAAGAGAAGAGGTGAAAGTGAATCACCCTGGAAAATTCCTCACTTGATATTAACCATTCCGTAGATCTCATTCCCTACTGCCAACTCGGTTCTCCATTGTTTCATCGCCTTTTCAGTAAAGGATGTAATATTTTTGCTAATGCGAGTTGTTTCTAAGCATTTTATGATCCAACTATGTGGCAGTGAGTCAAATGCCTTTTTGTAATCAATCCAGACCATATTCAAGTTCGTTTTTCTGTTCTTACAATTTTCTAATATCATTTTATCAATTAGGAGCTGATCTTTTGTGCCCCTGCTCCTTCTTTTGTTGCCTTTTTGCTCTACTGGCAAGATGTTGTTTGTTTCCAAATAATCCATCATGTTATCTGCAATAATGTCTGTGAGTAATTTGAAGGTTTTGGCAAGCATGTTATTGGTCTGTAGTTTTCAGGTGTTGTTCCTTTAGTTGCATCTTTCTGAATCAAGTATGTTTTTCCAGTTGTCAACCATTCATCAATTTGGCCCTTTTGTAAAATTTCATTCAGTTGCCTGGCCAATATTGCATGTAAACTGGTCAGATATTTGAGCCAGAAACCATGTAATTGGTCCTTTCCAGGTGATGTCCAATTCTTTACCTTTTTTACTCGATGTTTGACCATCTCAGTTGTTATTTCTAATACTTGCATTTGTTTGTTGCCAATGCTTTTCTCAAAGTCATGTATCCACTTTGCTTCCTTATTGTAGTCCTTTGCATTTTCCCACAATTCTTTCCAGAATTCAACTGTGGCCTGCTTTTCTGGTTTTTCACTTTTGGTGTCACCATTCACATTAAGACTTTGATAAAAACGCCATTGGTTTAATCGAAATTGCTGATTTTGTTTATATTGGATGATTCGTGCCTCATATCTTTCAATTTTTCTAGCTGTTGCTGTTATCCGCTGTTTTACAATCTCTACAGCTTCATTGATGTTTCTTGTATCCAATCTATATCTTCTGATTAGCCGATCTATGGTTTTGTTGTTTTTAAGCCGTTGCTCATGCATGTTCTTTAAGTTACTAGCATCTGCCCTTAATTTTTTGACTTTTTGTTCTAATCGGATTTTCCACTTTGGCTTTGATGCTTTTTCTGTTGTGTGACTAGGTACTTTGATTTTAATGCCTAATTCATTAGTGACTATTACAGCTGCGCTGTACATTAACTGGTTCGTTTCCAAGATGGATCCCGATTCAATTGTTGAAAACACTGCATTAACCATTTTCATGATAGGGGTCAAAATTTTCTTAGGCACAGTTGTTAGTGATGGTAAACGTTGCCTTTCCTCATTAAGCAGAAAATGCTCCATGATCTTATCCTTCAATTCTTTTTGTTTTTGAGTTAGTTCATCAGTTGGTTCAGTGATAACTGGTTCTAGTGGTGGTGGTGTTATTTCCTCCCCGAGAGCTTCTTCTGGGAGTTCTACTATAATGTCTTTAGTTGTGTCTTGAATATCAGTTATTTCTACTTGTGATATTGTTTTTTTGGTTTTGCAATTTGCCTGAATTTCCTCTAGTTCAACTTCACTAAACACTTTATTCCGTATAATAAATCGCCTTTGATCTGCTAGTCGTTGTACACTAACATTTGAATCTGGATATTGTTGTTTCCATAATTCATACATTCGCTTTAAATAACCTCTTTTTTCTGGCTCTGAGTTGTAGTAACAGGCCATTATGGCACGGTTTTCATCTGCACTATATTTTTGTCGTTTTGTTGGCTGGTCCACTTGTAGCCCACTTGTCGACGGATGTCCAGGAACCCCAACATCCGCCGCGGCCCTTGTTAACCCGCGCGACGACCGATGCAGTATGGAATTCTTATTCGTTTTTTTCACCATATTGTATGGGTTGGCGGGGTTTTTTTATGGGACCAGATGCCAACCTGACCCCAACCCTCCTCCTTTCTCATCCGGGCTTGGGACCGGCAACAGCGGAGTTGTTGTTGTTGTTGTTGTTGTTATTATTATTATTATTATCAGAAAGACTTTTCTAGCATTCAATCAGAATTAACCACCTGTAACGTTTATCTTGGGGGATGCACTCTGAAATAAAAGCGAACAAGTTTTGTCCTTCTTTGTAACATACTTTGTGATATTTGAGCAGTGTTCATCTTTTCTTAAAATAAAGATCTCCAATTCTTTCTCTCTCTCATTAAATAATACAAAGTTATTGATTTTTAAAAATGCATCTGAACACTGTGTGTGTGTGTGTGTGTGTGTGTGTGTGTGTGTGTGTATCAGAGGTGGTATTCAGCATGTTCTGACCAGGTCTGGTGAACTGGTAGCAGACATTTTGAGTAGTTTGGAGAACCAGTAAATACCACCTCTGACTGGCCCCACCCCCATCTATTCTCTGCCTCCCGAGTCCCAGCTGATCAGGAAGAAATGGGAATTTTGCAGTAACTTTCCCCTGGAGTGGGGAGAGAATGGAGATTTTACAGTATCCTTCCCCTTCCAAGCTCGCCAAGCCATGCCACACCCATAAAGTCACACCCACAGAACCTGTAGTAAAAAAATCCCATCACTGGTGTATGCGTGTGCACGCGCACTTGTGCATTCATCACCAAAATATGCATTCAGACACAAAAAAATCATAAATTACTGCCTGAAAATGGATGATTTTAACTTAAAATGTGAAAAGAAGTTACTGAATTTCCAAAATAAATAATATATACAATTTCTACTTCTTAATTAGATCTAGGATTTAAAATTGCAAAGCGTAATTTCAGGAATCTATTTGACAAATCAATCTTATTACATCTTAAAGTTAGACTCAGACAAAAGTGCTAATTACTATCAAAGAGTAACTTATTAGCTCCTCCACAGAGCTGTAATTTACAGAAAAGTCTCCTGAATAATAGAAATTAAAATGTTTTGCCTATAAAGTCAGCAAGTTGATAAAATCATAAAAATGAAGTAGTTGAGCTATATCAATTTGCACCAAACTGAGATAAAGAAATTGGAAGTAATTGTTGCTCAGAACTATCTTTCCCGTATGTATATAAGGCTGCAGTATCAAATTTTGCTGTCCCAATTGTATTGGGGAATAAACAACTGTGCTTGCATTGTGCAGATTACAAACACATACATTCATATGCAGAAAAAAAAAGCAGTACATCAGAATTCCATAAAATATAATAGAGCAGAAGTAGTATATATACAGCAAATCCAAGTAAGATCCTATACTGAGAAATCAAATGAAAGAAAAATATTCTACCCACTGACTGGCCAGAACTCAAAGACAGAAAATAGCCTTTTTTTGTAGTTCAATGATAGGGAATACAGGGTCAATATTACACAAGGTCAATACAACCATGCAAGCTTTGGAAAATACTTTAATTCTATATAAACAGCTATCAGCATAAACATTATTGAGCTACATGAAGCAACAGTGTGATTTAGTACAAGAAAAAAATGATCAATTCCATTTTAATTCTTTCTTGTAAAACATGCACAAAGAAACGTTTAACTGAACATGAAAATTCCAGATTTTTTTTTGTCAGCAATATTAATGCCAGTTGGAAAGTCTTTTGTGTTATAGCGCCAATGCATATGAAGGGAATCACACTAAGGCAAGTTGTTCTGGAGACACATTCCAATGCAATGGCTCTCAATGGAGAATATACTTATATATTCAGTAAAGTGGAATGGAAAGAACGACGTTTATAAAACAGAAATAATTACTTTCCACCAAAGAAATCCAGTCTTCTTTAGTGACTCTATACCAAATGAGCACATGTTTATGGACTGGATTCATATATTGATATACAACATCAAGCTATTGCCTTGAACCACACTTCAATAAATAAATCACAATTAAGATTATATATGGCACATAAGCTTACATATCACAATTGACTAAATTTATTAAACTTATTAAGCAATGGTTTATAAACCATGATGGCTACATTCACAATTAGCATTAGGATAGTCCTCAACTATCAACAGTTTGCTTAGTGACCATTCGAAGTTACAACAGCACTGAAAAAAGTGACATGATCATTTTTCACAGTTATGGCTATTGCAGCATTCCCATGATCACATGATTTACCTTTGGATGCTTGACAACTGATTCACATTTATGACAATTGCAGTGTCCTGAGGTCATGTGATCACATTTTGCAACCTTCTGACAAGCCAAGTCAATGGGGAAACCAGATTCACTTAACAAGGATGTTACTAATTTAACAACTGCAGTGATCTACTTAACAAATGTGGCAAGAAAAGTTATCAAACAGGGTAAAACTCACTTAACAAATTTCTCACTTAGCACTTGGGCTCAATTGTGATTGTAAATTAAGGACTACGTGTTTAAGAACCACGAAGAGTTCCCTCTCTCCCTCAGTTATTTGCGAGATATCAATTACAGAATGAGGACAATCACTGGAACTGTCACTGGACCCATAGCTAGTCACCTTGTAAGGGAGATGAGTGGCATAATAATGTAATAAATACATAAATAAAATAAATATTATTTCACATAGAAAAAAATCCTTATTATTCAATCGAATACAAAATTATAAACTAATATTAAACAGTGCTGCAAAATGATATTGTATAAATGAATAAAATATTAGCATTTTCTGTGCAAAACTGGTACATCTGTTTCTCTGAAATCCAAAACCCAAATGAAAAGTACAATAATTATTTCAAGAGCTTTCCTAAAATTATATATGATACATAAGCTTTTCCCTCCTTACGTATGTACATTCTATTGGTATTTAAGTGCCCCCTGCTGGAAATGAATTCCAGTCCCTGAAAATACCTGGATTAAAATAGTCTGGGAAATACCAGGTTTCCTTTAATTGTATTAAATACTTTATTTCCTCTGTTACTAGCAGGTAAAATTATGTGAGATCCCTTACACAAGAAGTTTCAGCTTAAGCCAAAAAACTAAGTAGATTAAACAGGAAAATAAAAAATTAAATACTTGCTTTGTGCCATAATTGCACACTGAATATATCTTAATGCAAAATATATCAAACCAAGCATCAAAATATTACAAAATAGTATCAGTAATAATAACCACCATCATCACAGGGATAATATAAGACTTCATTTATATTTTGCTGAAATCATTCAGTAACATCTTGTTCATCTGGAAAGAATATCTGGCAACACATCTGAGAAAGATCTGGAGAATACAACAATTAACAAATCTAATATGAATTAATAATATGTCTGCAATTCAAATAGCTAATGATAATTTACACTGCCTTCGATAAACAATTTTTACAGTAAAAAAAAATGGAAACCCTGTCCTTGGCCCTGCTGAAGTTTGAATGAGACTACTGAGGCCAGTACAAAAAGGTACTTTAGAGCAGTGGTCCCCAACCTTTTTATCGCCGCGGACCAGTCAGCCTTTGATAATTTTACCGTGGCCCGCTGAGGGCGCGCAGGAGTGGGGGGGCGTTGTTCGCGCGCGCTGTAAAATGTAAAATTTTATTGAATATTAACTAGGTTGCTTCTTTTAAGCTATTTTAATGTTTTAAAAAGTAAAATCTGATTTGACAACATTCTCAAGAGTAGTACATGAAAATTTGGCATAAACCTGCGTTATTCTTAGGTGAACATTCTGAGTAAGTTCTAAATAGCCGAATTTCTCTATTTCCTTTTGAGCCTGTATCCGCAAGACTCCATGCAACATATTCAAGGAACTCATATCCCTCCATGAAGTATGGAGCATTCCCAGAGTTTACAGAATACGCATCTTGACACCATATTTGACTCTTCACAAGGAGTAGAATACACAGCTATAAAACGGGAAGAAGCAGACTCGGTCGGGGGGCGGCAACGGGCGCTTCACCAGGCGGGTCGAAGGAGCCGCAGTCGGCTTGGCATTCGGGGCTGGGCGGGGGGCCTGGCGCACCGAAGCCTTCGCCTCTCGGAAGTGTCAGCGAACCTCCTGGCGACACGGGAGGTCGGCCGCCTGCCCCCTCCCCTCCATGGGAAGCACGAGGCTCCGCGTCGTTTCAGCCCGAGCGCCTTCGTTTCGGCGACAAAATGACAGCCCTGGAGAGCTACTGTGGTGCCAGGCTGGGCGAAGGGAGCCGCCGGCGGCGGGCGGGCGCCCTCCCCTCCCTCCCGCAGCGGAGCCTCCCTCGGCCTCTCGGAACGGCGAAGCTCCCCAAGTTCCCCCGAAACGGCCACCCTGCGCCCCTCCCCCCCGCAACCTTAGTTTCTCCTTGGGAGGAAAATGCAGTGCCGCCGCCCCCTCCTTCCCCCCCTCGTCATTCCACGGGGCAGGCGGGCCGGGCGAGTCCGCGGACAAAGTTTCGCCTCCCAGGCAGCCTCCGCCAGCAGCATCCCAAGTTCGGGCCGAGGCCACCACCGCCGCCCCCTCCCTCCCGGGGCGAGCAGAGCAAGAGGGCGGGGGGGGGAGATCAGCTATCATGGCCCCCGGCCGCTGCGCGACCCGGTGCCAGGTACTCCACGGCCCGGCACCGGTCCGCGGACCGGGGGTTGGGGACCACTGCTTTAGAGGGTTCAGATATTCATTCAAAACGTTACCAGAAAAAATGAGTGATTCACAGTTACTGCACCTGTTTTAAGTTCTTATACAACAAGCCAGATTCTCTTCTGAGTGCACTTTACAGCATAAGGATTATAGATAACATGGAGAAGGTGACTAGAATATAAAACAGATCCAGCAGTAAGAAGCTTCAAAACCAGAAAACATTTATATCCAGTTCAGCTTTTGTTATTATTTAGGTATACTGAAAATATTAGACTACGTGAATTCAAAAATGACAGATGTTATCTTAAGGTGAAACCTATCACATAGCCAGTAATTTAAATTCCTAGCATCTTGTAATTAAAGCTAAATGATCCTAGACATACGGAAACTGTAATATATGATGTAAAGATTTTTTTTTCATGCAGCTCTCAGAATAACATAATCTTTATTATTAAGTCAAAATTCTTGACCCCAAAATAAAATATTTTTCATGATTTTTTTTTATTTTTATTTTTTGCCATTTAGCAATCTTTCCCTTGTTTGTATCAAATTTCATCCGATCTGGTCTACAATATTCTCATCTGCACTGAATAGGAAGTCAAGCAGACTGAGTGAAGAACAGAAACCGAATCACTGTGTCAATGCCAACATCTACCAGCAGCTCTCTTTAAATGTATAGTGGCCTTCAACAAATGTGAAAGAAAGAAATACAGGTAGTCCTTGACTTATGACCACAATTAAGCCCAACAGTTATGTTGTTAAGTGAGACATTTGTTAAGTGAGTTTTGCTCCATTTTACGACATTTCTTGTCACAGTTGTTAAGTGAACCACTGCAGTTGTTTAGTAACACTGTTGTTAAGTGAATCCAGCTTCCCCATTGATTTTGCTTGTCAAAAGGTCGTAAAAGGGGAATCACATGACCTTGGGACACAGCAATGGTCAAAAATATGAACCAGTTGCCAAGCGTCTGAATTTTGATTATATGACTATGGGGATGCTGCAATGGTCATAAGTTTGAAAAATGGTCATAAGTCACATTTTTCAGTGCTATTGTAACTTTGAACAGTCACTAAATGAACTGTTGTAAGTTGAGGATTTCCTGTATATCTTTGTTTAAAGAGAAATGTACACATAATTCATTTACATAAATGTACACATGGGCATGGAAAGCAAAAACTGTAAATTGGAAAGGATCCACTCCAGCATTTCTGACAAATGATCAGTCAGTCTTTATTTGAAGACTTCCGGTAAGAACACACCATATCATGTGGCAGCCTATTCCACTGGTTAACAGCTGATACCGCCAAGAAGTCTCTCTTCATGTCTAGCTTGAGTTTCCTTAGATCTTCTGTAAACATATTCAGGTCATCCTTCATAGGACTTGGCTTCCAAACTCTTCACTATTTTGATAGCCTTCCTCTGAACTTGTTCCAGTTGGTCATTGTGGTTTTTGAACTGTAGTAACCAGAACAGTATATATGTAGGGTCTGTCTACTGCTGAGTACCGTGAACTAATTACTTTCCATGAGTCAGACTGTTATGTTCCTGTTAATGCACACTGAGATAGCCTTTGTCTTTTTAACAGCTGCACCATTTTGTTGTTGTTATTAGTTAGGAAGTTATGTCCGACCCATGGACAACGTTCCTCCAGGCTTCCTCTGCACTATAGTCCTGGCTTATTTCTAACTTGTGTAGAACACCCAGGCCCTTTCTATATATACCTACTGCCAAACCAGGTCTTCCCTAGTTTGCTGTATCATTTTAAGGAGAATATCATCTTATTCTCTATTGAAGAGTCAGACTCTTATGTTCCTGTTAATGCACACTGAGATAGCCTTTTTATTCATGTCCAGATACATGCACTCAGAAAATTGATAGCAGAATGTCAAAATTTTCCGTAGGGATTTGAAAATTTCCTAATATCTACAATAAAAGTCAATAGGCAATATGTCTTACTTACAAATATAATGAAAAAGAACTTTGATGCTAACCAAGACAAACCATTATTTTCTACTTTTGTAAGCATTTTTTTAAAAAAATCAGTGACAAATATATATAAGGTTCACTTATTTGTTTGATGAGTCAGTGTGTTGAGTCTCCACCCCCACAACCAAAGGATTATTGCTCAGTGTAATGAAAGACAATTACAGAAGTTGCAAACTATTGTTCGCTATAAACCTGGGAGGAGATGGGGGGAATAATTCCAGCTGTGCATTATAAACAACCTCATTTCCAGATGGCAAATATTCTAAGCACCCAAGTGGAAAAGTTATTTATAAGGAAATGAATTAAGGCCATCATAAAATAAACCTATGCATTTTTAGGAGAGAAAAATAACACAACTGAATAGGGTACTGGAAGACTACATCTATTTCTCATAAATAAATTTCCACATTATGTGTTTTTATAAATAGAGCAATCAGTAAATAAATAGAACATCCAATAGTAATAAGTCAAAATATCAGTTTTCAGTCTTTTGACCTTGTACAAATGATATATTTAAGTTACATTATATTCTTCCTTGCTTCAACATTTGATTTTAATTGCATTTTTGAACCACATATATTTAATTTTCTCAATTACCTACCCCTTAACAATGGATATAAATTACCTTCATCATGAAGTAACTCAGTGGATTTGCTCCTGTCCAAGCAAGAGGCACTAATATCTCATTCAAATCAATGTGATTTATATTTGTCACCAGAATTATTTCCATAGGAACAAGTACCATATGTTTAACTTAGTCTGGATCAAGTTCCTAACAAATTAAAGAAATCCTGATTGGATGTAATTTTGTCTTCTCCATTAATCAAACATTACTTTGAATTAAGTTGTGTCATTATGTAAAGTTTTATAAACGAACTAGAAAGCTTATTTCAAGAATTGCTAGTTTACAAAATGTCACACATTCCAAAACTGTTTTTTTCCTGCCCTATCCAGTATAAACATAACATTAGTGAAAACAACAGTGTTTCACTTTCAAACAAGAAACATTCAGAAACAGAGAGAAAATCATCTACTGAACCAGGTCATGTGTTTCTAATTCTAACATTCTCTTATTTCTTGACAAGAGCCATTCCTTCATTCATGGCAAACTGCAATTTAAAATCAGACAATCCTAATCCTCCTCATTCCTTTGCATCTTAAAGAATGTGAAATTTAACCCTTGGTTTATTTTTATGTTATATAAATATGGATATATCATTTTTGCCATTGTTTAAAAGGTGCATCACTTTTCAAAACTGGGGGACTGTGTGTTCTAGTCCCGCCTTAGGCGTGAAAACCAGCTGGAGCAAATCATTTTCTCTCAGCCCAATCCACCTCTCAGGGCTCTTGTTGTGGGGGAAATAGGAGGGGGAAGGAGTATTAGGTGTTTTTACTTCCTTGAATTATTTGTAAAAATAATAAAAGTAGGATTAAAAGATCTAAAAAAAATAGTATTGTCTCAACTAAAAACATTTTAGGTAACACATTCTTTTCTACCACAGACATTCTTCCCAGCAATGATAACTATACACTCCCCACCTTGATAAATCCATTTTGATTTCATTCCATGTCTTAACATAATTATTTTGAAATAACAGTTTCTGTTAGTCATAGCTCTGCCAAAATCTGCAGCAAAATATCAGCTTAATTCTTAACCATCAGTTAGTATTAGAAAATCTTCAGCGCCATAAACGTTTTATTTTAACAAGAAAATCCCAATATTAAATATGATGGCTTTAATATGTCAGTAAAACATGTCAGTCAAAAAAATCAATTTTGAAATCATGATGTTTATAGGCTTCTGAGATGAAATACAGCCCAAGAATTCAATAAAGAGACTGGCGGACATAAGCCCAAGACACTGTCATTTTTAGACAAGTGACAGCATTTAAATATATAGCAGGAGATTCTGAGGTTATAGTGGAGTTCTACCTATAAAATTAAAAGATGTTGACCTTGACACCAATAGCACACGAAACCACAACATCAACAGACTAAAAGATTAATAACTAAGCAATTCAGATGACAATAAAAGCGAGGGGGATGTGAATTCACAAAACAAAATGAGTGTTGGAAGTTGAACAGAGACAACCAGCAGTATAAGACCCCACACATTAAACATTTCGCCATCTCAGTTAGGGTTTTTTTACATTCAAATCTTTTCCATTTTTCAAACAAGTTTTATACTTATCTGAAAGGCATTTCTAAAATATATGTCATAATAGTAAGGGACAGTGTCCAGATTACAAAATTAAAGATCCCTGGGAGAAGATGCAGTTTTCCACCAAAAAGGAAAATGAAAAATTTAAAAATAAATGCACTATACAAACATCCAACACATCAGATACTAAAGTGAAAGATTCCAAGTCATGGAATGTGTCTAAAGAAATGTGAATCCTTGCATCAGTAAAAATCAATAATAATTGCAATTAAGTGAATGGACATATTATAAAATATGTATTTTAACCATACAAACTTTCTTACTTAAATGCAAATTTAATGAGATTTAAATTTCTTGCTTTTTGAAATGTATTTCTGGAAATGTTCTTCCAAGTCCTTGTTGGAAAGGGAAGGGAAGGGAAGGAAGAGATATATATTCCAAATCTATCCTGACTGATCATGGATCTCTGGGGGAATTTCCCCAGATCTAGAGATTCTAGCATGTTTTATTACTGACTCATTATTTAATTCCAATTGTATTGCTTATATTTAATTGATTGCTCTTAATATTATTTAAGAATAACTGAATAAAATCTAATATTTGGTTTAATCAAATGTTAAATTGCAGCTAATGTGAATATTATAGAACATATATTTCTGATTACGGTAATTCTACATGTTACAAATCCTAATAAACTGGGGGAAAAACCAACCTGCACTTGTTTGGGGCATTTGTGAAATTCTACTTAGAAGCACTTTTAAACCATAGCTAAATCAAATGACTGGATTTTTCATCATACTCTCAAAGTTGCCATTAATGTAAATCTCACCTATTCCAAGCATCAGGTTTATAGTGCTTCTTCTATGTCACTTGGCAGAATACATTTTCTTACAAAATCAAGCTGCCAACAGTTATTTAAAGCTCTTGTTTCATTCAAATTCAAAGTATTAAACAATATAAATTCTAAATAAGTCACAAAGGAACCAGAAGGGTGATGATATTGGTCCATAAATCTTTAAATGCTGCCATGGGTAGGACTGAAAATACTGCAAAACCCTGAATCAAAACAGTTCACAATAATCTAAGAACACCATCATTTCTCAAAATTGAACTATCCAGTGTATAATTATGGGTATACAGGGCTCACTACTGCTGCATCATAAAAAAAGGAAATGCAATGTCCATAAATTCTATAAAGTAAATTGAAAAAAATATATTAATAATTACATATATTCATATCCATTATGTTATTCCTTTTCAATGCGAGCAATATTATGAAAAGTACAAAGCAAGAGTAAATAATTGTAAGCAAAACAAAGTAAGGGCAGGAGATAAAAGGATATCTAACAATCTAGTTTACATGACCACATTCACAATGCCTCTCTATTCTTACAAATCATGTACAATATATTTCCACTGTACTTAGATGCCAATTCATACATTGCCTTTTGTTCTTCAAAAATTACACCTCTCTTATTAAAGATCTCATCAATTTATTCCAACCAATCTGTCTTAACATTTCTGCAACAGGGATGTCAGTCAAGAACACATTATCATCTGCATATACCATAAGTGTACATGTATATTCATATCCCAGACCAATATACTTCTACCATCACTATAATCCTACTTTTGACTATAAATGCACTAAACAACTAAGGTGACAACAAACAATATTGTCTTATTCCCTGCTCAATGTTAAACTATTTGCTATGTATTCATTTATTCTCTCAAACTCTTTATTTCAATGATATAATACTCTTACTGCAGTCAGCAGCCATCAATCCCCTCTATAGACATGCGAAACATTCCATATTTCAAAACTATTTTCTTTACCAGACTCTTTCTTTAAATCAATAGTACAATTCAACTGTCCCATAGTTATACTTCTCTTAATGAGCTGAGTGCCAAAAAGTGCAAAAATCTGTTTTACACACTCCCTTCCTACTGCTATTTGCACCTCCCACATTGTGTTTATGGCATCTTTGATACATTTTCAACTGGAATTCTATCCAATACATTATCTCGCAGAGCCAGCAAATGAATCCTCTATAGTTTTTGCAATCTATTTTATTACTTTTCCTCAATTCAGGGAAACAACAACAGGATTCCTTCAATTATGAGGCATAGATTCAGCCTTCATATATACAGTAAACAAGTCAAGAGCAGGTCCACTGTGATTCACATTCATATTTATCATTTCTCCAGTTATACCATATGAAACTATCTCTGCAACATTCACACAAATATTAATGACTTAATGAATAAGACAGGGTCTTATTTTCTTTTGGAAACCCCCCCCCGAAATAAGTGCTTGGCCTTATTTTGGGGGATGTCTTATTATTTTTGAGGTGCAGGAGGCAGCAAGCGTGGTAACCTCATGCCTGCTGCTGTTTTGCAATATTTTCGGGGAGGGCTTATTTTAGCACATGCGCTCAAAAGCTCAATTGGGCTTATTATCCAGAGAGGTCTTATTATCCAGAGAGGTCTTATTTTCAAGAAAATGGGGTAATAATAAAATAAATGGCAGCTCTGAATCTAAAAAAGGGAATCTTGGTAAAAACATAGTTTTTGCTCCCTTCCAACAATGTATTTCAATGGTTTACTTATAATTTATAATAATAAAGTCCTAATGTTTGTATCTTGTGAAGCATGAAATAAGAACTACGTAGTAGTTGTTCAGTTGGTGCAGTTTCCATCTGGAGAGAAATCACATTGCAATTGTATGGCAGGCTGAGACGGAGTAAAGAATCATAGCCCCCACACCAAACAACATAATGGTAATTTCAGAAGATTTTCCAATGTGCTTGGATCTGCATGTATTTTTCACAGGATGGTTAGGTTTAATACATTCTCCCGAAGGCTCGATATGTATTGCTGAAAAATTGTAGATAAGGCTGATATGTAAGAGTTCCCTATATGTTACTATTCATTCTCAAAATGGAACACCAATCATTAGCCATCTATGTACAGACTTTTCACTATTGTGGCTCATACAATAAATATGCAGATATACCAAGAGTTTAAATCATTTATGCTAAAAGAAATGATATGTAGTTTGCTATAAAAAGGACTATGAACATTTTATTATCATATCATTGAACAATACCTTGCTGCAATCCCATCACATCATACAATGTATGTGAACTGTACATTATTATTACTGAGATATAGTAGGATCATCACCTAATTTAATCACTTAGTCGCAATCAACTTGGTTAGACCTGAATTAAATTAGGAATAAAAAATGTGGAAGTTCCCTTGGACCGATCTTAAGTCCTAGTGAGTGAGAGTATACCATCCTATATTTTTCTTTCTTTTCTTACAACACTTGTAGTGTGACCAAGCCTGATTCTTTTTAGCTCCTAAATCCAAGACAATTTTAGTCTTGCCACTTGTTAAAATGGTCAAGAATACCCTGCAACTATTCTGTTTCTACTTAAAGAGAAAAGCAATTTATTAAATGATACATTCTCTAAATCTTTCTCAGTGTTTCAAAAGTAAATTTGGTATGTATAATACAAGAAAGTAATTAATACTGGTATATAATTTAAAATCCACCCATTCAACCATCTTCTATGATATATTTCTCAATACATTGCCTAAGGTGGAAAATGTAACCAACTCTAGCTATACTACAGTAAGGAGTACAAAGTGCTATTTGAACCAGGTAAGTTGCTAGCATAGGTTTTGGTAAAGATTTTCCAGGTAACAACATGTGACAGCAGTATTTAAAATACAGTAATATAACTAAGGAATAAAATTCTTGGCAGAATGTTAGATGAATCTATAAGGACTTTAATTCTATCCTTCCTTCCTTCCTTCCTCCCTTCCTTCCTTCCTTCCCTCCTTCCCTCCCTTCCTATCAGTGTTACCTCCTATGGCTGAACTATTTTTGCATGATCTTGAAAGCAGTTTGTTGTTGCCTCCTTCCAAGGGCTAAGAGAGAGTGATTGGCCCAAAGTAACAAGCTGCCTGTGTGCTTAAGGACTAGAACTTATGGTTTCGTGATTGTAGTCTGGTGCCTTAAACACTACACCAACCTACCCCATCCATGTCCTACGGACAAAATAAAAATGTGGGGATCATGAGAAATTCCAGAGATACAGAAAAACTGAAATGAACAAGACTGTGTAGCATCAAATAACATTATGTTGTTTCTGATTTCCCAACATTTTGAACAATAGCAGGGCAAGCTCATAGAAGCATCAAAAGAATAAAGAACTTTTTGTTGGGACTTGAATCTATTAAAAAAAAACCTAGGGCTAAAGCTGCAAGTCACATACTATATATACCGTATTTTTCAGAATATAAGACACACCAGAGTATAAGACGCACCAAGATTTTGAAGAGGCAAATATAAAAAAAAGCAGGTAGGTAAATAGAGGGGGAGAGAGAGAAAGAGAAAGAGAGAGAAATACAGTAGATAGGTAGATAGGTAGATAGGTAGGTGGGTAGGTAGGTAGAGGGAGGGAGAGAGAGAGAAATAGAGAGATAGAAAAATACAGTAGATAGGTAGGTAGGGAGAGAGTGTGTGTAGGTAGGTAGGTAGGTAGGTAGAGGGATAGAGAGAAATAGAGAGAGAGAGAAATACAGTAGATAGGTAGGGAAAGAGGGAGAGAGAGAGAAGGTAGGTTGGTAGGTAGAGGGATATAGAGAAATAGATGATAGATAGATGATAGATAGATAGATAGATAGATAGATAGATAGATAGATAGATAGATAGATAGATAGATAGATAGATAGATAGATACAATAGGTAGGTAGTGAGAGGGAGAGAGTAGGTAGGTTGGTAGGTAGAGGGAGGGAGGGGGAGAGAGAGAGAGAAATACAGTAGGTAGGGAGGGAGAGAGAGAGAGTAGGTAGGTAGATGTTTCCAGGTGTATTTATCCATGTGCTGGAGAAGGAAATCGCTGATAATCTGCAGCAACGACGACTTTGTTTCTGCTGGCACAGCACTTGATCAATGTAATTCTCATCAATCAGTTAAAGAACTTTAGAAATGAAATATTACCATAACAATCTTCAGGCAGCTTCAGAAGAATCAGAAAAAATGCTTAAAAATTCCCGGTATCATCAGGTCTTGTTCTAAGTTCTCAGGGGCTTTATTATTGGAAGTTGGAGGAAGATAGTTAAAATTGAAACAAATTGTAATACTGTAAAGATTGGTGGAGGAGAGCTACCCTCCATATCTTTCTTGGCATTCCATATTAAACATTTTTACAGTTCGTATAAAGTTGGAGCATTAATCGTTTTAATAGGATATGGATATTGAATGCAGGATTTCAGTCACAAACAAAATAAACCAGAAAAATCTGTAGGGTTCTATATTTTATCAGGTTCTTTCATGTTGTCCTATGGACACTGAGAATCTAAATAGGGCTGATTTCTATTTTTCAGCTCTCAATCATATTTTATATTACCAGCTTAATTGTTGTGCAAAACATTAATAACTCAGAGGTTATTATACTCCAAGATTATGGTAAAAAATTAATTAGTAACACTACAGTAATGGCAATGCTAATTAAATAATTTAAAATCTTGCCTACAGCATTATTGAGTGAATAATAACATAGATGCTAACAATTCATTCCATGTGCCTCATACCATAGACAAGTTTTTTGTATTATTAATTTTAATTAAAATGTCATCTTTTTCAAACCAGCCAAACCAACCATTTCTTATTCATTATTAGAATATTTACATTGACATAGGTTCAATTTAAAAACTTGCAGAAAAAAAACTTATTATGGAATGGCGATCCCTATCTGGGAATTATTTTTCTGTGTAACCTGATGTTTTATTACATATTTGTGCTCTAGATTATAGATGTACTGTCCAGAGCATCTGGGTAGTAGTTACTAAACACTCTGCAATGGTTAATGAAGCTTTTTCCTACAAAGCAAAACAATTTTATTCCGTAGAAATGATGTATGCTTATTTTAATTCAGCTGCTTCATGAAGATACTAATTTTGTTCTTCATTTTCTTTGTACAAAGCATCCAAAACAAAGCACACATTTAAGACATATACATTAATGAAAGAAATATTTTCTTCCAATGGAGCCCAAGGTTTGTTCAAGCTTGGTTGTTAGCTTGCCCAACTATGTAATATCGTCTGGTATTTATAAAGATACAATTCTAATCGTTAATATGAAATCAAATATTACAAATTAAAACTTGGAGGAAGTATTGAGTTCATTGTTCATAGTTGCCATTGAAGCAAAGGAGAGAAAATGAAAGAGTTACTCAAGCACGTTCTGAAATTTGCCAAAAATTGAAAACCATGTAGAATGCTGACATTTAAATTTATGAATTTTAGGTTGTTAATATCGGCAAATATCTAGAATATAAAGGAAACAGAGCAAAGGATTCAAAATAAAAAATGGCCCAAATGTAACTGCGAGCCCAGAAGTACCTAAGAATATTCATAATGTTCATCTCCACATAAGTTCTAAAACTAGATAAAAAGAATTCAGTTAAGCAAGGGAGTCAAAGACATTATGCTTATTCATGTATTCAATGACAAAAATGACCCTATTTATCCTTATCTAATTTTAGGACTTGATTGGAGAACAGGTCATAGTTTAAGTCATATTGATGCAGAAATATTAAAAAGTCAAAAGGCTTCACAAAGATTTTAAGCACCAATGTGAATATTAATTTCCATTATTCATCTTGCCTTGAGTCAATTAAGTCTTTCAGATAATGCCTTTTAGCAAACACAGAAATATAGACAAAGGTGCTAACATTATGCCATATCCAGCACTCCCTACTAACAATAATAGTTCTGGCCAGTTTGTGCACATTTGAGCCAATGTATCACTAGGTAATCATAGATCAGTTTTATCATGGACCTATCTCTTATTCTGTGAAAGCTACACTTTCTAATCTAAAGACTGTTTTATAGCCAACACACTATGCCTGCGTTCCATCAACTTACAGATCATGCAGTTGTATAGACACACTCTCAGGATGGCAAAATATGTAACCAGGGTTTCAGTGGGTGACAAACAGCCAATATGAACCTGAATCACTCTGTCCAATGTCATAACAAACTATGCCACACTGATTATAATTATGGAAGAGGTGAAGAATTAAAGTCATTCACAAGATTTAGACAGCTGCTTCAGAAACAATTCCAAATTGTTTTCACCTATGCATGCTGTCCAGTTTCTTTTCTTTGATTAAAGCATTTCCCAAAGAACTTCTCGCTCACACTGCAAAAACCTTTTTTGAAAATATATATATATATATATATATATATATATATATATATATATATATATATATATATATGTATGTATGTATATGTGTGTGTGTGTGTGTGTGTGTGTGTGTATATATATGTGTGTGTGTGTATATATATATATGTATATGTATATGTATATGTATATGTATATGTATATGTATATGTATATGTATATGTATATGTATATGTATATGTATGTATGCATGTATGTATGCATGTATGTATGTATGTATGTATATATATATATATAAGAACTAAAAGTAGTATCATCATTGGGATGGGACTGATGGAAATTAATAAGAAAATAAAGTTCTGTTTATCCATAGTGGCATAACCACTACAACTTCCCAATTTAGCAGATGTTTTAGAATGTTATTATCAGCTGCAGATAACAGGGCCAATGGCATCAAATTAGAAGACCAAAATAGATTATGGAAAAGCATTTCATACGACAACTGCAGTATAACTGAACTCATTATTAGGATGAGAATTAAACTTTTATAGAAGGTGTGCATTTACTTATTCATAAAATTCCGTTTCCATTTTTTTTTTTTGTTACTAAAACAATGTCAATTTAAGCAGCAGAAGCACAAAAGGAAGTTAGGCGAATGAGAAACAAAAGATACTTCTTATAGCATAACTGAGAAGCAGGCCTTGGATACAATTCTGAATAGAGATCTCTTTGTATGCAAATACCCATCTATTTTCCTAAGCCTGATTAAACAAGTGTAAGCCAAGTCTTTACAGCTCACTCCTGTAAATCATAAAAAAACAAAAACCTATCTGCTCTGAATAATGGTGAAAAAGAGAGGCTCAAAACAATTAAGTCATTTTAAACTGTTGCTAAATGGAAACTTGATTGCATCTTTTATTAATTAGTCCTAGCTGACATTTTAAATAAAGATAAACCATTTATGAATATTGTGGACATTATGAGGTACTATATAAGATAGAACTGATTGCAATCTTTTATGACTGATTCATATTGAAACTGGAATATGTAAGCTACTATTTAATAATGCATATTTGCTCTACAGATTCCTATTCCTAAGTACTAGCGCTGTCAACAATAGAAGTATGAAATAGGCAAGCCTTAAAAAACTGTTCAGTTCAGTTTACTACAGTCTTAGACCAGAAACCAGAACAAATAAAAACATTCAGTGAATATCCAATTAAAAATCCTAGAATAAAATAATAAATAACAGATAAAATCTTGAAGTTCCAGATATTTCACAAGCCCATGATCACGTGTCTGTGATCTGGGCACACTCACGATTATGACATTGATGGGAGAAGTGGTCAGAAAATGGCCATTTTCAATGTCCTCTGTTTGCTTCCCATGGCCAAAATCTTTCCAAATAGGCCTTGTCAGAGTTCAGATGATAACATATTCTCACAGACATAAAGCTGCTTTAAAACACCTTTCTCTCTTACCACTATAGATAGTATTAAGAAGCTACTAAACCAGATGTGGGGAACCTTTCATTGGGCTTCACTGGAAAACTGCTTCTGACCAGAGCTCATATTTTCATGATTGGGGATCTATGTTATAAAAGTGAATTCCAAAACATTTTAAAAATTAAAAGAATATCACAACCCCTGAAAGCCTTATGGTTAAATATAAAACTAGAAGTACTGGCAACCTAGCAGTTCAAAAGCATGTAAAAATTCAAATAGAAAAATAGGAACCACCTTTGGTGGGAAGGTAACAGTGTTCCGTGCGCCTTTGCCTTTTTAGTTATGCCAGCCACATGACTACAGAGATGTCTTCGGACAGCGCTGGCTCTTTGGCTTTGAAACAGAGATGACCCCCCCGCCCCTAGAGTTGGGAACGACTAGCACATGTGCAAGGGAAACCTTTACCTTTACCTAGAAGTACTGTTAATAAGCATAGTCAGTCATTGAGTTTGGAAGAATAATAAAGAGAAGCTTCTGAGGGTTAGACAATATACTGCAGAGCACATATCTCCAGGTAAATCAATAATGCCAGCACTTTTCCTGGCTGGGGTGCTACCTGGGGAATTTTGGTAGTTAAAATCCACAAGTCTTAAAGTTGCCAACGTTGGTCAACCTTATATTAAAGTGATCAAAGTCATTCTGTCTCAAAGACAACATGGAATGCCATAAAAAGATGGTCTCTCAGATTTAAAAAAGATCTTGTATTTCTCATTTAGACAAAGAACTTTCTTATTTCTCATATAGACAAAGAACTCCTATCTTCATGACTAAGGCAATCTATCCTCTTTTATGTTGCACAAATAAATCAGTTCTCCTCTGCATTCTGAAGACAGTTTACTTTATAATCTTGAAGATTCATATAGTTCAGCTATATGTCTTGAGTACATGAAAGTCTCAAAGTGCAATTTCAGAACTTTTAATTAAATTGCAATTTATTATAACTTAGTGATTCATTTGTTTGTGTTATATGTTATAATAGCTAAGATTAATTATAGTACCAAAAAGGTTAATTTCAACACCATGAAAATCCTGATTTCTACACACACCCCACCTGTAAATCACTGGGGGGGGAGAGATCTAGATATACATAATAAAAAAATAGCCCCAAGATTAATGTTACTGTCACAAGTCAGAACGAAATTTACTTCAAATTTGAAAATAAGCATATCTACTGATCTTATCAAGGACAAAACATATACAAACATAATGGGATTACTGCATCCTCCATAAGAAATATGAATGGGGTGTGGGGGATGAGAGCAGCCTTATGCTGACATGCAAAGTAGTCTCTAAACTAAATATTTTAATTCCCACACAAGTGATCTGATCTTCTGCAGTTGATAAATACATGCATTGAAGTGAAGATACAGGTTTAAACAGGAATTTTTTAAAAATGTTATTAAATAGGAGCATGGATAGGCCAATTCATGTATCAAGAAAAAGGTAGTTAATATGTGACAGAGATAGCTGAGTGAACAATTCCAAATGATAAGAGACATTATCAAAATGGTATACACTCTACCTTTCTTTAAGCTTACATTACACCATTCATGCACTTTATCTAATTAAAACATAATAATAATCATGAGTTCAATTTCAGAGTATGACTGAAGCCCACAGAATAAGATCTGGCCATGTATATTTAACAAGTTTCAATAAGAACAAATCTGGTCATATATTGCCTCCTAATAGCCAATGCAAATTACATACAGTTATAAAAGCTATATAAATGCCGCAGCAGGGTTCCCAACCCATAGGCCTGCTAGGAAATGGGCCACACAACTGGAGATGAGCAGCGGGTGAGTGAGCAAAACCAAACTATCCTCCTCGGTCCATTGGGACTGCTGCGCTACAGTTTTCCAATTTAAAGTTACCCAGTGATAAACTTGAACAAATAAAATAAAGGAATCTGCCTTGATAAAATATTTAGTGAAGATGGAAAAACAAATGGAGAACCTTTTAGTTGTACCAGTAAACATGTACATACTGTACAGTAGTGGCCAAAATTGTGGAAACCTTTTGGGGGAGAAAGTGTATTTTTGAGATTTAATGGCTAATAACACCACTTTTTTTTAATAGTACCATAAAAGTATATATCCACGGAAAGATAACTTAATCAAGAGTGTAATGCAATGAAGTTTGTTCAATTATTCTATGAAAAGTTATAGGTCAAAACAACCCAGCAATAAAACCGAGTTAGTAAAAGCAATCATTCAATCTTGGTTTCGCATTATAATAGTTGCAGAACTAAAAGACTTTGTTCACTCCTTGGGAAGACATTGTAAGGCCATAATTCATTATCACCATGCAAATTATCATGGTGATAATTTTTGTATATCTCATTTTTTCTATGGTGATAATTTTGTTATATCTCATTTTTTTTCTATTTTTCACTTTTCTCCTTTATAACTGCTATCCTAATAACAAATCCTTCATAAAAGTTATTGTATTACATTCTTGATTGAATTATCTTTCCATTGATATATAATTTTATGGTACTATTTCCTACCCCCCCAAAAAAGTGATGTTATTAGCCATCAAACCTCAAAAATAAACTTTCCTCCCAAAAGGTTTCCACAATTCTGGCCACTACAGTATGTATATATGGCAGAGGGGAAGGGGGACAGGATTTAAGTCAGACATCTTTTGCAAGTTTACTTGGAAATGCTAAAGATCCTGGATTTTCTGCATGTAGTACATGCTGTGAGAAATAGAACCAATATCTAGTGTTTCAGTTTTATTATTTTAAACTACTTTTAATCTTGAAGAGTACACATACAGGACACAAACAGCAATTTTGTTAAATCCCTAAAGTGAAATTAAATTGTAAAATATGTTTATGAATCACTATATTCTAAGAGGAAAGCATAGAATGAATTGGTTTCTCTCCTCCTTAACTGAACATTATATAATGTTCTTAGTTCAAAAATGCTTACTTTCTTTTGTACCACTCCTTTGAAATTATAACCGTATTACACTTAAAAATTATTGAGCTTTCCTCAATTGAACTTTCATTTTATTCATATTTTTCAATGGTTACAGTAACATATTATTTTGGAATTTTCTAACTAGCTTTTCCATGTATTTTTAAAAATTGTGTAATAATTATTATAAAAACATGCAATACTAAATTCCACAGGAGATAGATAGTATCTCTTTCAAGGTATTATTAATGATCATGTTATCATGAATAAAACTCTATTTTGTGACTTTCATTTTCGTATGTTTCATTACAAGTCTCCAAAGACTTTCTTGGTATAGCAGCAAAACTAACCATATTTATAATAAAAACACTGGATGTTATTAAGGATGAAAGAAAAGGGGGAGGTTAAAGTAGATTCATTGCAATCTCTATTTGATAGATACTTTTCTAAAATATGTCAAGAATTAGTAACCTTTGTACAGGCTGCTTATTTTTCTCTTTCATCTTGCTATAGATTTATTCTCATTCCTGGAGCACCTACATCAAATAGCCTGTAACTGACTTGTATGGTTTACTATACAAATTACTAAAAACTATTCATAAATGAAAGAATGGCATTCAAATGTAGAATAAGTATGTCGTGCCTAGGAAATACACAGAAAAGAACACAGAACACCTGATTATTATTATTTACAATAGTTTTGTTTTGTTCTGTGATAACGTATACCAAGAATTATTTGGGCCAGTTTCAATTTATTTCAACAAACTGGGATTCTTTGGGGAAAAAACGGAGTACTTATATTTTTGGCCACATCTGCTTTCCATTCAGCATAATTTAAAATCTAAAATATTTCAGAATCCTTTCTCTCACACAAGTTTATTTGCAAATAATTTTCTATTAAAAAGTTAATAAATTGCTAACAAATGGTAGAATAGTGTACTATAATATTGAATCTAAAACTTCCAAGCAGATAGTTATTATTAGCAACAAAGTAAATAAGTACAATAACAGTGAATTCCTAAATATAACTACCATATTTTTCAGAGCCTCAAAAAAGAGGCTGAAAATCTGGGTGCATCTTATAACTGAATATAGCATTTTTTGCCTTCCGAAACCCCACCCACTTCACCAAAATGGCCCTGCATGGCCTTTAGGAGGCTTCCAGAGTGCTCCTGGGGGCTGGGGAGAGCAGAAATGAGCGAAAAATAGGCAATTTGTTGCTCAATTTTGCCTCCCCATCCTCCAGGAGCACTCTATAAACTTCCTAAAGGCTATGCATGCCCTTTTTTTGATGAAAAAGGGCCCATTTTTGTGAAAAATGGGCCATTTTTTGCTCGCTTTTACCCTTACCTTTCTCCTACTCCTGCTCTTCCTCTTCCCCTTCCTACTCTCCCTCTTTCTCTTTCTCCCCCTTCCATCCTCCTCTCCTTACCTCTTTCTTCTTTCCCCCGTCTTCATTTCTTTCTCTCCTCCTCTCTCCCTTTCTTTTTCTATTATTATTGGTGTATATTTCAAAACTCAGTTTATGTTTCCTTGGGATGGTATTTCCATCAGCCCAGATATAATTTAGTAACATTTCTTATTCCCTTACCTTCATTAGTCTATCCTAGATGTTTTCCCCCTTTATATCTTGTTCTTGAGTAGATACTTATATGTTTAATATTTTCTTTTGCCCCCCCCCCCCCGAGCACTCAACAAGCCTCCTAAAGGGTATTTATGCCCTTTTGGGGGAGGAACGGGCCCATTTTCCTGAAAAACGTGCAGTTTTTGGAAGGTCTGCAGAGTGCAAAACCTTTTTTTTAAATTTGCTTCTTCAAAACCTTGGTGCGTCTTATACACCAGTGTCTTATACTCCAAAAAATATAGTATATCGAATGTAATGATGTGATGATGTGATGTGGTGATGATGATGGTGGGCTCATTTCTTTGGCATAGCTTTGTTAAAGGAAAGTTCACAGATTATTTTACATTCTTTTTGTTATTTTTTATTTTGGCTACTTTTTACTATGTTTTTAATATTGTTTTAACTGTTCACTCCAGATATTCATGCATATGAGATTAATAGACATACTAATTAATTGCCATTAATTATCCAAAAATTGATATACAATAGTATAAAATTCATTATTTGTTTATTCAATATTATACCACAGATTATATTATATGTATATATGTATGTATGTGTATGTGTGTGTATATGTATATATGTATGTGTATGTATGTATGTGTATGTATGTATGTATGTGCGTGTGTGTATATATATATATATATATATACATATAGTGTGTGTGTGTGTGTGTATATATATATATATATATATATATATATATATATAATAAATATAGTTATTTATTTATTTATCAGCACAAATACACACACACATATATGTGTGTGTGTGTGTATATACACACACACAAAAAACATACATACACACACATACACATATATACACAAAATCTATCCAAAGAACTAAATATATTTTATAGATTATGATAATTTTATGTCCTTCATACTATATAATTAGTATAGTAATATTGTATTTGTCACAGAGGAAGACAAATTTAATGGCTTTAATTCAGACACTAATTTTATTTTATTTTTAAAAACATACTCTTATTCTGAGCTTTTCCTGCTTATTTTTATAGCAAAACCGATTTGGAACAATTTTTAAAATTAATGTTTATCCCACAAAAAGGAATAATGTATTAAAACAGCAGATAATGTTCATCCTATAAAGCACTATGTTTTAGACAAACTCAAACACATTCATTTATTACAGCGAAAAAAATGTAATCAACAAAATATTTAAAACTACATAACCATTTTAAAAAGCAAGTAGAAGAAAAAATTAGATGATTTCAAACCAGTGAAAAGAAATCTGAAATTGAGTCAGCTGAACTTACAAACTTCTCATGTGGATCATGATGGATCCACAAACCATGCAAATTAGTCATTAGATTTGCAGAAAATGATAAAAAGTAAAGCTCAAAATAAAGTCACTTTACAGTGGATTATAGCTGTAATATTTTGCTGTAGGAAATTACAAAATTATTCCACGTAGTCACCCTTTCAGTTATCTAAAGCAAATAATAGGTGATAATAAATGCAGCAGAACATTATTAACCTCCCTTGACATTTATATCAGGATGAAAAAAAAAAAAATTCCTAATGCTGGGTAACAAATAAGTCAAGTAACAAGGCATACATCAGAGTGTGTAAGCATTAAATATACATTGTGATACATTATTTTTTCAATAGATACCAATTTCAAACAAAAAGGGATGCATAAGCCTTTTTTTTCAGGAAGCAAGATATAAACATTTTTAATTTTAAAAACTTGTGTTATTTTTCAATATTAGCATTATGTAATTTGTCATAGTTCTTTTTTAAAAAAATATGCTGATTGTTTCTATTAGAAAAAAAATACTGACCTTGAGAGGGGAATCTGTAATTGCTGAAGTGGTATATAAATTTACTGTTCACTCAGTCCGGTATCTGGTAGTGTATTATGGTTTAAAATAGCTCTTTCAAACAACATAAAAGTACAAGAATATGAAAAGTGCCTACATATTTTCAATTTTCAAAAATCTCTTTTAACACTTACTTTTGCAAAGATCTGAAAAATATCTAAGGCCGGCAAAAGCTGAGAAACATCTTGGATTTCCACCGTCAAATACAGCTGCAGAGTCTTAGCAAGATGCCTAAGACCCGCTTTCATGTCTTCACTCAATTCATCAACATCTTTAAAAAGAGGAAATATATTAGTGTGAGGATTATCTTGTACCAACATCTTTAAGCAATCCAGAATCAGCTTGGCAGTGTGGACGCTTCAAACTCCAAAAAGACAAGATATTCTAGTTTATTTCTGACATAACGTCTCAACACTAGGTTGATATTGCCAAATTGTACAAATATTATGTGAATGGAAAAGCTAAATCTTAGGACAAAACAGATGTGCAAAGAGACAGCAAACAGAAAATCAAGTGTCTTAACAGTAACAATAGTAATTTTATTTCATTCAAAATATTTTTCCCCATGCAAGATGACAATATCTTGATTTATTTCAATCAGAAGTATGCTGTAAAAGTGGAAAATTGCATACCTAAGTGGTATGTGGTTTTTTTTAAAGAATAAGAAAGCAATTTGACTGTAGGCAGTAATAATTTAAAAAATCTAGCTGTCAATTCATAGCAAATTAATTGTTTATAACAACTTGTCCTTTAATAAAATGAACAATTAGCTAAAAGATAAAGAGCGAGATGATAGAATGAATAGACAAACATACAGATTAAAATATAATTCATGTCAGGTTCAATTTGAAACAATGGACACTCAATACTGACATTCCGTGTGATTTAATCAAAACTCTTCTTTTTTTGCAACAGCATGTATGGAAGACTGCTGTTTCATCCTAAATACATAGCAAACATCCTTTTCCAAATCCATAGAAGATACTTTCATTTCACTCAGGATATCTTACTACCTTCCCTGTGAAAAGGAAAATTTCACAGTGTTCCTGTGCAATTTTATCCAGGTTATTTACAAGATTCAGAAAGTCTCAAATAACATCATATGACATCATCAATGCCTTTTTTAATCCACAGATATGGAAGATTGGGGAAGATTATTCACTTCTTATTTGACAGGTCACTAAATATGGAGATATTTCTGGAGAGAAAGATTGTGAAATTTGTTGCAATCATAATGACTGTTAGGCAATTAGAAATTTAGTATATTCCCATTAATTATTAATCGAGTGTTCTTGATCATTTGTTTTCTCACCAGGTGATGATAGAGAGAGAGAGAGAGAGAGAGAGAGAGAGACAGACAGACAGACAGACAGACAGACAGACAGACAGACAGACAGACAGACAGGTAGAGCACTTATATACTGCTTCACAGTGCTTTATAGCCCTCTAAGCGGTTTAGAGTCAGCATATTGCCAGTGAGAATCAAACTCATGGAGTAAGCAATGAGTTAGCCTACACTACTGCATTCTAACCAATGGGCCTCCACGGCTCTTACAATATATCTTACAATAATTTGAATGTCAGGGTTCCAAGTAATACCCCACGAAAGACTTTGAGGCATGAAGTTCCTCAAAGTTCCATTTTATTAGAGATGTCATATTGGCATATCTGGGAAAACTCAAATCTGAAAGCTTCCAGGTTTTCCCCACCCAAATGAAAGTCCAAGCCCTTGCCCAGCACCCACATGTCCATCACATGGCCCAATCAGGCCTCCCAGTCATGCTCCTCTAGGTGCAGGGCAAGAGAAAGGAATGTTATTATGACTATATATCTCCCGTACTTCATATAATCCCCCCGCCCATTTTCCCACATCATTGAATGTGGCAGGCCTGAAGGCCCAATTATCCTTAGAGCAAAATTAGGGGGTGGGGAAAGTAAATCAACAAAAATAAGATAAACATAACTGTGAAAACCAAGAAGCAGCTATGTTGGTAGACATTTTATATTTTAGGTCAATAGTCTGTCCCCAAAGTAGCCAAATGGATGTTTCTGAGAAATTATTTTATTCATTTTTCCCAAAAACTTGTAGGGAAGGCAATAAATGGTGATCACAGAAGGGACAGACAGAAAACCAGTCTAGTTGCCAAGACCTGGATTGTGATCATATGACCATGGGGGTGCTGCAAAGGAAAACTATATCCATCCAAATTTTGGGAGGAATTTGAAGTATCAATAATGATAATAAAGTGGTATTGTATAGAACAGAATTATCTGTACTGGAACAATTAATTATTGCCTGGGAAGATACACCCGATAGAAATTGTACAGCAAGTGATCAAAAATTCAGTTCCGATATCGTATGAAATTGAAAAAAATAGCAAATGAACTAAACTGATATCAAGTAAATGAATTGTTTTAATTTTCTGGAGTTAAAAATAATCCTTGAAAAATGAAACATTACAAAAAAAAGATGACACATACAGAACATTTTTACATGTTATTCCTAAAGTACCTTTGAATCCTTCCCCACCCTCTGTGCATATGAATGAATGCTGGTAATTCAGGAATGAAAGCAGGGGACGAGCGCATAAATCACTCTAACCCCATTCTAGCTCAATGTAATTTATAATTTTTATTAATATTGCATCTGCAGGCAGCCTGATGATTATTTATATCCCCAGATTCAGCAGGGTAGGGTGGTGGGGAATTCTCATCCAACTATGAAAATGTGACACACACTTTGCAGGTTTTCTTTTGAAAGGATTAACAATGTAGTCTCAGAATTTGATCCAACTACCGTGTTTCCCCCAAAATAAGACAGGGTCTTATTTTCTTTTGCCCCATGAAATATGGCCTTGGGCTTATTATAGGGAGAGGGCTTATTGTTTTGGGGTTGCCAGGCAGCTGCTTCATTGCGAGCGGGCTCCTGAAGAGATGGGCACAGCCAAGGCACGTGGTGTTCTGCCCGCTCCCCAGCTCTCGCGGCTTGACACATTTGGGATACCCCCTAGGTCAGTGCATGGAGCTTTGCCCGGCTGGAGAAGGGGGTTGCGTGAGCACCTGTTCCACCTCCAGCAAGCATGCCTCCCAGCCTCACCATGCTCTGCCCAACTCTCCCTGCAGGGCCAGGGCACCGGCGCTGGTGCCGGCACACTCTGAGCATATCTTCTTCTCTGGCTTCCAAACTCCAAAACTGGGCTGCTAAGTCTTCCAACAGCAGCCGCTCTAGGAGTGTGCTCTATGGTTGTGGGCTGGTTGCTGGAAGACTCTCTGTCTGGAAGACTCTCTGTCCGGCAGCTGGCCCACAACCATAGAGCGCACTCCTAAAGCAGCCGCTGCTGGGAGACTCGGCAGCCGAATTTTGGAGTTTGTAAGCCTGAGAAGAAGTTATGCTCAGAGCGCTGCGGCGGTGGCTGGGCCAGGGCATGGTGAGGCTGGAAGACATGCTTGCTGGGGGCGGAACAGGTGCTCGCACAACCCCTCTCTCCATCCCGGCAGAGCTCCATGCACTGACCATAGGGATATCCCTAATGTGCCACGCCGCAGGACCTGGGGGCGCGGGCAGAGCGCCACGTGGCTTGACACCTTAGGGATACCCCCAAGGTCAGTGAATGGTGGTCTGCTCAGCTGGAGAGGGAGTTTGTCAGCCAGCTGCTCATGAGCGTGATCACCTCATGGCTGCTTCACCCCGAGGCTGTGCCCGGCTCTTTGGGAGACTGCTCGCAAGGGAGCAGCCGCTCAGCAACTCCCCCCTCTGGCCAGGCAGAGCGCTACTCCCCAACCTAGCGGTATCCCAAAGGCGCCAAACAATGTGAGCACCTTTCCACCCGCCCCCTGGCTCCCGCGGCTTGGTGCCTTCGGGATACCTCTAGATCGGTGAGCGGAGGAGGGGGTTGTCCAGGGGGGTTATTTTCAGGGATGGGCTTATATTTTTGCCCACGCGAAAAATGTGGCATGGTGTTAGTTTCAGGACAGGTCATATTTTCAGGGAAACATATACAACCCCCACACACCAAAATAACTAAAAAACCTCTAAAATAAATGCAATTGCTAAGATATATATAATAAAATAATATTTTGATCTCACTATACATAATTTAGAGTAAAAAAAAATCATTAATATTCCAAAGTCAAATATCTGGTATGGGAGCAGAGAGATCCAAAATTATTTTTTAGATTGCATTGATTCAGTTAACACCTGATTTAACTGGGAGACCCTCTACCTTCATTATTATTATCACAATATGTATTGCCTATAAACAGTAGTTCCTTCATCAGATTTAAAGGAGCACAAAAATCCTCACCATGAAGCTGCTAACCATAAAATGTTTAAAAGATAGTGTGTCCTCACACATCTTTAACATAGTAGAGTCCCTTTAAATTGAGAAAATACACAAAAACACTTACTTGACTGAAGATCAGAAAGAGAATACAGCTCTTCAGATGGGCATACCGATTGCCTTAACTGGTGAGAATATAAAAACACTAATGAATAAAAATAACCTTGGATAATTGTTTCACTGTTTAAAAAAAGCTATAATAGCAATAGCACTTTCACTTATATACTGCTTCACAGTGCTTTACAACCCTCTCTAAGCGGTTTACAGAGTCAGCATATTGCCTCCAACAATCTTGGTCCCCATTTTACCAACCTTGGAGGAGAGAAGGCTGAATCAACCCTAAGCTGGTGTGACTCGAACTGTCAAACTGCTGGCAGCTGGCAGCCGGCAGAAGTAGCCTGTAGTATTGCATTTTAACCACTGCACCACCCCAGCTCTTAAACCTGGTATACATGAATACAAAAAACAATAATCATCTGAAATAAAGTATTGTGGCTATTTTATGATTGGAAAAACATTATTGGAGTTTTGCATTTTATCATTATTCATTTAATTTATTCTCCATTTTATTCATTTTTACATATTATTTTTATCTATTTCACTGCTAGAATAGTTGCAACAAGTGCACATGATATTTAAGACTTCTACTCAAGGACTCCCTTTTAAAATTGGTGCCAAAAGACCAACCTCTCATAAATATCTGAGATATTAATTGTTTTGAAGAAATGAAGTAAACATGGGATTTGGCATCAGCATCAGCCTAAGATCAAACTGATTAACTCTTAAGCCAACAGCATAAATACAATTTTTAGTTTTAAGCAATTTTTGTGGAATTTCATTTAGAAACTGAAACTATAAAATCATATCTCTAATGGCAAAAAAATGTATATGTTGATACCATACTTATGGCGGATTGATTTATTACATTTATTTGCCTGGTTTGACCTATTTCTAATTTCTGCCCAAATGCCCAAGAATGCAGTTGAAATAATTTCAAAAGACTTTATACAAAGGGACATTGTTTCATACCACATCCAACTATTAGCTGTATAGCCTAACGCATACAAATGTGTGCCTCTAGTTATCTTAATTTTCTTTTTCCATCAACTTAAAAGCTAGTCAAGTGAAGAGGCAATACCTTTACTTCTGCTGATTACTGTAGAGCGATCACACACAATCACACATACATAGTCACTTAGCACAGCCCATTTTACTATGCTTTTTCAACCCAAAAGACACCCAGAGGATCTCACAAAGTAGTAAAATACATGTTAATTCCATTCCTCAAGAATACAATCCCAAAAGACGATTTTTGAACACAAGAGAAAGGGATAGAAGACAAAAACAAGCAAGCTAAGCAACAATTCTTAACATCACACAGTTCTTATAAAAACCAGGTCAAATATACACAAGTCAAGGAAAGAAGACTCAAAGGAGTAAATTGGCTCCTTTCCTATTTTCTCTTGTAACCAGCATAGGTTAGAACATCAATTCATCAAGTCTCACTTGAGCTCATTGCTATAGGCACTTTATAATACAAAGATATTCTCAAAGGATTTGGTCAAGTAAAAACATGGGGCAATCTGACTGAATGAAGTTTTCTCTCAACCTCTTCTTCAAGAAGCCCCATCTCAATGATCACTTCAACTCTGAAATATACAATCTGTTTCCATGTTAACAGATGTGGTGCAGATATATTTTGCAAAAATTAATCATATATAAAAAGTTAACTTACTACTTTGAAAATAATCCTGCCAACAAGCCTCACTGAGTCAGGAGGAAAATTAGGGTCAATATCTTTAATACATTTGCATTCCCGTTTATGGTCCAGCCAGGCTTCTTTCTAGGAGTGAAAAGAAATTATTTTCCCTTTAATAGTTAGTACTTTTTAAAAAAAAAAATGACCTCCTCCTTCAATGTTTTACTTCCATCTCTGTTTTTTTTTTGGGTATGCGCATGTGCGAAGGAATATGGCTGCCGGGTTCTTCGCTCCGGCGTTCACATGGGAAGAACAGCAAAAAGAAGGAGACTTCGCCCTCTGAAATTGTGCCGGAGAGAGATCAGGGCACGGGCGATTTCTTGGAGAATCCGGTGTTGGCAGCAGAGTGGAGAGACTTCGCTGTCCAGGGCTGCCTCTGTGAAAAAACGCCGGCGCCGCTCGGAGGCGCCCGGAAGACGCCGCGGCCCAGCTGATCAGGACGCCGCGGCCCAGCTGATAAGACATCGAAAACGCCGTCCGGGCATAAAGGGTTATACAGGATTATACAGGGCAGGAATCGATCGCCGGAGGCTTGCTGGCAGCGGACAGGAGAGATTCTGTTCTCCGAGGCTGCCTTTAGCCTTGCAAAGAGCGCCGACGCCAAACACCGTTCGGGGGTGCTCGGAAGACGCCGCGGCCCAGCTGAGTTGGAGAGACATTTAAAAACACTGCCCGGGGGCCGCGTGGAAGGCGCTGCGACCCATTTCGGCTGGAGACACTGGGCAACCTCGGTCTGGAGTATTGTTTGGGATTTGTTGTGATCCGGTGGACTTGAGAGAGCCTAGACCCTCCTCCCCCTGCCGGCTGAAAGAGTCCCCCCCCCTCTTCTTGTTACTCTGCCTCGTCTGTACTTTTGGTTGCTGTGGACTGTATTGGATTATCTATTGCCCCAGGGAGAAGGCGGTTAGCCTGAGACATCACTGGGAAAGAATGGGAGGCGGTCTTTATCTGCCGCTGCTGCAACCCCATTCTTTTCCCTTCGGCTTGGCCTCCCCTGTTGGGACATTCGCCCCTCCATCGGGCTGCTGTCACCGCAGGGCCCTATGTTGGCTAAGATTAGACTCTTCTTGGAATGTGTCCTTTGGACCTTTCGGACTATATTTTCATCTGTCCCATTATCAACATTTCCATCTGCCAAGGCCAATGTGGTCTGATGCTGCCTTGGACCTGCTACCACAGATAGCACCACTACTGGACGAGTGGGGGTATTTACAACATATAGAAGACCCTCTCTATCTCTATTCCTTAACCACCTTGGACTCTTTTGGACCTTCCCAGGACTATTCGCACTTTAAATTAATTAACTTGCGCAACCTATAATTTCTTACTCTTCTTTCATCTTTCTCTTCTTCCTTTGTATGGGTTATGCATGAGGTATGTTTGAGATAAGTGAATGTCCCACTTTTATGATTATATTGTTGTAATTTTGTGTTTTTAACTCTTTACGTGGGGACTGCCTGGGAGAGTGCATGAGTATGCGTGCTTCGGAGGACCTGCCGGGAGTTGCGGGGGCTATGGGGGTGGGTGAGGGGACCAGAGACACGGGAGAGGGTCGGGGTATTGCGGTCGTAACAGGGAGAGGCAGATACGGCGGGGACTTTAGGGCAAGCCATTACCGGGGAAGGAGGGTTCGCTATATTACAGAGATCCCTCCTTCCGGCCCTATGAGTCCCACTCCAAGACCAGATGGCGCAAGTAGTCAGGACCCTGGCCTCAGGCTGTTGTCGCTAAATGCCAGGTCTGTTGTACATAAAGCTCCTCTCGTCCGGGACTTAATTGAAGACGAGAGGGCAGACCTGGCATGTATTACTGAGACCTGGCTGGGCCCAGAGGGAGGAGTCCCCCTTGTAGAGCTGTGCCCAGCAGGATTTCAGGTGCTGCATCAGCCGAGAGCTCAGGGAAGGGGTGGGGGTGTGGCCGCCGTTATCCGGGAGTCGTTAGTTCCTCGTAGGGTCCCTGCTCCGGAGATTGTCGGGTGTGAGTCTTTGCTGTTAAAGTTGGACCTCAAGGGTCAAGTGGGTCTGCTGCTAACGTACCTGCCTCCCAACAGCGTTGCAGCAGCCCTCCCCTCGCTCCTCGAGTCGGTAGCCGAGCTGGCAATTGAGTTCCCTAGGTTGATGGTCCTGGGGGACTTTAATTTGCCGTCGCTCGGTGAAAACTCTGATGGGGCGCAGGAGTTCATGGCTTCCATGACAGCCATGGGCTTGACTCAAGTAATTCGAGGCCCAACCCATTCAGCGGGACACATGCTTGACCTTGTATTTCTCTCGGAGCAGTGGATGTGTGATCTTGGTCTGAGGGGGAGTGACATCATACCCCTGTCGTGGTCAGACCATTGCCTACTGAGGCTCGACTTCCGGAGGCCAAACCCCCACTGTAGGGAGGAGGAACCGACCAGGTGGTTCCGCCCCAGGCGTCTTATGGAGCCAGCAAGGTTCCAGACAGAGCTTGGGGTTATTCCTGACACTTTCGCCCACAGTCCGGCGGAGACTCTGGCTGCTGCGTGGCACTTGGCAGCATCAGAGGCCCTCGACCGGATTGCGCCACTGCGGCCCCTCCGAGGCGGCGGATCCCGGAGACCCCCTTGGTTCACCGAGGAACTCCGGGAGATGAAGCGCCGGAGGAGATGCCTAGAGCACCGTTGGAGATCCGATAAGTCCGCATCGAACCGAGCAATGGTTACCATCTGCACCAGGGAATATACTAGGGCACTTAGGACAGCTAAAAGATCACACATAGCTTCCCTGATTGCATCCGCTGAGTCTCGTCCAGCCGCCCTGTTTAGGATAACCCGCTCCCTGTTGAATAAAAGGGAGACGGGGGAACCCCTGCAGGGCAGAGCTGAAGAATATGCCCAATTCTTAGCGGACAAAATTGCTCGGTTTCGGGCGGACTTGGACTCCACACCTGCAGTTCCAGCCGAGGCACAGGGGGACCAAGTAGAACAGCTCTGGGTTGAGTTTCAGGAAGTTACCCCCGGGGATGTGGACAAGGCCATGAGAGCTGTAAGTTCCTCCACCTGTGCTCTGGATCCGTGTCCCTCATGGTTGGTCTCTAACTGCAGTGAGGTGACACGAGGCTGGATCCAGGCGGTTGTAACCGCCTCCCTTCGGGAGGGGAACTTCCCCGCCGCACTGAAAGCGGCGGTGGTGAGACCCCTCCTGAAGAAACCATCCTTGGATCCAGCTGTCCTTAACAACTATCGCCCGGTCTCCAACCTCCCCTTTCTGGGGAAGGTTGTTGAGAAGGTGGTGGCCTTCCAGCTCCAACGGTCCTTGGAGGAAGCAAATTATCTAGACCCCTTCCAGTCCGGCTTCAGACCCGGTTACAGCACAGAAACCGCTTTGGTCGCATTGATGGATGATCTTTGGAGGGCCAGAGATGAAGGACATCCCTCCATCCTGGTCCTCCTCGACCTCTCAGCGGCTTTCGATACCATCGACCATGGTATCCTTCTGCGACGACTGCGGGAGGTGGGAGTGGGGGGCACCGTGTTACGGTGGTTCTCCTCCTACCTCTCGGACAGGTCGCAGTCGGTGTTAGTGGGAGGGCAGAGATCGTCCCCAAGGCCCCTAAAATATGGGGTGCCGCAGGGTTCGGTCTTATCCCCCCTACTATTCAACATCTACATGAAACCGCTGGGAGAGATCATCCGCAGGCACGGGATTAGATACCATCAATATGCGGACGATACTCAATTGTATCTGTCCGCCCCGTGCCAAATCAATGAAGCGGTTGACGTGATGGGCCGGGGGCTTGAAGCCGTCATGGACTGGATGAGGATTAACAAGCTCGTGCTCAACCCAGAAAAGACCGAGTGGCTGTTGTGTTTTCCTCCCAAAAATTTGGCCAATAATCCAACACTCAGGCTGGGGGGTCAAATTTTACACCCCTCAGAGAGGGTTCGCAACTTGGGAGTCCTCCTGGATCCACAGCTGTCATTCGACCACCATATAGCGGCTGTGACCAGGGGGGCATTCGCCCAGGTACGCCTGGTGCGCCAGTTGCGACCCTACCTGAATCGGGAGGCCCTCACAACAGTCACTCGGGCCCTTGTGACCTCTAGGCTGGAATACTGCAATGTGCTCTACATGGGGCTGCCCTTGAGGAGCATCCGGCGACTTCAGCTAGTACAGAACGCAGCCGCGCGAGTGATCGCGGGTGCACCCCGATTCACCCGCATTACACCTATCCTCCGCGAGCTGCGCTGGCTACCTGTCGATCTCCGGATGCGCTTCAAGGTGCTATTGATCACCCATAAAGCCCTACATGGCAGTGGATCTGGATACTTGAGAGACCGCCTTCTGCCAATTACCTCCCTACGACCTATACGATCTCATAGATTAGGCCTCCTCCGTATTCCATCGGCCAGCCAGTGTCGGCTGGCAACTACAAGGAGGAGGGCCTTTTCAGCAGTGGCCCCGACCCTTTGGAACGAGCTCCCCGTAGAGATTCGTACCCTCTCCACCGTCCAGGCCTTCCGCACAGCCTTGAAGAACTGGCTCGCCCGTCAGGCCTGGGGATAAGGATTGCTACCCCGCCCGAATGTTGTATGCATGTTGCTCATTATTTTATTATGTGTTGTTGTCTCAACGTTGTATCCCCCCTTCCCTGGTTTTCTGTGCGCCGCCCTGAGTCCCCTCAGGGAAAAGGGCGGCCTACAAATGCAAATAAACCTCTATAAATAAACCTCTATAAACCTCTTTTTTAATTGGAGTATATTTCAAATGGAGTATAAAGTGTTTGCAATGTACTTTATAGAATGATTAACAAATACAAATAAGAATTGTGTAAGTCATCATTAGCAATATAGTCAGAATTTAATGGTAAACTAACAGTGAAATGCAACTGCTTCCAAAGGAAATCTATCTTGGGGTATATGAATAGATACATAAAATATAGGCTGCAGAAGTAGTTCTTCTACTCCACTTTGCCCTGGCCAGACCCCATGTGGAATACCATGTCTATTTCGGGAAAACTGTAGTGGAATGTATCCCAGTGAGAGGAGGGAGGGGCTCTTTCCCAGAAGACAAAGGGACAGTAAAGCAAAAACTGTCTAGTGAGCAGAAAGAGCAAAGTTGGACCCTCTCTTAACAATTCACAGAGTATATCTAAATGGTTTTTGCAGAAAATTACTTTAGTCTGGCAAGATTCTGTTTGTAGGTGAACAACAACAAAGGAATTAATCAGAAGTAACTCCACATGTCATTCTTGGTTTTGGGGAGCCTGACAGTACCCCAATTCAGGTAGGACTATGTAATTAGAAAACAATTTCATTAGTTTAAAAGTTTAGATATTGCATTGTCCATCTATGCTTTAAAATAATTACCTGACAGCTTGCACCACAGTATCTTGCAACTTTGCATTGAGAACACCTGAGTAACTGCTCCTTTCTAAAGTGGGAGGAGAGGGAAGGGAGGGGGGGGGAGAAAGAAAATAAAATGTCCATTAAATAGATTTACAACCCATACTCAATTTATCTGATGTAGTTTACTGGCTTAAGATTCTAGATCATAATTCTAGAAAAATACATTTTTCACCCGTGCTAAAAAGCAAAAGTTTTGTTTATATAATTTTGTTTTCTTTTAATTCAGTTACATCCCTTTCTCTTGTTTGCAAAAAGAAAATGCAGAAATGTATATATTTATCATTTACACATTATTTTTGAGAGTATATTTGTTGTATTATTTCTATTTTATTAGTTAAGAAAATGAGCATCTACCAAAAATGGTGAGGCTTCCAAAACAAAACTACTTTGTGAAATAACATCTAGTCAAACAGAGCTCCAGTGGCAATTAAATTTTCTAAAACAGGAGTGGGTAAAATTTTGGTGTCCATGAATCATTTATGAACAAGTATATTAAACACCTTAATATCTAAACTGTTTATATTTTCCTACCAAGCACAAGAGTCAAATCACGTCTTGTAAAATATATCAAAGGCCAGAATTGAAATGTGTGGCCAACTTCAACAATTCTGTTGAAAAATGGGTGACTGGAAAAATATAATGCACCACTCTTATCCACTGAACCTCCTTTTACAAAAAAGAAAGAAAGAAAGGCTGCCTCAATTTGCAGTCCAGCTTTCTTGGAGGACAGTGAAGAGATGCTGGCTGATCACACCTCTTGCTAAAAAGTGGGGTGATGTGAAAGCTGAGAACTTTGGGAATATATTCCCTTTTGTTAATTTAATGCTTCCCAAACAGGATAGAGAATGAACACATTCCCTGTTGTTGATGTAATTACATATGTCATTTTTTCTTTTTTAAAATCTCAATTTGTAGGAAAAGGTATGAGAGTTAAATGAGTTTATAATCATATGTCCTTGAACATAAAACACTTATATTGTGGTATATTTCACGATTGCAAATTTAATTATAACTAGACAGCCGATGATTCATTGGGTTATCTTTTAAGAGATATATCCCTGTCTAAACAGTTTCAGAATGTCTAGAGTAGGCAAAAATGCAGCGAAAGCAGGAACAACTTCCTAACGGCTTTCCCAGTGATTTTGCTTCTGGGAAGCTAGCAGGATTTGAGGGAAATCACAATCCTGACGATACTACAACATGCATAACTTCTAGAATACAAGTAGTGTGAAGATCCTTGAAATTTCAATTACACAGGAATAATGGGTCCTAGCTTTTGTGCACATTCTTTAAGTTAGCAGATTTGAGGTACTTGGTTCATTTGAGGTATGTAATTCTTGTCTTCATTTTGATTGATACTTGATTTTTGCACTATAATGCATTGTTTGGGCTAACTGAAGATTACAAACAAATAAGCAGACAGGAGTGTGCTAGTGGTATATAGATAAAAATGTGTTTGTCAGGTAACTTACCGTACTTTCCAGAAGAACAAAAGAATGACAAGATTGAGTACAAGCCATCTGTTCTCAGAAGTCCCTTTAAATTCAGTGAGATTTATTCTCAGATGTGTATGTATAAAACTGCAGTCAAAAACCTATAAAATCCCAAGTGTTTTCTTGTACTGAGTGATTGACTACATGTAAAAAAAATTATAATATTCAGAGTAACCCTTCAAGCAGATATTTGATACATACTGAAATGCTGCAATCTGAGCAGGATATATTTCACTTTTCTCTGCTGAGATAGTAAGTAGAAGAAATAACACTTTAATTTTCTTGTTCTGGTTTCACACAGGAAATCAAATGCTCTGTTTAACACAGTAGAATCCCCAAACAGTTTTGTAGTAAACAACACAGTTAGTTACAATTTGCTACAGGGAGTCAAAAACATGGTATCTTTTACAAAACAAAATCCACTAACTCAGAGAACAGATATAAACAAGATTGCAGTTGCAAAATATGTATTATAAATTAGAGCTTTGCCTAAAATAAACAAACATCAATGACTTATGGCAGTGAGATAAAATACCCAATATTTGGGGGGGGGGGGGGGAATAAGATTTTTTTTCTAAATGAAGCAAATTCCTAAACACCTGAGCCAGAATGCCTTAAAATGTTTGCTTCATATGATTTTGATTTAGTACAGTTATTGTCTACTCCTAGAGACCCCTAGTATTCTTCATTTTTAGATGTAATTCAAGCAAATATATCTTGGAACAGAATTGTTCCTTACTCTCTTCCCTTTATTCCTTCATCTTATTTGTGTTCATAGTAGAATTGTGGAAATTTCAAAAATGCCTCAGAAAAAATGCTTCAGTCTTTGACTAAACACATCAACTTTTCTTAGTAATTATTAAATCTTATTTACCGTATTCGCTGTATGAGATGCACCCAGATTTTCAGCAACTTTTTTAAGGAAAAAATGTGCATCTTATACTCTGAAAAATATGGTAATGATATTAATTAAAGCAGCAGCAGCATTATTTTAATATTTCAAACAGAGCACAGTTTAGGAAAGTAGCCCTATCAGTTCACACTATTTTTTTAAAAAAAAGGTCTCTACAGGTAGACCTAAGGTTACAATAGCAAGTAGGATAAGAATGTCCATTGCTGAGCGATGTGGCCATAAACCATAATGTCACATGAAAGCACTGCTTAGCAATTGCAAGCTCAGCTGTCATTGTAACCCCAAGACCTTATGGGTTGTTAAGGCCTCATGTATAGGGCATAATATGGGATGAGGTAGAGTCCCAGGCAAACAGGCAGAGCTATGGGTAGATGGATGTCACAGACGGCCACCCCAGTGCTTGGGCATGTGGGCATGTGCTGGGGCCAGATACTAAGGAACATAAGAATGGACAGGCAATAAAGCGGCAGGAGTGACTTGCAACCTCCTACCAACTTTCCCATTGATTTTTCTTATGGGAAGCCATTAGGAAAGGTCATAAATGGTCATTATGAGACCACAAAACACTGCAACCATCAAGTGACCAAGTGCCTGAATCATGACAACTTGACCATGGGAATGCTGAAATAATTGCAACTTCACAGACCAGTTATCAGTTGGTTAGGGCCATCTGAACAGTCAATTAACAAATGGTCATAACCCAAGAACTATCTCGGGTATTTTAGCAATCTCTGAGATAAACCAAAATTAAAACAATTATAAAATTTTCCATTCCCCTTCAATGAATTATGTTAAAAGTAACTCTGGAGGGAGTCTTGCTTTCTATTGAAATGGGCTGCCAAGACAGTACTCCATATTGTGGAGCCTGCGTACCATTTCTCTAGTCCCTTTCCTGATGTGATTAATTTCATTTGCCCATCTATGACATTTCCTTTTCTGTTATCAGAATAGAGGATTGGTGTCATAGTGCCTTCTTTCTGGAAATATTCATTGCAAACATTTATTTATTATCTTTATCAGCAAGCTGCTGGAACTGCTTTGCGTAGAACAGGAATGTCAAACTCACATCATCATGTTGTCATCATGTGATGTATCATGACTTTTTCCCCTTTGCTAAAACAGGGGTGGGCATGGCCAGTGCATGACGCATCCAGCTGTGGACCATGAGTTTGACACCCTGGTATAGACTATGTTTCAATGAAAAGTCCCTATATTATATTTTTTGCAATATAACTATTTATGTGTTTATAAAAACATCTGGTTACAGGATCGTAGTCTTCAATAAACTGACATAATTGAATAAATTGCTTCAAATATTGAATTGAACAATTTCCTCTGAAATCCACTGAATAGTACAGCATGCCATTAAACTTGATGAATCCTTCAATTATCAAATCATGTCATTTTTTATGTAATTACTGTCCTGATGCATCCTACTCTGATGATGAAAGCCAGGTTTATTTGTATAGTAGCATAGTTTCAGTTTAGTAAGTAATTAAATGTAATTTAAGTATAACATCGGTAAACTTTCAAAATTCTTGTTTTTAACCCAGTGTTTTTCACCTCTTCAATCTGTCAGACTGGACCTTTAGATTGCCTGTTGCTCTGCATTATCAGTTACCACACAGGTACCAGCACATCTTCATATTCACTATATTCACTCAAGGGGAGACTAGATTAGATGGGAAAATTACCTAAATAGAATCTCTCTGATGCATTCACAGTAATAACAGTTCACGCAAGTGTATAGGTGAGATAAAAGAACTACAGTAGTTTGAAGAGCTATTGAGATTTCTAAAGCATCTCAAGGTGTGAAAGAGTTCAGTAAAAATGAAATCTGTTAATTTCTAACTCCTATTAGAATCCGAAGTCTCCTATTTCCCATGAACAGATTTCAGAAAGATACTCTGAACAATGATTATCTGAATGCAATGACCAATAAAAATACAGATATTCACAGTAGTTAGTTTTTTTAATACTATTTAATACTATTAGATATTTTTATAAGAAATGCCAATTTGAATTGGATCATACCAATTTATAAAAAAAAGGAAATAGAAATGACCCAGGCAATTATAGACCCATTAGTCTTCTGAGCATTATTAGTAAATTGTATGCCAAACACCTAAACTATAAACTTTAGGATTGGCTAATTTCAGGGGAGATAATCAAAGACGATCAAGCTGGTTTTAGAGAAGGAAGATCTACAGTGGATTATATCTTAGTACTCCACCATTTAGTACAAAAATACACTTATTAAAAAAAATCTCTCTTTTTGTGGCCTTCCTTGATTTTAAGCAGGCCTTTGATTCAATATCTAGAATCACCCTCTGGGAGAAATTAAAATGCACCACTATCGATAAACGCCTTCTCTTCCTCATACAAAAATTGTATGCCAATTCCACCTTGAAAGTGAGAAGCAATCCCCAAGGGAGTTTAACCAGCCCAGTAAGAGTACAAAAAGGGGTACGGCAGGGTTGCATCCTGTCCCCCACCCTCTTTTAACTTCTATATTAATCCCCTGATTGATCTCTTACAGAACCCTGATTTCCATCCTCCTAACCTAGCACAACGCAAAGTTCCAATTCTCTTATATGCTGATGATGCCACTATTATTTCACAAACCACTGTAGGACTGAAGAGAGCAATCAGGGCAAAACAAGCTGGTCTTTAACTTTGATAAATCAAAAATTTTAGTTTTTGCTAAAAGACCTACCCAATACCCCTGCAAAATAGAAAGACATAGTTTGGAACAGGTTAGAACATTTAGATACCTTGGAGTAGTTTTCCACTCGCAAGGGACATGGAAGGCACACCTGGATCACACATTGCAAACAGCCAATAGGTCCTCAAATGCAATTAAACATTTATTTTACACAGGCGGAGGTCAGTTAGTACCTGCTGCCTTAAAACTTTTTGAGGCCAAAACATTATCACAAATTCTATATGGGGCACAAACAGGAATCCTTGCAAAGAAAGGATTTGCTAGAAACAATACAAAGCAAATTCCTGCAAGCCATCTTAACTGCACCCAAATGCCCAGTTAAGAATTGAGACAGGCATGCCTCAAATTCAGGTAAGAGCCTGGAAGATGATCATTCATTGGCTTCAAATTCATTTCTTTCCAGAGGGACTGTGCCCACTAGTGTTGACTGACAACTTCCCCTCCCCTGGAAGCAGGCAATTGATCACAAGCTGGGCTCTTATGGGCTCTCACTGGTATTCTTAATGTCCCTAGGCTTTGATCAAGCAAAGCAAGTAGTAATCAATAGAATGAAGGACATGGAATTCCAAGAAGAACTAAATAGGTTGCCTCTCCACAGTAGGGACAGAATCAAACAGGGTGTGTGGGAATCGGCAAGATATCTAAATGACCTGATCTTCCCAAAACAAAGAATAGCTTTCTTCAGAGCCAGATTTAACATTCTTCCTTCAGCACTCCTCCAGGGCAAGTATAAGAGAACACCAATAGCAGAACGGGTTTGTATATGTGGTAAAGGAGAAGTGGAAGATATCTCACATGTTCTATTACACTGTGAGCTATACAGAGCTTATAGGTCTGCACATATTCTCCCCCTTATTAGAGAGATTGCCAGGGAGGGCAGACAATTTTTATCTAGGCTTTCTCCTCCAGGACACAAATCTGGCTACCACATATGCAGTGGCAAAGTTCTGTGTTGCTGCAATGTCCATAAGAAAAAAATTGGTTACAGAAGTATAGTTGTCATCTTGTACCAATTATTTGGACATATCTCTAACAATTTCTGGACCATTGTATTTACTCCCATACTTATCGGCTTTGCACCCAGGTAAACCAGGGAGTGACCCGAACAATTTGAGAACATGTATGTTATTGTCCACTTTTAATGTCAATACTTTTTAATTACTGTATATACTCAAGTATAAGCCTAGTTTTTCAGCCCACTTTTTGAGCTGAAAAAAGCCGCCTCGGCTTATACTCGAGTCAGTGAAAAATTTGCCCGAAATGGAGGAGAAAAAGGGGCGGGGCCATGCCACTGGGTGACGCTCGTGAATGGCCCAGCGCCCCTGAGTTTCCCCTCCCTCTGTGTCAGTTTGTCGCGCAGCGTGCACCGCACCATCTCCCCTCCTCACGTTCTAATGTAATGCAGGGCTATCTTACGATTCCCTTTCCTCCCCCTCCTGCCGCTCTGCAACGATGTCCCACCTCCTCCTTGTTATGGCAAGCAGCCACATAGCGATGTCCCACCTCCTCTGGTACAGTGATCCAATGATAGGAATCACTGTGCCGTGTGTCATAGGAGGCGGGACATCATCATCACAGCGGGACATCAGCATCATGAGGTGAGTGAAGTATTTCATTGAATACACCGGTATTGTGTGATAATAATTTGTTATGCAGAGCAAATTTTTACAATGGCTACTGTATATTTAATGGGCACAGGCAGTCTGTATATGTTATTCAATGGGCAATGGCATTATTGGCATCTATTTTTATTTTTGAAATTTATCGGTAGCTGCTGCATTTCCCACCCTAGGCTTATACTCGAGTCAATAACTTTTCCAGTTTTTTGTGGTAAAATTAGGTGCCTCGGCTTATATTCGGGTCGGCCTATACTCGAGTATATACGGTACATCTTAATGTCAGTACTTTTTAACATATTGTAAAAAGTAATGTGTATTGCTTGTGTTTGAACGTAATAAAGATTTATACTTATACTGAATTGGATCAAGATCCAACTAATGTAAGTTTTAAAACTATTATTTTGAAACAACAGACAATATGTCAGTTTGTCCTTGGGAGGCATAACCAATAGAGAATCTCCTGAGACTTAAACAACATAGCTAGGAAATATTTTTATTGTAGGAAAGCTATGGTATACACACTGCTGACATTCATAGTCTGATCCTGATTTATACCTTTTTAAAAATTCAAATGTGGTGCTCCCTTTTCCAGATATCTTGTGTATCAGATTTCCTGCTACCTGTCTTACACTAGATGATGGCAGCTGCACATTTATATTCATGCTCTGAGAATCTCTTGCCACTAACAATCTCCTGATGCACCAATAACTCAACAAAATCTGAAAAACACATTGCAAACTGACCCCAGCAACGGGATTTAGAGATATTTTAATGTTTATATATTTATTTTTAAGCACAGGTAGTCCTTGACTTACAGCAATTCATTTAGTGATGTTCAAAGTTACAACAGCACTAGAAAAAGTGACTTATGACAGTTTTTCACAGTTACGACCTTTGCAGCAGTCTCATAGTCATGTGTTGAAAATTCAAATGGTTGGCAATTGGTTCATATTTATGACCGTTGTTGTGTCCCATGGTGATGTGATCATTTTTTTGTATAACCTTTGGACAAGCAAAGTCAATGGGGAAATCAGATTCACTTAACAACCAGGTTGCTAATTTATCAACTGCAGTGATTCACTTAATCACTGTGGCAAGAAAGGTCGTAAAATAGGGCAAAACTCATTTAACAAATGTCTCACTTAACAACAGAATTTTTGGGGTCCATTGTGGTCGTATTTCGAGGACTACCTGTAATTAAAATCTGTTGATTATTTTGTACTGGAGAGACAACTGTGACAAAGATATAGACCCAATGGCAATGTACAGAAAAAAGATACTAATATCAGGTGAGAAAAGGGAGGGTTACCAAGACAGAATCCCTCTTCAAAGCTCAAACACAATAACCTTCAGTGTTAACATGAACATGATAATATCAGTAACCCCAATGTGCTACTCCTTTCTCCATTCTGCTTGCAGCAGCCTGCCACACCACCCTCACACACCCAACAGCAGCCACCCCAAGCCCTGCTGAACTCAATTGCCAAGAAGTCTATTGAATAATTTGGTCTTGGTACAATTTAATCTGAGTTTATTTCCCCCCTGCTAGAGCTCCTAACAGCCTCCAGGCATACGTGCATTCAGGACTTGTACAACATTTCTGGCTCAGATCATGTGATAATGTATCACTGATTGTCACCAGCATTTTGATGATATTCAACTCAAACCTCCTAACAACTTCCCTAGATGTTTCATGTAAATAAATATTAGATAATATGGGGAAAAAGACAGTTACAAAGGAACTTAGTTCACTAGGATATGCTTAAGTGTATTAATCTGCTATTGTGGTATTTCTTTTTTAGAAAAAAGACAAATACTGACTTCATATTCACACAGAGCAGTATGAAGGAAAAGTAAAATTTGCAATTTAAATTTTCATAAAGAAATCACAAACAATAGAGACAAGGACAAAGGGAACACAAAAATAAATAAACTATCTTGTTGGTAAGGAAATAAATTATTTTGGAAGAAGAAAAAAGCTGTGAGAATAATTCTATAAATGATTTGCTATAGGAATTCATTCTCTGACCTTGCTATAGAGCAGCAAAAATAAATGTAAACCCTATATTTGGCTATTTAATTTTCTCTCTAGTAGGGAAATATTTTGATAATAAATTATATGTTAACACAATATATATTAATAAATTTTAATAACACTTTTTCATAATATGGAACATCTTAGCAACAGCACCTAGACTTCTATACTGCTTCATAGTGCATTTACAGCCCTCTCAAAGCAGTTTACAGTGTCAGCATATTGCCCCCAACAATCTGGGTCCTCATTGTACCCACCTCAGAAGGATGGAAGTCAACCTTGAGCCAATGGGAATCAAATTGTCAAACTGCTAATTCGCAGTCAGTAGAATGCTGGCCCTTGGCAGAATTAGCCTACAGTACTGCATTCTAACACTGCACCACCACGGTTTATCTTTATCATTATCTTTGTAATTTGTAATTTGTAATATCTTTGTAACTCCCCCAAAAAGAAAGAAATGACATCATTAATATATTATAAATGAGTGTCCGAAGACTGCACAGTGCTCCGGTGCAAATCAGCAATGACATGTTCAATAGGTTCCCCTTTAAAATATCTATATTATGTTTTCTAACTCTGTCATTTAAAAATGATCTTCATAACCAATGATTTCATAATAAATGCTTTGTTGTTAGTTAGCCTACATAAATTGGATGATTGATTTAAGAATTAGCCACAAGTAAACCAGTGCTAGAACTGACTGTAATATTTATGATGATTATATATAAAGCAGATCAATGTTTGAATTCTATTAGGTATTTTGCTTCCACGACTTGCAGCAAATATACTTTTCTTTTTTGCATGAAACTGCTCCTGCTATTTCTAAGCAGTAAATTATCCAACAATAAATAATATTCAATGAAATGTTAGCTAAAGAATGCGGACAAAAATTGGGAGAAAGTCCACCAAATAGCAAACATAAATGTCACAATTAAGTCAAGAGTTTCTGAAGGCCTTCAAATCTCACATTACATTGGACCACTAGATTACTTAAAGCAGTCCTAATAATACATGAGTCCAATTTTGGCATATTTCCAGTTTAACTGCAATAATACTAGTGTCATTCAATATAATAGAATTTATCCTTCAAAGGTGTGCTTAGTAACATTTTCTTTTCCCTCCATTTGCTCTGTATCTGCATTACCATAAAGGGAATTCTTCTCCCTTATTGAAACAAGGGACAATCTGAATTTTTGTCCTTTAAATACTCTTGAGTGCAACTGGTACATCTTGTATGCATATTTAGATAGAAGAATGTGAAAGAGTCAGAAATGAGTTGTCTAACCAATTCTCAAGAAAACTAAGACCAGGACTGTCTGAAAAGGAAGAGAAGAAAATAGACACCGGGTGCCGTGTTCAAATATATACTGAGTAGAGAGCAGTAGTTACTTGCCTGAACAATAAAGAGAGAGGAAGCAATCAAATGAAAAAGGAAGGGGCTTCAAAAAAAAACTGACAGGAAAGTAGAACTAATAAAATCTACGCCTGAAATGATTACGCAGTTACTACATTATTTGAAAGTCAAATGTTCTGCCTAAGACAAAACAAATGCAGGAAGAAGGATTCTGCCAACAAATTAATGGTTGTGTTCTCATCACTCTGAAAAAGCAGATGAACAAATAGAATTTTCAATACATACGGCAGGCCGAAATGTCTTTCTGAAAATATATGCCCATATGTATGTATAGTAGTACATATATTAGCAAGCCAGTTACTATTTCATTCTTTATTTGATTGAACATTTTATAAAAAATATATATTTAAGTCAGTTCAATAAGAAACTGTGGATAGATGTTGCCCTCGAAATGTCCTTGAAAGTCATTTTCAGACACATATTGCTTCTCAGCATGCATTCAGCTACTGTCAGGAAAGCTCACAAACCTTTTATAATAAACCAATTTTCACATACTGTTGCCTCATAATTAAGCTTAGAAACTGTACTAACCAACTTATTCTGGAAATGGAGATCTATATCTTTGATAGGTGCAATGCTGTAAGGACTCAAGTGCAAAATAATCACAACCTGAGTCAAAAACAACACTTCAAACTGCTAGGGTGTTTTATAGGTTATATACTTTCCCTTCATCCCCCAAGTATCAGAAAGTTGCATATAATAAAAAAAGTAAGATATAATAAAACAAACTATTGTAAATAAATATATTTAAAATATTTTAATTTTAATTAATTTTTTAATTATAATAAAAAATTCTCACCCGTGTAAGTGGTATACATCTTAGCTGAACCTAGCACTGTACTCTTCTGGACAAAGATGTTGTTGTTAGGCAGTCAGTCTCCCAGCTTAGGAGACACAACTCCAAATGTTCCTATCACCAAAGGCTCCACTTTGGCCTTTACTTTCTACAATTCCTCCTTCAGGCTCCAGTACTTCTCCAGCTTCTCATATTCCTTCTTTCTCATGTTGCTGTGACTTGGCACTGCTATATCAATCACTGGCGTCTTTTGGTCCCTGTCAACTACCAAGATGAGAAGGAGCTTCCAGGCCTTCACATCAGCAGCTTCTACATCTTTCTTTGACCAACTCACTATATTTGCAGGGTATCTAATACTGGAAGGATGTATGTGCTGATGTCATGGATTTTGTTTTTCTCATTGAATTGACTCTTTAGGGCCTGTCTGATCCAATCAATCAGAATAGAGCTGGAAGGGGCCTTGGAGTTCTAGTACAACCCCCTGCTCAAGCAGGGGACCCTATAGAATTTGAGACAAATGGCTGTCCAGTCTCTTCTTAAAAACCTTCAGTGGTGAAGCACTCACAACTTCTGAAGGCAAGGAATTCCACTGGTTAATTGTTCTCACTGTTAGAAAGTTTCTCCTTAATCCCAGGTTGCTTCTCTCCTTGATTAGTTTCCATTCATTGTTTCTTGTCTTACCTTCTGGTGCTTTGGAAAATAAGTTGACCCCCTCTTCTTTGTGGCAGCTTCTCAAATACTGGAATACTGCTATCATGTCACCCCTAGTCCTTCTTTTACCTAGACTAGCCATACCCAATTCCTGCAACTGTTCTTCATATGTTTTAATCTCCAGGCCTTTAATCATGCTAGTGGCTATTCTCTGCACTTTTTTCAAAGTCTCCACATCTTTTTTGTAATGTGATGACCAAAGCATGATGTAATGTTCCAGGTGTGGTTTTACTAAGTTTTATAAAGCTGTACTAATACTTCACATGATTTTGATTCTATGCCTCTGTTTATACTGTATTAGCTTTTTTGACTGCAGCTTCTCATACTCCTTCTTCCTCATGTTGCTGTTACTTGGCACATGCCTGTCAACTACCAAGATGAGGAGGAGCTTCCAGGTCTTCACATTAGCAGCTTCTACATCTTTCTTTGGCCAGCTCATTATACTGGCAGAATATATAATAATTGCAAGGGCATACATGCTGATGGCATGGATCTTGTTCCTCCCGTTGAATTGACTCTTGGATCTGTCTGATCCTTTGGTGATACTTGGATGTTGCTCTCTTCCTTGCCTCATCAATCTGGTTCCCATGTGACTGTGGAATACCAAAGTATTTGTAACAGGACTGTATATCTGCTATATCACCCACTGGTACATTCCGCCCCATCAATCTTACTGCTTTCCCTCTCTCAACCATCATCCGTCCACACTTCTCTAGTCCAAATGACACCCCACTATCCTCACTATAAATCTGTATCAGGTGGATCGCGAGTTGCTGTCTCATTCACTCTTAGCATACAACTTGATTTTATCCATGTATAAGATGGTTGGTGGTAGTTTCACTCTTGAACTTGCATCCATATCCAGACCCTGTAATTTTTTTTGATAGACACCTATTTTTTTTAAAAAAAACCTTTAAAAATCAATAACTTTTAAAACAACTTTACAGTATATTGTTATTGTTATGTGGTTGATAAGAGTCAAAATGATTTGATGGCATGTAAAACTATTAGAAACAAAATACATTACTACATAGATAACATAGCAAAAATTAAAAAGTATAAGAAACAAGACTAAAATACAAATAATTAAAAAAATATTGCAAAGATCTATATAAATATCTTATATATTATACATATTAGTTCACAGTAGTTATTAATTCCCAACAAAATATTCATAGAATGTCACCCCTTCACCATCTTGTTTAATACACGAAAAAAACCAGATACCATATCTTTCAGAGTATAAGACGCACCTTTTTCCCTCAAAAAAGAGGCTGAAAATCTGGGTGCGTCTTGTACACTGAATACAGCATTGTTTGCCTCCCGAAACCCCACCACCCTCACCAAAATGGCCGTGCATACCATTTAGGAGGCTTCCAAAGTGCTCCTAGGGGCTGGGGAGGGCAGAAATGAGCGAAAAATGGACAGTTTTTTGCTCAATTTCTCCCCCATCCCCAGTTTCTAGGAGCACTCTATAAGCCTCCTAAAGGCTGTGCATGCCCTTTAAAAAAAACACCAGGGCCATTTTTGGGATGTCTGCAGAGTTCAAAAACCTTTTTTAAAAATTTGCCTCTTCAAAATCTTGGTGTGTTTTATATTTCGGTGCGTCTTATACTCCAAAAAATATGCTAATTCAATAAATCAGTAATGAGTAATCATTAGATGAAAGATTTTAGTTCCATATAGTGCAAAAGAAGTGATAACTGCCAATTAAAGACAGAGTCCTTAGATTACTTCACCAAAATTAATTGTTTGTATCAATGTAAATTCTGTTATACTGTAAATGTTTGTTATCATTGATGCTGCAACCACAAACAAACAATACGATACATAGGCAATACTCATTCTGGTATCCAGTAATTCTGCACTTCAAAACTCAGTATGTAGTATATTTTGCTAATTTTATAATATACCTGCCATGAAGACAGTTATAATTAAAACAATGGTAAAGTAAATTAACATAAAAATTTATGAAGTTGAACATTTAAATTGTGTTTGTATTTAAAATACTGCAATAAGTGCTCCTTGAAGAGTCAGCTATAATTTCTGATTTCAATTTCCCGTCAAAGTTGATCGCACCACTGTATTTATTATATTTACAATAATATAATATACTACTGCAATATATCTACTATGCCTATAGAAAATACCTAAATTAATGTTTTTTCTATCATGCACATTCTAATCAAGGAAGAAAAGACTGATTTGCATTAGAGCAAAACTTCTTGATAATCACAACAAGGATTTTATGCAAATGAAACCTGAGCTGGCAATATATAAATATAAAAAGTGGAATTAAATCTAGAATTATGAAGCAAAGGTAAGTAATTTAGCTTTTAGATCAGTAATTTGTACACAAACACATACAATTTGAGCCAGTTCACCATTTAAACCAGCAATCCAAGTAACAATGTAATTCTACTTTCTTTCTTTTTTCTGTTCTTATTTTCCCATTCTTTTGTTTTCTTAATCTTAGATCAAGTTTATTGAGATTAGTGTAATAATTAAATGTTAGATGGGTTGAAGCTATGTACTTCAATAAACTGGGTAAGAGCAGCAGGATATCATGCAACAGCACAATGATATCACCAAAACAGATGGCTGAAAATTCCAACTAATTTTGAAGCAGGAAAAACAAGAAATCTCATCACCTAAAATATGTGAATTTGTTATCAAAATTTAGTAACATGACCTTGAAATGCTGGGGCCCTACAAATGGGATGCTGTCAGACTGCCTGTTGCCCACTGCTATGATAGATGGTGGCTATACTAATCTATTTTATCTCTTTCTATAAATTGTTTATTACTGTTCAGATGCAACTTCTTTAAAATATATACTTTTTGAACCTAATAATTTCCTTCCACTAGTGAGGATGAATGGCTATTGGAATTAACTCTTCATTAACCACTTTAACATTTGGTTTTCCAGTTGCCTGTGGATATTGCACATCTCATAAAAAATTTTGTCCAAGCTTTTTATAGTATACAATCATATGTATGCATTTTATTATGCATAGAAAGAAAGTAGCTAGAAATAATTTCATATATATCATGATAAGAGCACACCAATTCTATTGCCTTATGTCTTATTCCTACTTAATGCACTTCTAACTTGAACTTAAAAGTTTTGGCTATCATGTGAAAAATAGGGATTGCTATTTTAGATTGTTGGTTGGGAGCAAAAACATATCAGTGCCTTTTTCATTGTGTGGCTCAAGGCAATTCTAATGAAGTAATGTTCTTGCAGTTTTTCACCCTCCAGGATTTAAATGTGATAAGAATGACTAATCCTTGGAAGTTTTTTTCTTAATATAATGATAAGGAAAAATGCTGCAACAATGGTTATCCATGCATTACTTTGGACCAAGGTTTTTATCTGCCATAACTAGTCTTTTAATGAAAGGATTTTAATGAAGAGGATTTAATATTTTGCTCTTTTCTGTACTTCAATAGATACGTAACTAACAATTTCAAGTAACAGGTTCAGTAAAAGTTTGATTTCAAGAGGTTTTTTTATATTGTACTTCCTACTTCATCCTTCAAGTTTGCATGTGTTTGGGAGCAAGAAAAAAATAGTCTTCTTATGCTATTAAGTTGAAAAGCATTAAAACAGAATATTATCTAAAGTTCAGTGATCTTAAAAGCACTCATAAATTGCCTGGCAAAGTCTCATTAAACATCTTCTCCCATAAGTAAGATGATCAGATTATTATTACCATATAGTTAATGCATATTGTAATTGAACCAAATGAACCAAACATTTTGCCCATAAAAAGCATTGTTCACAGGCATGTCTATGGTATAAAATGTACTCCACAAAGTTAATAACTGTTATAGAAATATCAAGATTGAAGCGTTGGCTTACCTGATACGCCCATTCTCTGGAAAAGAGGAGACAGCATCCATCAGGGATGTGCAGTCAGGGGAAATAAGGGAGGCAGAGCCTCACCAGTGTCATCATGAAAAGAAAAAAATGTAAAAGGAAAAAGGCAAGAGCTGAGGTCAGGCTGAGATAGTTGCTGCCAGAGTCACCGTGGATGAGTCTGCTTAGTGCTTAACTGTTTAAAAAAGTCTCTAAAAAAGCACCCTCTACAGGAGGCAGGAGAACGACGTGCCTCATCTAGTCTGACTTTATGATCACTTGAGCAGAGCTAAGCAAGGGTTAAAAGCCTAAAAATTCCTGACGTAGGTGAGGCACGTCATTCTCCTGCCTCTTCCTGTAGAGGGTGCTTTTTTAGAGGCTTTTTTAAACAGTTAATCAAAGTTATCCACGGTGACTCTGGCAGCAACTAGCTCAGCCTGACCTCAGGTCTTGCATTTTTCCTTTTACATTTTTTTCTTTTCATGATGACAGGCAAGAGCAGAGTTGAAATCCTCTCTGAAGCAGCTGGAAAAGGTATGTGTGGGTCGGAGGGAGGGAGAGGAATTCAAACTTCATCCTCAAGTGTAGATCCCTCCCCAAGTGTAGTTTGATTGCAGGCAGAGCCATGTTGCCTTTTCAAACACACACACAGAGCTGAATAAAACTATATAAGCCCAGCTTCACTGATTACAAGTTTGAAAAGGCAATGTGGCTCTGCCTGCAATCAAAGGCTCAGATCGGCTTCAATCCAACTTCTGTGTTTGTTTAAGTCCCGCCTCTTCCTGTTACCATAGCCAGCTTTTTTGCTATCTAAATCAGGCTCCGGCGCTCCCCAAATTGTGAAATTCTGCCCCACAGGCTCTCTGCACTAACCAGAGCTTGTGCTGGACTTACTGGGGCATGTGCGGCCACAGATGCCCACCGACGGTCATCAGCCACTGGCCGCTGTCGGATCCGGCGCCACGCAACACTGTTCCATGAGGAGCTGAACTCACCAAGGGTTGAGACACAAAACAAAGGGGAAACGCAGACTAACTTTCAAGAAAAAGCCTCTTTCAGAAACCAGAACAGGCAGGAGAGCATTCAGATTAACTGTAGATTAACAGTTTTGTTTTTAGTTGTTCTCAAAACACAGTGAACAAAGAAAATAATCAAGCCAACCTTGGGAAACGCTGAGAATGTAACTTACCAAAATCCATTTTGATGTTTTTCCTTTTCAAATGTTTATTTCACTTTTATTCAGAAAAACCCTCTTTTCTATGGTTATGATGTAATTCTTGTGATGTAACTGAACAGATGACTATTTCTAAACCAATCAACTTTGGTTTGAAGTTCTTTGTTGTTCTAACTGTAAATGTAAATGTAATCTATTTCTTGGGGTTCCCCCTTTTCATAGGGAGATCTATGTATTCTAATAAAATTGTTCTTAAACGATTTTCTGACTTGGTTGCTTATTGAAAAAGATAAACCGAGGCACAACTTAGAGCCAGATTTGGTCATCACAATTGAGAGTATCTGACTGTGAACTATTTCAATCTTGAAATGACAGTTGGTCTTGAAATGACAGTTGGTCTGAACTGTTATTTTGGGAGGTTTGCAGGATTAGCCAGGATCGGATATTATGATGTCCAATTGGACTCGAGACAGGGTTAAACTGAAGCCACGCCTCTGTGCTCCTTGCTTCTGGTTTCCAGTTTCAACGAGTCAAGTCCACTGAAAAACACCTGAAAACAAGCCATAAGGAAACACATCCTACCCCCTGAAATCCTCAACCCCATGGACCAATGCTAGGGCAGGAACCTGGCTAATCCTGCAAACCTCACAAAATAATAGTTCAGGTAAGACCAACTGTCATTTTCTGGAGCAATTTGCAAGAGTAGCCAGGATTGGACATACCCAAGTTAATGTCCCTCAGGGGGGGCACTATTGGTCCTGGGCTCATGTGCTGCCACCTGTTGTAACTGAGAGAAGGAATGTTCCACCTGAGCGTTCTGTGATTTGGCAAACAGGTCCATCTCCAGACGGCCGAACCTGGAGCAGACGGTCTGGAACAGTTCCGGAAGAAGACTCCACTCTCCATGGTCAACCGTGGACAGACTGAGCTAGTCGGCTTGATGGTTGTTCACTCCCGTGATGTGCTGCACCCTGAGCGATTGAAGATGCCTCTCTGCTCAGGCGCCGAGCACCATTGCCTCAGTCCGAAGAACCCTGGAGTGTGTGCCGCCTTGCCGGGTGATGTGGGCATTCGCTGCCACATTGTCGGTTAGCACCAAGACGTCCCGATCTCGAACATGTCGTTGAAGTGCCACAGTGCCAAGTGAATCACTCACAGCTCCACCCAATTGATATTCTGTTGGAGGTCCATCCAAGTCCAATGACCCTGTGCCATCCGGGACTCCAAGAGAGCTCCCCACCCATACAAGCTGGCGTCCGTTGTCAAGATGAGGTGCTCCGCCTCCCTGAACTAGCAGCTCTTGTGTAGCACCAGGGGGAGCCACCACCTAAATGACAGCTGCACCTGTGGCATCACTGGAACCTTTGCCTCGGAGTTGCTGGAGTTGGACCTCTGATGCGGCAGGAGACGCCATTGAAGTGGTCTCACATGCAGACGAGCCCAAGGCACCACGTCTATGCAAGAAATGAATTTCCCCAGCAAGCTGGAGAGCATCACTACAGGAACAAAACGCTGACGTCTAACTTGTCTAACTAAAGCCAACAAACTAACTTTACGGTTGTGGGACAGGAACACCATCCCCTACCTGGAATCTATGAGGGTCCCCAAGTGAAGAACCCTGGTGCTGAGGACCAGTGAACTCTTATCCAAATTCACTGAAAAACCTAACTGTTGGAGCATAAACACTACTAACGAAATGTCCTCCCTCGCACGCTTGGATGACTCCACCTGGATCAAGATGTCATCGAGATAACACTGGATTCTGATGGAGCGCTCTTGGAAGGAAGCCGCCACCGCAGCCAGGACCTTAGTGAAGGTCCGAGGCACCGGTGCTAGTCCAAACAGTAAGGCCCTATACTGATAATGCCTATCTAAACAGGAGAACCTGAGCTATTTACGATGGTCAGGGAATATGGGGATATGAAGATAAGCCTCCGTCAGATCGATGGAGGCCATGAACTCGTTACGCCTCATCCCCGCCAAAATGGATTTAAAGGATATCATTTTGAATCTCCTGTAGACAAAGTGAAAATTTAGAAGTTTCAGATCTAGTATGCCCTCCAGCCCCCCGAACTTTTTACAATGACAAAGAGATTAGAATAGAATCCTGATTCTACTTGGTCCGATGGAACCAATTCCACCGCCCTAATATCTAAGACAGTGTTTTTCAACCACTGTGCCACTAGTGTGCCGTGACATAGTGTAAGGTGTGCCGTGGGAAAATTACTTTATATATAGTCAATATAGGCACAGAGTTAAATTTTTTTAACATTTTCTAATGGTGGTGTGCCTCGTGATTTTTTTCATGAAAAAAGTGTGCCTTTGCACAAAAAAGGTTGAAAAACACTGATCTAAGAGGTGTTGGATCATCTGTCTCATGAGATTGTGTTTATCCCTACTCTTGGCAACTGAAAACGTCCGAAAGTGGTTCAGAGGAATGGAGAGGAACTCTAGGCATACACCAAATCTGATGGTGTTCAGAACCCAGGCATCTGTGGTAAGCTCAGCCCAGGCATCGGCAAACAGGATCAGTCTGCTGCCTATGGGTGGGGTCGCAATTGACCTATCTGCCCCGGCAGTAGGGACAGCCACTTCCTCCCAAAAGGGTCTCTTCCCCTGAGGTTGGAACCTAGGCCTATCCCTCAGGTAGTGCCTATCCAACTGCCTATCTGATCTTGAAAAATACCTGCTTTGTTGAGCTTCCTGATCTGACTGAAGATAGGGCTGCTTCCGAAAATAAGGTTCAGATTTTTGCTCTGACTTCTTTGCAGGCATGGACATGACCTTCTTCTTATTCTTATCCTCAACAAGAATCGGGTCCAATGGGGCACCAAAAAGGGATCCCCCGGCATAAGGTGCTGAGGCCAGGTACCATTTCGTCTTGTTCTCAGCTTGCCACCCCTGCAGCCACAGGAGACGTCAGAAGGTTATCAAGGACGCCATCGCCCGGGAGGCATACTTCATGGCATGCAGGGTGGCATCAGCAGAGAATTGTGCAACAACAACCAGCTTGTTGAGATCCTGATGAGTACGCACCTCCTCCAGCAGAATCTGCTCCTGCATCTGTTGGAGCCAAAGGATAGTCGTGTGGCTGAAGAACGACGCTGAGGCAGCTCCCTTGATGGCCCACACAGAGGACTGGAATGTTTTGCGAAAAGTCAGCTCTGCCTTCTTGTCATAGGTCTTCAAGTAATCAGCAACATCGCTGGACAACACCGTAGACATGGAAGCCAAGGCCACCACTGGGGGGGTCAACTGTGGGCATCTGCAAAGCCTTAGAAAAACTAGGCTCCATGTTAAAGAACCTCCTATCACTGCTACTAGGGTTAGGAAATGTCCCTGGCTTTTCCCATTGCTTCTTAACCACTTCCAAGAATAGCTTAGGGGCAGGGATTTCCTCCTTCGCTGGAGGAGGCTCTGAGTAAACCTGGCCCTCTGACTTCTTTTCTGGGCCACCTTCCTTGGCATCTTCCTTGGCGCCCTCCATCTCACCTAGTTGTGCTGTGGCTCTAGACTTGCGCAGCAGCGATTTGAACAAATCCAGGGAAACAAGCCTGAGAATGCTAGTGCCTCAGGCTTTGAGGGATTCTCATCATCAAACATATCTACTTCTCTCTGAATCTGATCCCCAGCCATGGAACTTTTGCTAGCCAGAGAAGGTGAAACTGGCCGGCGCACTCTTAGGGGGGAGGGTCTAGGCCTGGCCTGTGCAGCACCCCGCCCAGTGCTATCTCGGGATGGGGACGGGCATGCCACAGTTGCAGGGCCTGCAGTCCCCTTCTGTAACCCAGTAGCAATTCCATGTGAAATTGCAGAGGAAATATACCTCTGAATGCTTGCAGGAAGCTGCTCCATGTCTCTAATGAAGGAATCCTCTTCCCCAACCTGTTCACAGTCATCAGGCTGTGGAGCCAAGGATGGCCTAATGGGACTATCCTCCCTGCCCCCCCTGCATTGAAAAGGATCCCTCATATAGGGGCCTGCTCTACAATAGAGGGGGTAGGGGAAATATCCCCTGCATATTCCCTAACATATACTGGGGAGTCCGCCCTGGGAGGAGTCCCAGACCTTGATCTAATAGGCGATCTAGACCTCAGGGGAGAACTAGGCCTACCCCTCTGTTCAGCCCTGGACACCTGCTTTTCCAGGGCCCTGGGCCTCCTCTCTTCATGCTTCTGTAAAGCCTTGGAAGGCTTCCCAGCAGCCATGGTCTTTCGCAGCCTTGCAGAGGCTGTGGGCGTATCCCGGACCCCACTGGAAGGTCCCTCCCCAGGAGACAATGGGGGGGAAACAGACATCTCCTCACTATCTGCCATGATACTAGATCGGGGGCTTCTTCAGGCTCAGCCCACCAAACCAGCAGCAAAGCCCAGCTTCCCTCAATCACTTATGGCTTCTGCACGTGGTGCAGCGCACAATCCTCTTTGTCCCGCCCGCTCAGGGCCTCCTGGCCTCACTCTGGGCTCACAGAGCCTTGCCACAGATGCTGCTGTGGAAGGGATTACTCCCCAGGATTGCAGGGATGAGATCAAGGCTCAGTAGCAGCCCCTGCCTCAGCCCATGCAGCCCGCCGGAACACGAGGCCCAAAATGGCCACTGGAATGGCTAATAGCCCCAAAGAACAACATACCAGACCCATACCAGCGGCCGGGAGTGAGCCAAGGGAAGGCTTCCAGGAAGCAGATGGAGGCAAAAGGGGGAAGGCAGGGAGAAGGAAATTGCAGAATGGCACTGGATTGTGATTTAGATTTTTCAGGAACCAAAAGCAGCTCGTCCTTCTTTGGCCAGACAGAGTTGAAACTGGGAACCAGAAGCAAGGAGCACAGAAGGGTGGCTTCAGTTTAACTCTGTTTCGAGGCCAATGGGACATCATAATACCCAATCCTGGCTAATCCTGCAAATTCCTCCAGAAAACAGGTATTTGGGATCGAAATGGCTAATTTGCATTCCAAAATATTTGGAATAGCTCATTTCAAATTATTTAGGTCACCATATAATACACACGCCTAACTAGATGTGGATCTTGGCTGATCTCTAAACATTGAGCAAGATGTGAGATTACCATGAAACAGTAGTGCTGTAGACTAAAAGTGTGAATTTGGGGGTCGGGAGGGGGGTGAGAAATCTAGAAAACAGTAGCTTCAGACCATTTCTGTATTGTTTCCATGAAAATTATATCAAACTATAGAGAAAGTAACCAGGAATTAAGCATGAGACTTCTTGTAATACTATACATATGTTTTAACTGATACCTTAGCATATTAAAAAGGAGCAAAATATTTGAAATAAATCCTTAATGTAATTTTCACTGCTGCAATCAATAAAATCTGGAAAATTTACAAAACAGCCACAAGATAATCAATTAAATAATTAAAATATCCATGATATAAAATTATTTTACTGATTAGTATAGCTTAACAAATATGCTGACATGAAATATGCTGACATTATTATTAAAAAGGTACTAAAAATAAAACTACCAAAATAATTATTTTACATAAGCTTATGATATCTATTTTTCAACCAAATCTGTCACTACATTTCCTGCAGCCAAAATGACCAGAGCCCTGGAATAATTATGGGATAAAGGGATAGAAATAATTCTGTTTTTCTTTTGGTTTAAAATAAAAGGGGAATTAAACAGAAGTGTATAAATAATGGAATATGTATAAAGAATGGATATAAAATGTTGTTTTTCCCCTTCTTTTGCAATAAGAAATGGGAAATTTGTGATACATAAAATGAAGTTCTTCATACAGCACAATGTCAAGCTATAGCATTAGCTAAAATATATTGTCATGTGTGACAACTTCCATGGCTTTAAAAAAATAGGATAAAATCTGGAGAGATTAAAGCTATCAATGGCTATTAATCAGAATGGCTATAGTTCCTTCCAATAGCAGGTGACATTAAGCCCATGTAAACCAGTTGCTGAAAAGCTCAAGCAGAAGAGTCATAGCACTTGTGTCATTTTCTATTTGGCCATCTAGCTGACGATTTAAAGGAAAAGGATTTTGGTCTACCTATCCAACACCATCTTTTTTTGTTACGTCACTCCTGAGATTTAACTTGCAATGAAATAAAAGCTTTGTGTATAAACATGCACATACATGTTGCTTAGGGAATATTTCATTTTTTATTTTAAAAAAAACGCTGAAGGAGAAAAAGGAGTTGTTTATGTATCAATATGTGTTATCAAGATTGTGTTTTACAGGCACTCAGTGCTTCATGGTTTTATTATGAAGGGTCCCAAGATTTCAATCTGCACAGAAAAAAGGTCAACACTCGCCTTTTGCTTCCTAATTTTAAACGCGTAGAAAAAGAGAAAGCTGACTTTTTCTTTTAAAAGGAGATGGTTCAGTGTCTTATCAAAATAACTGTCTCTGTATCTTACTGTATAATATGTTAATCTTTTTTATTTATAGGGACAGGAATAATTTGGTGAAAAATGAGTGTTTTGCCTGAAATATTATAGACTTCAAAATATAGTATCAAAGTAGAATCCAAAAATTGTGGTTTTTCTTGATAGTACCTATGCTAAAATTTATGTCAAGGATAATCCCACCCCACCCCTCACATCTATTTTTGCCATTCCCAGAGAGCTCAGATTGTTCAAAAATTAGTACAGTGGTGATATACAAAAATGTACAGTTGCTATGGCTTTTCCTCTTTACAGCTGTTAAAACTGTTTATGACACAGCAGGCTGGAACCCTGGGATGTTTTCTTGCTGGTTTTGTTTTTTTGTTAATTGCTAAAGTAGGATTTAACTCCACATTCTGAATTTCCTTAAAGTTGGATTTGAATTAAATTGATATGTCAGATTTATGCCCTGTTTACATTATAATGGCTTTGGCTGCCACAGGATTCAGATCTTGGCCTCTAGTTTGATCTGATTCCAATGACTTTATGTTTCCACACTAAGTAGGACCATGACAGTGAAGGAGAAAAATGCACAATCCATTTTCTTCTTCCCTTGCTCTCCACAATCAAGGGAAGAAATGTAGTACAATAAACTTACTCAAGGAATTAAATTAGGTTAGATACTATCTTAGAAGTAAATATTCTGAAAGACTATATTATACACTAATTACAATTTATGGCTATAATAGATATTCGTTTATTGAAATCTGAACTCAGTAGACAACTGACAGGTTATTTCATGCATCACAGAATTTATAGCAAAATGGATTCAAAAACATTTCCAGTGCAGCCAATTCTCTACTTTGAACATAAAGTGGGTATTTTCTTAAGTGCATCATATTTGGAACAGATCAATGTTCCAATGTGTCTGAAAAATTCTAATTTAACAATTGTACGAATTTAATGTCCATATTTTTAATATGTAAAATGCAATGTTTATAGCTATAAATATTTAAAATGAATGACTACAACTTTTCAGTGAAAACACACTTCCAGTTATTTTTATAATTAAAAACTAAATGCAAGGACGCATGACAAATACTAAATAAACTATCAGCCCTCACATTTTCATAAGTAATAAAGAGCTTGTGCAGGCAGCTATAACTTATAACTTGATATACAGAGGGAGGGCTAAAAAGTAGTATAAGTGAAAAAATTAATTAGCCTGAAGGAAAGTTGTTCCACATGGGTAACCCCCGAAGCCCTGACTCACACAAAATGACTTACTGAGGGAATAAGAGCACAGGAGAAGAAGCTACTATAGCTACTGAAACACTGTGAAATTGAAATAAATTGCATACCATAAAGCATATCAGAGCCAAGTGTTCGTTTGTACTTGTTTTTAGAATCGACACTTTTCTTTTGGGCTTAATGGGAAAACAAATAGTAGCATCTTACAAAATTTTGTTTTTATATGTAACAGCAGCAAGACTTTCATATGCAAAAGGGGGAACGGTTTGCAAATACCTACAATGGAAGAATGGATGGTGAACCTGATGGAATTGTCAGAGATGGTGAAATTGACAGGTTTTATTAAAGAAAAGACTTTGACCAATTCTACTTGGAAACCCCTTTTAGACTTTTTGCAAGAAAGTGAAAGAAATAAAATGTTGATTTATAATTAGAATTATTTGGGATTTTTAGCAATAATGTAGATAATTATCTGGAAGTTGATTCATGGCAACTGGACTTCTTTTCTTTTTTGTTTGAAACATTTCACTACTAATTCAAGTAGCTTCTTCAGGCTGAGTAAGTTGGTTAGAGGAACCCCATATATGTCCTCCAGGTTGGTTTCATTTCTCACCTAATCTGGATAGTAGATGAGTATGCAGAGAGTTATTGGGAGGTAAATATTCGATCTCCTAAATCCTTTCCCCTAGGTGGTCATTAAGTATGGCCTCCCAGAACCCATGATCTTAATCTTCCTGGGGACTGATGAAAGAGCAGCATAAGAAAAGGAGAACAGGTTGTGCCTGTAACCTCCATCTCTACTGAGGGAAGGTTTTCCATAAATGGCATAAATGGATTCTTTCATTCCTCTCTCCAACCATCTGCCTTCCCTGTCCAAATTGTGAACATTATTGTCCTCAAAAGAGTGTCCTTTTTCTTTTAAATGAAGGTATAATGCTGAAGGAATTAGCACTTCACAGGTTCACTAGTAATGTTCCTACTTAACAATCCACCCTTGGGGAAAGGGTTTAGGAGTTGGAACATTTAGCTGTTTTTTAAATATAAAAGCATTAAATATGTAAGAAATAATTATATTAGCTGAAATTAAATTTTTTCAACTATAAATTTATCTTGCTTAAGTTCATTCTTTTTGGGGGGTCAACTCAAAGGTCAACTGTAGCCTTCAGCTCAAATGTAAATGATTTTGAAATAGAATATTAATTATATAAATCTACAATGATATTAGATTATAATGGTAGGGGCCATGTAGCACATATCTGGGGGGAAATATAATGCTTTGGACTCCACCTAGTGGACACAACAGAAACAAAAGTCTGCTAAGGCATGAAACTTTACAGAATTAATAATTCAGTCCACGGAACTGGAAGGAAATTGGAAACACTTTCTACAGCTGCACAGGGTATAGCTGGTCATGAAGCAAAACTCTATAAAAACAAACAAGCCCTAACATCAATATGGAAAACACTTCCAACTAAAGCTGCAGGTAATAAAACACTTCCCAATGAAAATTATATTTTACAGTGCTTAAAATAGGTTGGACATGTCCCCAACCTAGTGGATTAAACTAAGTACATCATATTTTGACATGCATATGTGGATCCAACTACTATTATTGCATCCACTAATTATATATTATTCTGCATTGCTTACAATAAAATTATCTTTCTCCTTAATATAAACAGTCTTCTTTAAAAGCTTTTGTACATCCATCTACACTGCATTTTCTATGGTTCCAAATTTCTGGGGTGCATAACACTTGAGAAGTCTAGTATGAATTTAAAATTCTGGGGCAACTAATTTTACCGTCTAAAAACATATGATTTTTCTTTAACATGGTGTGAATAGCTATCCAGTCTATTTTATGTCCAGATGCAGCATAAGCATGAATGGGATATCAGTTTCAGAAAAGCTTTCATGAATAACTTTGGTCATGAATTATTATAAATTGAGTCTTTAATGATACAAATGAATCTATCAATTGAAATCATGACAAAACTTTGGGGCTAACATTTTTTTAAGGTCAGTAACTGCAGAAACACAGCAACAATGATGGACAAACCCAAATAGGACTCTTTTTGTTATATAATACCAGTACTCAACATTTTATTTACAGTAAATTCCTAGTGACTTTCAGTTGTGAATTGCTTTCTGATATTGTCATAAATCCCCTGAAAGCATGTTAAAACATACGTCTATTAATCTGTGCTATCAAGTGTAATTGTTTGTATAAGACATAAAAAGACCCATGGTGACGCAGTGGTTAGAATGCAATATTGCAGGCTAACTGCCCATAGCCAGGAGTTCGATTCTGAGTGGCTCAAGGTTGATCCAACATTTTGACTCTGTATTAGTACTTGTAACTATACACATGCACAATAAAACACTATGTTTGTTAATTGTTGAATCTAAATGAATACATCCAGTCACATTTTGGCCTAAAAGCAAAGTTTCTTCCTTGAGGCACCTCCTCATCTATTAACTGCAGTAGATATTGCAACTATTGTAAAAACACATGTATAGTCCAGGCAGATAGTAAATCACATTATGAAGTGTAAAGGTATAAATAGATTTTGAAAAGTGACGAGCTTTGAAGGCAAGGGTAAGACTGGATATTTGGACAAACAACAATTTGTAATGACAGAAAAAAAGAGTACAGATTAATTAGTGCAAGAGATTTTAGAGACTCACATTTTGAAGGAGCCAGTGGTGAAATCTATTAATTGCTTTAACATGCATTTGCTGGTTTCCAATTATTTAAAAATATTTCAACTATGAACACATAAAAACTATTCCAGTTATATTTATCTTAATTTTAGAAACCTTATGACAAAAAAGAAATTGCCATACTTAACATTTGATTGTGGGGGAGAAGACTTTAGGTTACATGATAGATTGTGCGTCTGTTTCTGTGAGTCTGTGTGTTTCAGGAATCCTTTGTTTTTTAATTGTAATATGTATTTAGGATTCACACTATAATTTCATCCATCACAAAACCATGTTAAACTATCACTTTTTAATGATTACAGATGGTTCTGATAATCACAAAAAAGGAACCTTGAGGCCACAGATGATTATATTAATATGTGATCGGTGTCTTCCTTTTTTCCAAGCCTTTAATTGTGTGAATAATACAAGTTTCTTGTCTAATATAAGAAGAAAAGCTAACTCCAGGCTCGCGCACTCAAAACTATAGGACTTGTTTAATTTTGGTTTAGCACACTGTTTGAATTTGTCCACAGTGACCTTTACACTATAACTTAAGAGCTCAACACAATCTGTATGCTCAACCAATTGCTTATTAAACGATAGTATTTGCATTGGATTTACATGATGTATAAACCAAAAGGTGTGGAAATGGTTGAAAATTTCTGCTTCAGCTAGAGGAAAGAGTTTAGATGATATGCAGGATGTGGTAATGCTATACACACAGTGCTCCTTCATTAAGTAAAATTAGGCAAATGACAGCAATGAAGAAAACATTATTATTTAGAGGGTCCTATTAATCAAATCTCTATCCAGGAAGCATACTTACTGAAAGCATACCAATATATTTTCAGCACCAGACTAAATTTGCCCTTTTTTAGATATTTTATCACCAGGTTTTGGTTTTGTGTGCCAATATTATATTTCAGTGGTGCTTAAATAGATTTTTATTATAGATTCCTGTTCCGACCCCCCTTCTCCGTCCAGGAATGAAAGCCAAAAGCCACGTAACCAAAAAGGTTTCTTTTAATCAGTCCCAGCTCTTGTTGGCTGCAAGCCCAAATAAACAAAGATAATAGCTCCGGCAGAAAGTCCTATAACTCATAACAAAATGCAAACCCGGCTTCTCTTATCACTTATCCAAGTTGGCTTCTCTCGGTTTGTGAACGCTAACAAGAACAATCACTAGAACAGGAACGGAACGTTGACTTCTGCAACCAGGGCGTGGCACCAGCAGTATACTCAGGAGAGGATACCAATGAGCCACAGCTGCTCGGAATCATCTCCTGTAAGTACTCAGTTGTTCCTTCCATCGAGTAACCCTTCGACGGGGTGCATCCTGCAACAACTCCCAAGTGTTTCCCTGAACACTCCCTCTGATCCAATGCTCTGCCGCCACCTGGTAGCCAACGGCTCCTTCCGGGCCACAACAGATTCCCTTGTTAATTATATATTTGATATAATTGTTCATTGGAAAGATTAGAAATAGTATTATATAGTTATAATAATAATAATACCTTTCAGCTGTTGAGTACAAAGTAAAAAAAGTTTTATGGGTAACAAAGGAGCTTCTCCCAAAGAAATTACTAATATTTTTGTTTAAACAAAGGATCGCATTGCAATTTTTCTCTCTAACCATTTTTAATCCCTAGAAATGATGTGAATGGAAGACAATATACAAAGTTCTGTTCTAGTAAAATTATGTAAATTGAAATGCTGTGTTTTATGAAAGCTGTTTAAGTCCCAATGATATTATAATAAAACAGATATATAAATATTTAAAGCTGTATAAGAAAATTATTCTACGCCAGAGAAGCTAACAACATGAATTTATATACGTATGCTTATTGTAATATAACCTAAGGTAAAAATTTCAGTGAATATACATACATTATCCCTTTTATCTTCTCAAGACAATAAACAGAAACTAATTTGAAACTGCATATTGCAATAACTATTGCCCATATTTTAATGTCAATTTCTCCCTCATACAACATTTACATTCAGCTTCCCGCATTGACTTTGCTTGACAAAAGCCCCTTGGGAATGTTGCAAATGGTGAACACATGACATAGGCTTACTGCAACTATCATAAATACGGTTTATATATACCAGTTGCCAAGCCCCCAAATTTTGATCACGTGATCGTAAGGATGCTGCGATGATTATAAGTGCAAGACCAGTTGTAATTCACTTTTTTCAGCACTGTAACTTTGAATGGTTGTTAAACAAATGATCATAAATCAAGATCTATATTCATCATTTATTCTTTAAAAGACGAGGAGGATAAACCCTTGTCATATAGCTATTGTTTCTTATGGGTTTGTTTCCTTGTATGATTAAGTTTGTCACATATTAATACTGATAACTAGAAAGGAGAAAACAGCATGCTAGGTTTTGGGCTATAAACGTTATTTTTCTTCTAAAAACACTTTCTACCTAAACGGTAGTGCTGTCATCATATCTTACTTCTACATTTTTGATCGCTCGCCCCTCAACAGAAAAAAAGCTCCACTGAAAATAAACACTTCATCCTTTTTTTGAGCCATGTAGCACCTAAAATCATGATGCACAAAATAATTTACTCCAATGGAAGCCAATAGGTTTATCTGAAACTTTGAAAGCAGGCTGATGGAGCCTCCTAATAACAAAATGTTGGGCACTATATCAAGCATAAAATATCTACTTACTGGAAAATGCTCTCTGCCACTTTGTTAGAGAATCCTTGATAATCATCAGCCTATTTTTGCTATCCATACTTTTATAGATACTATACATTTCCAGATCAACTCTGGCCTAAATCATCCAACATTTTCACATTTCACAAAAGCCTATTAGGCACTATTCTTGAAAGAAATATAGAGGAGGTAGGTGGATGCTTTGCTTTTATTTATTTATGTCAAACAGGACAAGAAGCCTGGTATACACCGTCTTTTCATGAATTGTCTTTTAGGCCCAATTATTTTCTCACTTTTAGCTGTGCATCTGTCATCTTTGGAAGATTGCAGTAACAATTCTGATCTTTCATACCTATATATTTTGAGGACAAAGGTAAAATTTATAAACTTTGAAATTGAAATACACCACTTAAAATGTTTAAGTATCAACCCTACATTTTACAAATATTCTCCCTCATATCAAAGAGATAACAAAAGGAAATTGTTTCAATTTTAAATGCCTTGAAATAAAGTAATGTATCTATATTGCACAGTTTATGCAGATGAAAGTGTGGAAAAGATGTTAGAAGAGTCTGCAATGGGAATTTGGGATTTTTTTCCTGAATTCTGCATTAATCAAGTAAATTCAACAGTGAAAAAAATTAACATTTAAACCAGCCGGCTAATTATAGTTATGAACTAGACCTTGCCTCCTATAGCTACAATTTATTTAGTTATTTTGAATTTACAAGTCATCCAACTTCAATGGGTTCTTAATTATATTTCAGATAATTACAGATCACCGATGAGATGGAAAAGCCTGTAAAGACAATTTACAGAATTGCAACTGATACAGAAAACTGCTGCCCACAAGAGTAACACAACTGGTGAAGGGCTGGATAACAACAGGAAAACCGAGCTTCTACTTCATCCTCAGCAATAGAAATTCACTGAGGGCCTAGGGGCTGGTCATTCTCTCTTAGTAGACAGCATTGCATGTATGTGTATCTTGAGTACCCTATATAGATACTCCTTGAGATAGAACCATAATGCAGCATGCCCATTATGGTCACACGTTGTGAAGGTTCTTAAGCAAGACAGCCTCATTTAACAATCCCTGCCCCCTGATCTTCCTGATGTGGCCATTAATAAAACATGAACATTAAATAGAGCAGGGTGTGTGTCATAGGTGGGGAAGATCCTTGAAGGCCTACTGCAGACCAGCGTTCCCACTTAGGTGCGCGGCTGCGCGGCCACGCATGTGGCAAGAAAACACCGCGCAGCAGTTTCCAACTGCCGCGCAGTGATTTCTAATGTCACAGGCTCCGGAAGCTGAGGGGCCTCAGATTTTCTGTCCTGATTAGGGTTAGCATGAGCACGACATCTGTGAAAAAAAACCCAGGTGCTCAGGCATGAAAATGTGCCACTCAAACACTATACTTTTCTGCTCACACTGAAAAAAAATTAGAGGGAACATTGCCGCAGACCAGGACAAATGACCTGAAGGACAAATGAAGGCTAAAACCTAGGTCTCAGTTTATATCTATTATACAGCAGTTATGTTATTATAATAATAAACTTCTCTTTCAGCATTCATCTACTGCCATCCAGTGGAGGTTTATTGAAATAAAATCCATTTAAACAAAATTGCTATTTTAACAGGGTTGTTCCAAAAATCTGGAAAAAAATTTACACAGCAGAAAAGAGGTATCTAACCCAGGATTGGATTTTTTTTTGGAAATTCTGGAAGATATACACAGAAGATATAGTCACTGCAGAACATACGTCAGAGGTTTCAGTGTATATAGGCCAGGGTTTCAAAGTTTCAGTTCTAGACTTTTTCCTCTACCTTGTTATCTTAGCAGATACTTAGCTATTCTCTTGGTGGCATTGGGAAACACCTGGTCTGTGCTAATGTAATAGTTCTCTTTTTTTCTAAGAATTGATGTTTCCTACATCATTTTCATTTCTTACAATTATTGCATCTCAGGAATGTTATCTTCCAGGACTAATATTCTAACCTCAATGTCTTCCTTCACCTGTAAGAATTGGATTCCAACATGGATATTAGGATACTGCATATGCCCAACTAAATCTCCGAAGAGTACAAATCAGTAATCAGTGGGGAGGGGGAAAAGAGTATTTTCTTTTTTTTTTTCCAGCCTCAGGTGATATGCCAGTTATAATTTATGATTAAGATTTCCTGGCAATGTTAACTCATGACATGGTTGCACAACTGCAATACTGTACACTGCAAACAACTTGTACACAGTACAGAAACTAGACTCCTAACAGGTCACCTTTATCAAGGAAGAAGGCCTCTTTTGAAGTGACTGCAACAAGTTCCTGGGGTTAATTCTGGTTTCCCCTTTACAGCCTTTTACAATGTAGCTCTATTAGGTAACACCTTGCCAAAATCAAATCTGCCCATTTGGTCTAGTTCAGTGATGGAGAACCTTTTCGGCACCAAGTGCCCAAACTGGAACGTGCACGCACATTTGCGTGCTTTGGAGTGCCGGAAATCTGAAGACCAGGTAGCTGGGCCCATGTGCACACCGGCCATCTCGTCTTCATGCATGCGTGCCGGACAACTGGTCTTCACCTATGCCGGGGTGCTGGAAACCCGAAGACCAGGTGGCTGGCACACATAGTTAAAGATGGAGATATTAAACTCTCATAATCACATGACGTATCGCAACTTTTCCCCCCTTTGGGTGGCCAGAGCCTGACGCAATCCAGCCCATGGGCCGCAAGTTTGACAGCCCTGTTTAAAGAGAACCTGTCGATATTTTCTTTTTTGTGGGGTTTATCAGGCTTCAATTAGGCAAAAGGCCCTCTATAGGGTCTGCCATTCTGGAAGATGCTCCAATCTAAGTTAAGGCTGTCCCTTAATATATAATCTGGGCTTTTTTCCCAAAAGAAGACAAAAGCAGTATCCTTCTACTGAGAGGCTGGCCCTTAGTTAAGTGAGTGGTACCTTTGATGAATTCATGGTTTTAATAGGTTTAAAAAACTTTGCTATGACATAAGATCTTAAGATTGGAATAAGCTATAGATTTTATACATTTCCTTATATTGCTTAATTAATACTAACTGGTCTGTGTTAAACAAAAACTCAACATAGTGAACTAAAGCTATCTTTCAGTACATAGGAATAGTTTCCAAATGTACATATTCACCACCTGATAATTGCCTCTATCCAGGAATCGTAATTCCAATAGATAGAAAAGTTTTATTTTGTTTTTATTTTCAATGTGATTATTAACACTGATGAGGGATTCTTTACAGGTAGCCCTCAGTTAACGCTGGCACTTGGGACTGGCATTTCCATTACTAAGCAATGCAATCATAAAGCACGACTTCATGTAGCAACAGCTGTCATTAACTGAATCCCAACCAGTTGTTTGGTGAGGACATACTCCAATCCAAGTCATTTCCAGCTTGTTCTGTCCAAGTTCTAAGCATCAGTAAGGGATACAAGACTGTCCTCTCTTCATCCACCTGTCTTCCTTTCCATCTCTCTTTTGGCCACCCTGCAACTCTCAATTATCTCCACTGTCTTCTTCCTGTAATGCTTCTTCCCACCTTGTCTAAATTGTGAGTGGGCTTCCTGACCACTTTGAAGTTTGGCAAGAAAGGCTAGGTAAGTGCCTGAATTTTTAATGCATGATCATGAGGGCACTGCAATGGCCATAACTTCCACAAGTGGGCCTAACTACCATTCATTCAGTGCCACCATAACTCCTAATGCGCACTGAACATAGTTAACTGAGGACTAGCTAGATGATGAACTCATCGTAGCTATGACAAGCTAAATACATTTTCTTAAATCAGGATTCACACAACATACTAACTTAAAATTAAACCATGGTTTAATACAGTATATGAAATTATTATGTTTGCTACAAAAAGTAATGGAAGAAAACATTTACTGAATGAAAATGTCCCTGCTATACTGGATGTATAAGCTTCCTTGTCTATGTCCGGGAGATAATTACTCGTGATTTACATCAATATTTTAGTTGCATCTTTGTGATTCTGTGCATAAATCTCTATGATCGAAGTATATAGGTAGGAAACACTTGGCTTAAGGTTCTCCCCCCCCCCCCCCAAAAAAGTAAAAATACCTATTCCAGGGAGCTGGTGCTTGCAAAAATCCTTCCGCATCCCCCCATAGGCCACTTCCCAGATTTAAAGTTAATAGAAACTCAACCGATGAGGTTTTCTCCCCCCCCCCCTCCCCACAAAAAAACCCCAATGCAGAATTATCCTGTTCCTGTCTAAGGTTAGTCGCTTGCTGAGTCGTGCTATATAACTGTTACGGCTCACAGAGCTATATATGGCGATGCAAATAGCTTTAGCTTCTGCAAGGGACGAAAACTCGGCCGGCTTTTTTCGCTGCCGGCGAGGAAAAACGGAAGGAGAAAGCGGCGCGTTAGAGCACCAGGAAGGAGGCTCAGCCAATACCTGCGCAGACAATGTTCGCACACGCCTCCGAGGCGCTTCTTGCTGACAATGTAAGCGAAGGGCGCCGCACGATACAGCAACTCGCCCGGTTTCACCGCTTTCAAGAGGCGCAAGCCGTTGCCTTTGCCCGGGCTTGCAAACTTTTCCATTGCCGCTCCAAAGAGCAGGGAATAAACAGAAAGGCCTGCAGACGAGCACGCTTCCTGCCTCGATCCCCACGTGACGCTGCTCTGCCCGCCACCGGAATCCTCTTTCTTTCAAGCAAAAAAAAAAAAGCCCGCCTTTGTTACGTTCCCCGGTGTAACCTTTCCTAACCCCGTTATTAAAAACGCAGAAAATAGCATTTAAATTGTTGTATGTGGAGTGTACAGGACTGCGGATATCAAACTCTCAATATGTACTGCAAATTCCGTCCTCCCCAGCCAACGTGAGACTTTGTTGAGCTTTGATTCCAAACGAGCAAAGGGCGCCTTGGAAATAATTAGATTAGTACTTTTTTGATACTTTCTGATCTCCTGCAAGGCTCGCTGGCCAGACCTGTATCTCCGCCTTCTCCGTGGAGCTGCTGCTCCTTGCGGCGGAGGTTGCCTCCGTCCAGGACGACGGGGAGAGGGTTACCCTCGGCGTGGCGATCCTCCAGATTGGCGGCGGTGGGGTTGAGGAGGGGTCGAGGGGGTTCTTCTGGAACTGGTGCCGGCTGACGGAGAACACCAGATAAGGCCTGGGGCGGGGGAGGGCAGCGGCAGCGGGTCCACGAACGAGCCCCTTTCTCGTTCCCGTCGGCTACATTCAACGACAGATTTATGTATCCTGAAATTAATGTGGATAAGAATTATTTGGCCTTAACAATTTCAATTTTGTATCTTGCTTTTTAACGTGTTTACTTTTCAAACAAATAAAAAACCCTAATTCCACTCCCATAGCTAATCCCATAGCAAATTATACAATGCATATCTCCCTGAAGTGGTGGGAAGTTTAAAACACTAAAATAAGATTGTTAGATTAAAAACTCCAGGTATTAATATAAATCCCTGTAGTTTTTGAGATAGCCTGTTCAATGGCGTGATTAAAGCATTGGGCATTCTGGTCCTGCCTTAGACACACAGCCAGCTGGTTGACCTTGGGCCAGTCACCCATTCTCAGCCCTTGGGAGCAGACAATGGCAAACTACTTTTTAAATTTTGTCAAAAAAGCTGTAAGAACTTGGCCAGGCAATTGTTAGGAGACATCATTGACTCAAAAGGATTAAAAAACCCAACCCTTTTTGATACAAATATACTGCTAAATATCAGTGCCTAGAAAGAGATTTTAAAATTACTTTTCAGTGGGTCCTTGTATACTTACTAGAACTTCTTGTTTTTAGAATTGTCTTTAAGATCATACACTATAATTGGAACAATTCAACCCTAATCTTAACCTTGGCAGGGTTCCAAGTTCAAGTATGCCAAATGGAAAGGTCTCTAACCTACATTTGAATATGGAAAGAAGTGTCCCCCACTTCTCTTGATAAATGTTTCCAATGTTGAATTCTAAGTCTATCATTCAGTTGAAATCTACCCTATTGTAGCTTTAAATGCTTTATTCTATTAACTTGCCATTTGGAACAAGCAAAAAAAATGTCTGGATTTTTTTTCTAAGTGGCATCTTTTCAGCTACTTGAAGATTGCTATCATTTAATCTCAATCATTAAAAACACACTCTTTTTACAAGTAGTTTGATTTCGATTATATCTGTCATGTAGTCTGCCTAGGTAGCTTGTGAAAGCTGTTCATAACCAATGGACTGGATATAATCCTAGCTCCCAACAGGAAGAGTGGGCTAAAAGATCAAGATGGTGACTCACATGACTATATACCCCCTTGTTTTGCATGCAAAGAATGGAAAAGGAGTGAAGTTTCGATCATTCCATCATGGGTGCCATCTTTTTTTTAACCTCTCATGTCAATATCAACTGAATTGATTCTCATTATGTAAGTGTGCTCTCTATTGTAAAAAGCAATGCATGGATTGTCCGTGTATACTTTTTTTCATTTTATCAATTCTTGCCTTGCAGATTAACATTTTAGGGGTCATTGGCTGCTTATAACTGAGTAGGACTTTGTCTCAACTTCTTCCCTACTTTGTGTGCTTAGTTATAAAAGAAAAGGATGAAGAAGTGTTTCATCAATAAGGAATAACAAGTTAAAAAGTATTTTATTAAAAATGAAAACATTAACAATCAAATTATGAAGGTCTTGAAAAGGAGATCTCAGCTGTAAAACGTTCTCTTTAAACATGAAAGTGAGTATAAAAATAGCAACTAATTCAGAATAAGCAAGGAGAAATGAAACATTGGAACTAAATGTACATAAGAGTTTAGATTATAAGCAATAGCAAAACCCAATTACCTTTTTGTTTTAGTTAATATTTGCCTTATTTGCATCTGTCCTGAAAAAATCCAAATTTTAATTATTTTTATTTTTATTGCTTTAAGTTTTATGGAAACTAACAAAAGAGCCAAAGAAATTGGAGCCATCACAATAGGTTTTAGAGTCATCCAAACGACTCAAATAGTTACCAGCATTTACTCTAATTTAAACCAGAGCTAAAGAAACCTCAGAATCTTAAGGTCTGCATATCCCCCTAAGCCACTCATTTGGGGTGGGGGGCAAAACTCACTCTGATGCTTCCTGGAAATAGCAATATTGGTTTTCTCCCAAAAATACAAATAAATTACTCCTAATTAGAATTAAGGAGAAAAAGAGTTTTCTCCCAGAGCCAGGAAAATACAGAAATCTCATTCATTATATACTTTTATCTTCACCTACTTCAGCCTTTACTTTCTCAAAAACACAGGCTGTTGCTAATGTGGCCATCTCTAAATAAAATATTAACGGTATTCATTGATAAACTTGAGATAGTATGGTCTTATTCATAAGTAACAAAGCTAGAATTACAGGAGCAGTTTAATATACTAAACCAAAAAGGATCTTAATTTTGTTCTCAACTTAATTTTCTTAGTTTATTCAAGAAAGTTTACATTTTCTGGTATGGGGAAACGCACTGATCATGACAAATCAACATAATTGTCTTTTTTGATACAGTGACAATTTAAATAACTAGAAACAGACAGTGGACAGTTTTAAGTTATATTCAACAAAGTCTCCCATAAAATGCTAGAAGAGGGCATGGCAAAAGATGAACCGGACAATCATATCATTGGATGAATATTGAGTTGAACTAATATATTCAGCAAATCACGTTAAGTTGGAAAGAAGAACTGAGTGGTTACACAAGGACTCAATTCTAGGCTTTGTGCCCCTGAAGATATAACTTGAAGGGTTAAAAATAAAACCAAACTGTAGATGACACAAAGGCAAAAGGGAAAATAAACATATTAGAGGACAATATCAAGGTTCATGAGATAGTAAATTATCAAACTGGAATAAATGGGTAGAAACCAGCAAGATAAATTTCAACAGTGACAAATGCCAAATCTTATATTTGGGTAGGAAAAATTAAATGCATAGTTAAGAATTACAGGGCTTGGCAGCACTACATGCAAAAAGATTGTGAGTGTTTTGATAGATTATATGATGAATATAGGCACTAGCATATAACTGCAAAAAAGGGCAAATGCAATCCTAGACTCTACCAAAAGAAGTCATTGCTTTTCTCTATTTTACATTGATTTTGATCTCATCTGGAATATTGCATCCAGTTCTAGGCACATAGAAAGGATAGTGATAAACAAATGTATGTCCAAAGAATAGCAAGGAAGGTAAGGAGGCATTTATGACGAATAACTGGAAGCTGCTTACCCTGGAGATTTCAGGCATCTATCAAGTCAAGTACTCAACTCACAATAATTGGGATTGGAATTTCCTTTAGTAAATGACAAAGCACATTTACTAAGTCATAAAGCACAATTGCATCACTTAGCAATGGCAATCCCTGTATTTCTGGTTGCCATCATTAACTAGATACCAATTGTTAGATGAAGCAACTTCCTGCCTGATTTCCCCAACCAAAGTCAGTGGGAAAATCACTACAAGGGTTCCAGGTAGAAGGGATTGCGCATGGTAGTGTGGGGGAGGATTAAGAAAGGTGTGCAAGAGGCACAGCACAGCATGAGAGTGGATCAGGAGGAGTACAAGAGAGATGCTGTGCAGGTCAAGGAGGATTAGGGAGGGTGTACAAGAGCAGAAGTAAATTGCTACTAACTTCAATTGAAGGTTGTGTTGTGAGAAAACAAACTGAGGCAATCCTTCCTTCCCGATGTAAAAGTAAAATTATATATCTTGTTATTTTAGGTTGTCTCTGATATTTGCATCTGACTGTGTGAAGTCCACTCTTAAGTTTTGCACCATCTTTAAACCAATTGAGCTTCAGACAATACTTATTTGAATCAGCGCTAAATCGTCCTGTAAGTTGTCCTCAAACTACACCTATTTGTTCAATGACCATTCAAAGTTGCAACGTGCTGAACACATTGTGTTGATGGCCAGTCCTTAAGAGTTCTGGCTATCCCAGCAATCTCATGATTGCAATCTGGGTGCTTGACAACTGGTTCATGCTTATGACCAGTTGCAGTGCCTTATAAGCATGTGTCACTATTTGTGGCCTTCCTCGCTGGCTTCCCTGGAAAGTCAACGTGTAAACTGGCACAAACAGGAAGCTTGGATGTCACTTGGGTAAGTCTTCCTCACCCACACACCCTCCCTCAGCCCCTCTTTGCACACCACATCATTTATTAGAAGACATTCCAATCCCAACTGCTGTCACAAACAAAGGACTGCTTGCATTCCTTTGTGGCTTAGCAGCATAATACCATACAGTAAATGAGATTTTATTGCTAAATTAGCTTGCCCTATAGTAATTCATTCTACTCTGTCACGTAATGATTGCCTACATAATGCAAGGGTCAGGCAATATGCATTCCAAGCAATTTAGATGTACCATACTTGTTAGAATAGCCGGGGCCCTAAAATTCAACTCTAAAACAAAATAGTTTACATGGTCTAATTTTAATTGCTGTAACTTACAACTTAAAAGACCAATTATTTTGAAAACATACTTAAATTATGTTTTGTAATATTTAAAATAATTTCTGATGGAATATCAACATGTTTCATACATTGGAACTACAATTTTTATCTTCACATACATTATCTTCACATACATTTTCCATCTCACCTTGCCCTCTGCCTAGTGGACAATTTCTTAAAATTCACAGTATTTTATTATATAACCATCTTTAAATATTACATAGGAAGCAACCTAATCCTATAAACTAGTAAGAAACAACTCTTGTTTTAAATTAAGTATTTTATATAGTATGCGCTATAGTATAGTATACTATAACTAATATAGTCATTTTACAAAGTGGATATAGTAAAGGCAGGATACAGATTAAACAAATTGTATTTAAGATTAAACCAAAAACACCCCCCCTCCTTTTTTCTTTCTTTCATATTTTTCATTCACTGTTTCTCTGATACTGATTTAGAAGATAGCATATTTTTCAGAATATAAGACGAACCGGAGTATAAAACGCACAAAGATTTTGAAGAGATAATTTTTTTAAAAAAGTTTTTGCACTCTGCAGGCCTCCCAAACCCTTTGCACACCTTGTTTTTTTGCAAAAAACAGGGCATGCATAGGCTTTGGGAGGCTTGTAGAGTGCTGCTGGCAGCTTGGGGGGTGGGGGGTGGGGCAAAAACAGGCAAAAACCAACCCATTTTTCACTCATTTTTGTCCTCCCCAGCCCCCAGGAGTACTTTCCAGGCCTCTCAAATCCTCTGCACATCCATTTTTGCGAAGGGAGTGGGATTTTGGGAGGCCAAAATGCTGTATTCAGTGTATAAGATAAGGTGACCAGATTTTCAGATTGGAAAAGAGGGATGCCCTTGACCGGGGGGGGGGGGGGGGGGGTTAAAAAAATTTTTTTGTCGAAAGGTCACCCCAGGACACTGAAACCAGCATAAATACGAATCTGTTGCCAAACAAAATTTTGATCACGTGACCATGAGGATGCTGCAACGGTCGCTAAGTGTGAAAATGGTCGCTAAGTGTGAAAAATGGTCATCAGTCACTTTTTTCAATGCCATTGTATCTTCCTGATTATTAAAGTGCAAATTCACTCAGTGTCAATCATGACTCCTGAGTCCATTTCAAAGTATTATGCATAGAAATTTTAAAAATGGCTTGTTTCAATTTATTTTGGATAGAATCTTTTTTTAAATAGTCTAAGACAATGTAAAAAAAGAATCAACACAGAATACCACTATTTTAAAAAATCATATGCACAATAAATAAAATTTTATTTTAAAATACATTAAAAAAATAAAAGAAAAAACCCGGCTCACTTACCAGCAGGCAGGCAGAGTCAGCAGATCTTCGTAGCGATGGATGGAAGCACACAGGGAGCCTAGTATATACGCAACTGCAGTAACAATGACAATGATGAAGGATTGGATTGAGTTAAAGAATAAAAGAATTCTGATCTTAGAAGGCCATGACCTGCAGGCAGGCTGGCATAATTTCTTATGGAATGACAAACATAAAACGCACAAATACTTTCAAAATCATTTAATTGGAACTTTAGTGCAACAATGGTTCAAAATTAAAAAAAAACACTATGTGAAAACCCCAAATTGGCTATCACCAACAGAAAGAACGACACACCCAAATTTTACAGATTGGAACAAAATTCTAAGATACAGAGATCTAATTGACAGACAGGGAAATTTAAAAACAATTGAAGAATTGGCAGATCAGAATATGAAAGGTAATTGGCTAACCTACCTCCAAATTAAAACTAAATACAATAAAGACACTAAAATATATGGTATTGAAACAGAACCACATGAATTGGATAAAATTATTCAAAGTCTGGACAGAAAGATGATAGGGAAAATATACAAATTCCTCTTGAAGTATCAAATGGAAGAGGAAATTGTAAAAGAACCAATGATAAAATGGGCACAGAACTTTGGCTATAACATTGAACTAGACAAATGGGAAAAATTTTGGGGAATAAATTTAAGAATGACACTATCAATCCCATACAAGGAAAACCAGTACAAAATGCTTTATTATAGATGGCATCTGGCACCGTCAAGGTTGGCCAAAATTTCAACAAATACCTCGCTAAATTTCTGGAAATGTGATTCAATACATCATGGCACATATTATCATTTATGGTGGACTTGTGAAGAGGCAAAAAAATTCTGGAAAAGGATCAAAAATTGGTTGGAAGAAATAACAAAGGTTAAGTTAGATTGGAAACCTGAACTCTTTCTATTAGGAATTATACCGATGAAATACAAAAAAGAAATACAATATCTAATACTACATATACTTACAGCAGCAAGGATCGCTTTCGCCCAGAAGTGGAAAAATAAACTAAACCTAAATGAAGAAGAAATAATAAGAAAAATTATGGACTGTGCCGAAATGGATATATTAATGCAGTGTTTTCAACCTTTTTTGTGCAAAGGCACACTTTTTCCATGAAAAAAATCACGAGGCACACCACCATTAGAAAATGTTTAAAAAAATTAACTCTGTGCCTATATTGACTATATATGACACAAGGTGTTATATAACAAATCAGATACTAAGGCCTAATGCCACAGAGGGGAGAGAAATTCATAAGTTTTCAAGATTTCCTGCACTGCTTCAAACATATACACTTAATACCAATGAATCCACAGCTATTATTTGATACAAGAAGATGGGTATGGAGAACGGAAAGAAATTTAAATTAATAAAAAAAGATGCCACTGAAATCATCTGTTTTAAATTATAATCCCTCTTCCTGACAGTGGATCAATAAAAAAAGATTATGCCCAATTCAAACTGGAAAAATACATTTAGCTCAAAAAAATAAGATCGTCATGGTGATGAAAGAACATGGTAAGTATCCCTAGGAATTATCTATCTCCAGGCAAATAAGGAAATACCTGTTGCTCTGGTCTTTAATGCAATTCTTGCTTAAGGCAGAGCCCTCCTCCCGCCCCAAAAGACGAGGCAAGCCACATTGAAGCAAACAGCCTCTGCCACAATTTAAAAAAAACAAAAACCATGCAGTGGCAGAAATGTCAGTTGTAGGAAAGCCGGGGAAGAATGGCTGGAGGGGGAAGTGATTTTATGAATTACCTCTCTCTCTCTCTCTCTCTCTCTCTCTCTCTCACACACACACACACACACACACACATTCTCCCACGCACAGAGCGGGAAAGGCGGGACCAAAGCCTGGCTGCGAGCGAGGGAGCGCGCGGCGAGCAGCGACGCCGGGCTGCTTCCTCCTCCTCCACCGCCGCCGCCTTCACTACCCAGCAGACAAAAGCGAGGGCCGGCCGCGGGGGCTGCTTTCCGCGGCTGTCAGTCCCGGCGAAGGCCGCGCGTTGCTTAGCCGCCGGACCCGTCCTAGCCCTTCTGGAGAGCGCGGCGCATTTGCGGGAAGGTCGGAAGGAAGCACATTCCCTCTCTCTCAATTTCTCTTGGCTTGCAGCTGCTCTCAGGCAGGGTCAGCCCAGAGCCTGCAATGACAAGGTGCCTGAAGTTGGAACAATGCACCAGCCTTGCGCAGCTCCCCCTTCCTCGGGCTCGTCGCCCCCTGGAGAAAATAGGATCGTGCACATGTGCAACGGCCACGGGGCTTGCCCTAGCTCTGGTTCGGGTGAAAGGGACGAAGTGCTTTTCCTCAACTTTCAGTTTGACTAAGCGTATCGGTTCTCTGCTATCGCGGTTCGGGTGCTGTCCTCCCCCTCCCTTCTCCTTTCATTGTCGCCTTCCTCCCTTAACGGTTAGAGATGTCAGAGATATCAGAGATGTCCCCTGAAGCCCCTGAACCATGTGGAAGTTCTCGGGCGGCTGCTCCCTCCGGGGCAGGAGAGTGAGGGAGCAGCCGCCCGAGAACTTCCACGTGGTTCCAGAGCTTTTGCCGCCCGTGCCAGCGCAGCACAGGGGCTGGCTGCGAACTCCGCAAAGGGGGAGAAGGGGGCTGTCTCCTCCCCCCAGCCCAGCCCCTCCCGATTCCCACGGTACCAAATAAGTACATTACAAAACATGATTTACTCACCACCAGTGAGTAAGCGCAGCTGCCCAAAACAAAGACGAAATAAAATGGAGACTCGCGCAGGCGTCCTCAGCTAAGGAGTCCAGCCAATCAGTGAGCTGGTTGGGATGGAAAATTTTCAGCACGTGGCGTGCTGAAAATTTTCCATCCCAGCCAGCTCACTGATTGGCTGGAGTCCAGGCCAATTAAATCAGTGAGCGGCAGGCTGGGCTGGCTTAAATTTGTAGGTAGCATAGAACGAAACGATGAGCCAGCCCAGCGAGCTAGCTAGCAGCTGATGGGCGGGGGAGGCTCCCCCCCCGCCCAGACTGTCTCATCGTTTCGTTATGCTACCTACAAATTTAAGCCAGCCCAGCTGGGGAGGGCGGACGGGGCGGCGGCTGTTTTTCACCTCGCCCAGAGAACTCCCACGTGGCTTCTGCCGGGCGGCGAGAGCCGCGGAAGCGAGTGAAAGTTGTCTGCAAGGGCAGCAAGGCTGAAAAACGGACTCTGCGGCAGGAGAGCCGCAGGGGAGGGCGGCGGGACGCGACCACGCCTCGCGGACTTGCGGCGTGGTCGCTGGGAAGGCAAGCGCACAGCACAGGAGCCGCCACAAAGCTCCGTCCGTGACCGAGTGGAAGTTCTCTGCGCGACCGGCAGCGGCTTTTTACTCCCACAGAGAACTTCCACGTGGTTCCATCCAGAGCTTTGCCGCCCGTGCCAGTGCAGCACAGGCTGTGCTACGCTGGCACGGGCGGCAAAGCTCTGGATGGAACCACAGGGGCTGGCTGTGAACTTTACAAAGCCAAAGGGGGAGAAGGGGGCTGTCTCCTCCCCCCAGCGCCTCCCGATTCCCACGGTACCAAATTAGACAATAAGTACATTACAAAACATGATTTACTCACCACCAGTGAGTAAGCGCAGCTGCCCAAAACAAAGACGAAATAAAATGGAGACTCGCGCAAGCGTCCTCAGCTAAGGAGTCCAGCCAATCAGTGAGCTGGTTGGCCAGCTCACTGATTGGCTGGAGTCCAGGCCAATTAAATCAGTGAGCGGCAGGCTGGGCTGGCTTAAATTTGTAGGTAGCATAGAACAGAACGATGAGCCAGCCCAGCAGCTGATGGGCGGGAGCTGCGAGCGCCAAAAAAAGCGTGCCTTTTAAAAAAGCGGGCGGGACGCGGGAAAATGTATCAAAAAGCGGGGGTGTCCCGCCAAAAGCGGGACGTCTGGTCACCTTAGTATAAGACGCACCCAGATTTTCACCCTCTTTTTGGGGGGGGGAGGTGCATCTTATACTTCAAAAAATACGGTATATGTTTGTACAGAACTGATGGTGTACATATTGTTTTCTAATCTTTGCAGTTTCCAAGATACAGTAACTTCAAAGTTGGATCCATTATATTTTCTTTCTTTGCATAACTTAAATTTTATAGAACTGTCATCCTCATATACAGACATTTCTTTGTAAGATTCCAATATATGTGGTCTTCTGTATCCTATTTCAGCTTAGAAAAAAGCATTCTAAATTAAATAGTCTTCATTTTAAAAAGTACAGTCATCTGCCAATAAATCAATGTCACAGAATAAACTCCGATCAATTCGATTAGACTGTTCCATAAGTTCAAAGAGAGATTTGTATGCCTCTGGGTATAAACCACCAGCTGTAACATCTTCTGGAATCTCCAATTCTCTCAGCAAGTTCTTTGCATTCTCGTAAGTCCATAAACTGAAACAAAAATCATTGAAAAATTTAATATATTTTAATTGTTAATGATCAAGTGGGATCATTATGGTCTTAAAACCTTGCCTCCAAATATGATATCTGAGAGCATCAGTATGCTTGCTAACATCTGCCTTAGCAATTGCCTAACTAGCTCACCTGGTTTTATTTAGTTTATTTTAATTTTTTTAAAAAAATATATGGGGAGCCAACTTGATGTTAAACAAAACACCAGTTTCATGTATCCTACTTACTGGCAAGGTTTTTTTTTTTTTAAGTCCACCATAGATCCAATTTTTGACAATAAAAAATTCAACCAATGCTTCTTCCCCCCAGCCCCACCCCTTCAGAGCACATTTCCAAAGGTTAGGGGTGGGGTGGGGTGGAAATTAAACAAATTATACTTTATCATCAGCATACTGTTAGGCAGACAGTAATCCCAAATTATGATCATAATAGAATTTGGAGTTCCACAAGCGGCCATCTTTCTAGCAACTTAGAAGGGAATGAAAACTGAGAGGATTTCTCCTTGCAACCCGTTGCATTCCCCCCCCCCCCACAAGCTTTAGCAGTGTATGCTAATCCCTTGGGAAGGAAAGACTAGGTTTGGCAAGGAAAGGAAGCCAAAAGCTTCACCAGCACTTCAAAAAAAGACATCTGCTTCTGAAATTCTGTCACAGGGCCCAGCAATGAAGCATTCTGTCCTCCTTCCATAACCCAACCTCTTGAATTCTAGGAAAGGTAGTGATGGGGGTGGGAACATGTGGAACCCAGTGGCCTGGGAAAGCAAGCCTAGTACCCGTGGGGACCTAACAAGACAGGATGGGAGGGAAATATATGGAGGGTGTTTCAGCATCTCTTTGGTTGGTTATAAAGGTGAATGACCCCGGATATAACTTAGGAAATAGACAAGGTTTTTTTTTGGGGGGGGGGGTGTCATAACTTTGAATCATTACTAAATGATCTCTCATCAGTTGAGAACTACCTGTACTCTTAAAATTTTCAAATTTCTATGAGGGAGGGAGGGAAGCAGAGAAAGAGTGTGTGTGTGTGTGTGTGTGTTTTCTGTTTGTCAGTCGGTAAACCCTCCTTAATCTAAACAGCATACTAAAAAGCATTGACATCATTCTGCCAACAACAGTGTGTATAGTGAAGGCTATTGTTTTCCCAGTTGAAATGTATGGCTGTGAAAGTTGGACCATAAGGAAGTCTGAGCACCAAAGAATTGAGGCCTTTGAATTGAGAAGACTCATGTGAGTCCCTTGGACTGCAAGGCAATCAAACCGGTCAGTCTAGAGGAGATCAATCCTGACTGCTCTTTAGAAAGCTAGATCCTGAAGATGATACTCAAATACTTTGGCCACCTAATGAGAAGGAAGGACTCAATGGAGAAGAGCCTAATGCTGGGAATGATTGAGGGGAAAAGAAGGGGACAGCAGAGAATGAGGTGGCTGGATGGAGTCACTGAAGCAGTTGGCGTGAGCTTAAATGAACTCTGCGGGATGGTAGAGGACACGAAGGCCTGGAGGAATAATATATACATGCACATATGAAATGGTAACTACATACATTGTGCATATTTCTGATACATGAACACATTGTATTAAAAATTAGTCTGTGCTATTTTTCAATTGAAGAAATTTAATGTTACTTACTTCAATTTGTTATGTAGTTTAGTTGAGGCTTTACCAAAACACTGCTTTACCATCATAATAAATGTTTTTGAATTATCAGTTGTCAAGAAGTCTGTAAATAAATCTTTGCGTGGTGTGAGTTGTACTAAATATAAGAGTTCATTCTGCAGAAGGTAGAAGAATAAACAACATCTCAATTTAACAATTAAATACATTTTAGTCAAGTTAATATTTTTTATAAACTTGTAGATCAGATTAAACTTTTCTGAAAATTTCATTATGAAAGTTATAAAGAATGCCTATGCACATATATTTTATTAAATTATTATTATATACAGAAAAATCTGAAATAACAGTTATTTAGTGTAATCTATGTTCGTTCACCTTTATATGCATTCAATTCTTCCAAGAAGCTAGTACTTCATAACGTATCAGCATAATGTATGTACAAATTGAAGCAGTTTGGCCTTTTGCAACTGACAGATGGAAATGTTAACAATGCATAGATTTTCTAAGTGCCATCCAAGATTTGCCAATAACCTAGTGCGCCAATAACCTCTGGGACCACCACAGCCAATTTATGACATAAATTTTCAATTTCAATTTTCAATCCTGATATTTTGTGATTTTTTTCCAATTCTTTGTCTTCTACTATATTATCTACTGTTATTGCTACATCAATTATCTCCAATTTCTTTCAACCATAGTTAAATCTGGTGTGTTATATTTGGTATTTGGCATTTATTCGATTTGTAGGCCGCCCTATTCCCCGAAGGGACTCAGGGCGGCTGAACAAAAACCAAGGGAAGGGGAACAAATACAGAAAAGTAAGACAAACAGGACAGTGATACAACAATTTAAAAAACACAGCAAGCACAACAAGTTCGAGTAGGGGGGGGGACTCAACCCCAGGCTTGCTGGGACAGTCAGGTCTTAACGGCTGTCCGGAAGGCCTTAAGGGTGGCGAGGGTCCGAATCTCCACGGGGAGCTCGTTCCAAAGGGCCGGAGCAGCCACAGAGAAGGCCCTCCTCCGGGTGGTCGACAGCCGGCATTGGCCGGCAGATGGAATTCGGAGGAGGCCTAATCTGTGGGATCTAATGGGTCTATGGGAGGCAATTGGCAGGAGGCGGTCTCTCAAGTACCCAGGTCCAATACCATGTAGGGCTTTATAAGTGATGACTAGCACCTTGAAGCGTATCCGGAGACCAATAGGCAGCCAGTGCAGCTCACGGAGAATAGATGTAACGTGGGTGTACCGAGGAGCACCCACATTCGCTCGCGCGGCTGCATTCTGGACCAGCTGAAGTCTCCGAACACTCTTCAAGGGCTGCCCCATGTAGAGCGCATTGCAGTAGTCCAGTCTTGAGGTCACAAGGGCATGAGTGACTGTTGTAAGATCCTCCCGGTTCAGGTAGGGCTGCAATTGGTGCACCAGGCGAACCTGGGCAAATGCCCCCCTGGTCACAGCCGACAAATGGTGATCTAAGGTCAGCTGTGGGTCCAGGAGGACTCCCAAATTGCAAACCCTGTCTGAGGGGCGTATAATTTCACCCCCCAGCCTGAGCGATGGAATACCTTGCCAATTTGTGGGAGGAAAAAACATAAGCCACTCGGTCTTGTCAGGATTGAAAGCCAGCTTGTTAACCCCCATCCAGACCCTCACATCCCCCAGGTTATAACTAAGAGTTTGCATTCAGAAATGCAAAAACTACTTATTGTGCTTCATCATAAAATCAGGCAGATGTTTTGATTGGATTTGATATTTTTTATCCACCTACTAGCTGATAGCCCAGCATTGTCTGGGTATTTATATAGGGAGAAAATGTCCTGGCCTAACCTAATTTCTAATGTTGGATTTTCCCCCTTACCAGAGGAAGCCCCCTTGTGGAGTACTGTGAAACCCTTACCACGGCAACTCCACTGCGCTGTATAATAGAAGCCATTTTACAGCAGTACAGTAGAATCCATTTTAAGGTTCAACAGGCTGTATCTTAACAGAACACCCCCCCCAAGGAGTTTTAGGGTATCTTACTCCCACAGTATTTGTTTCCAGAGAGGAAGTCATCTGTGCACCAAGTATGGTTGAAATTGCTCGAGGCATTCCAGAGTTATGCTGGAACCACACACACACACACACACACACACACACACACACACGCATGCACACACACACATGCTGGTCTTGTTGTATTTGGGTCTTTTCCCGTGTAAGATTGAGATTCTCTTGGCAACGTTTCGGTGAGGTCTCACTCGCCATCTTCAGGCTGGTGTTTTCGGCTTAAAGCGTGGTAGAACTGCCGTCTTTCTATAAATCATGGTGGGGGTGTGGGGAGTGCTGGCTTTGTTTCTGTAAGTGATTGGTTGTGTGGTTGAAATTATGATCGGTAGATTGGTGTTGATTGGTGCAGGCTGTGTGTCCATTGTTTTGTGTTGTAACGGCCTGGGTGGTGGGTGGGGCTCGTTTGTTGACTAGCGCTGGTTTCCAGATGTCTGGTAGGCGAGAGGTATCGTCAAAAAATATGTTTTCGTAGATTTTCACGGGTGTAGATATGCTGGTCTTGTTGTATTTGGGTCTTTCCCATGTAAGATTGAGATTGTCTTGGCAAAGTTTCAGCAAGGTCCCACTCGCCATCTTCAGGCTGGCATTTTCGGCTTCGTGTTTGTGGGAGTAAAGAGTGGTTGGAGTTGCTGTCTCTATAAATCTTGGTGTGTATGTGTGGAGTGCTGGCATTGTTGTTGTAAGTGGGTTGATTGGCTGTGTAGTTGCATCCTGACTGGTAGATGGAGTTGATGTTTGTAGATTGGTCGGCTGTTTCGTATCATCCTGTGTGGCTGAGATGCTGGCTGTGTGTCCGTTGTTCTTTTGTGTTGTAACAACCTGGGTGGTGGGTGGGGCTTGTTTGTTGACTAGGGCTGGTTTCCAGATGTCTGGTAGGCGGGAGGTATCGTCATGTTTATTTATGTTGTGGGGGTGGTTTTCTATTTCAATGACTTCCATAATTATTCTCTTGTTGAAGTGTTGAGTTTTGGAGATTAATTTGGTTCCTTCAAAATCAATTTTATGTCCTGTTGCTTTAAGGTGCTGGAAAAGGGAGGACGTTTTTTCTTTTTTTCTGCCTGCTTTCTTGTGTTCTGCGATGCGTATATTTATTCTCCTATTAGTTTGTCCAATATATGTACCCGACATCTGGAAACCAACCCTAGTGAGAGGTGAGCACCAAAAATGGGGCACGGGGGAGCCGTGCCACACACACCCTGCTTGTGTGCTCTGATCCCCTCCCACTGCACATGCAACCTCCCCCTACTCTCCATGCATTCACACGCATCTCCCGCCAGCACTAGTGAACCAAAAATCAGCTGGCTGGCGGGAGGCGAGCAGGTATACGCAGTGGATCTGAGCTCGGTGCTGGATCACATGCCCGCAAAAAGGGCTCCGTGTGCCTCCGGTGGCATGCATGCCATAGGTTCACCATCACAGAAATAAGACATTCAAATCCATTATTTGGCTTTTAACATACAACTCCTTAAATCAAATTGGACAGTTACTTTTGAACTTCTCAATTATATAAGTCTGCAGAAGCAGAATTAACTGCACCTTGAACATCCCCAATCAAATTAACCTGTGGAGTCCCTGCTGCTTTCTGAGCTTCATTGTTTTTTTGCAGAGATGTCATTATCCAAACTAGATGACATCATCAGTGCTAGCTCTGATACACAAAAATAATCACCCAGACATTCACACTGCATTTATTTTAGGACTGATATGAAAAGCTCACCACACTTTTTGATCCCGATGACTTTTTTCTTGAAGTAGTTAAAAATGAAGAGCAAGGCACCTAGAAGAGAGGAAACAATGAAAGTTAGTATAGTTTTAAAATACTAGGGCCAGGATATGAAAAAGAAAAAATGAAGAAGCACTAAAATCAATTATATATTCAGCATTCTGAATGCTGGCATCCTAAAAAGAGATTTTGACAATAGATTTATACAAGGAATTAAAGTCCATTTTTATTGACTTGCTTCCTAGAGATTTCAACAGTAAATTTTCAGGGTACAGAAATCCCCCATTATAAATAAACATAGTGTGATTGGAATACCCAAGAACCCACTTACATTTCTTTGTGTAAGACTAAGAAGTTAAACATTTTGTTATTAACAAAAACAGTTTCAGAATGTATTGCAAATGCAGGGTGTGATAACTAAAGTACTACAAGTGAGTTTCTCTTATATGAGAAGTTCTCACTGCATAGTTCACTGCATTTGAAAACACTAACTAGGTTGAGAGGCTTTCCTGACTGTAGCATCTCCACACATGAGCACACAAAAAGGACATAGAGTAAGGTGGATATTCTAATCTGTCAAGTTCCACATTGCTATATAACACTTGAGCTAATAAAAATACTATCTTCACACATCTTACTCATTTCAATAACCTGTCCCAAATTTTGACTATCGTTAGTAATGAATGTGTAAGACAAGCAGGTTTCTATTATTAATCACTACATATACAAAATGCTCACCTTGTGTAGAAGATGAATATCACAAGCTGCTTGCCAAAGTACACCTAGTGCCTGGTAAGTTTTTTTATCTGGAGGTTTTGCAACAAAAATCTGGTAAAGGCAGAAGCAGTAATTTTACATTATATTACATTACATTATATTTCTGATTTTATTATGAAAATCCTGAATGAACACTTGAAAGCCTCAGTGAGGCAAGAAATGTTAAAAAGTTAATCAAGGTATGCAAGACAGCTTGTTAGAGCTGCTATCGGATGTACCATATGTTGCTTCTGTGTGGATGGGTGTGCCATAAAGTCATTACTGACACTTGGCAATTGCCCATACAAGTCCTGAAGTATTATTGGCAATTGGTGATAAATGAACTTTATTTTTGGTAATATTTTCTTAGCATCTTTCTTATAGAAATCAATTACAGTTCTAAAGATACAAAAACTTGTGTAGAGTATAATAGTCTAATTATTTCTGTATTGATTATGTAACTGAATTAGTTGAAAATTCAAATTATCTGCAAGCTCTAGCAGTAAAAATCAAGGACACAGTGAAAAAAATGGGACTAAGATTACATTTAAAGAAGAATTAACAACAATAGGTACAGCAACCAGTCTTGGAACTAACCATTCAATATACTGTATCTATGGAGATTCTCAGTCATGCAGGTCATGATTGTCTCAAAGGTGTTTTTTCAAAAGGCAGCTGGACTTCTCTTTTTCCTTGAGAAAAAAAGTTTCACTTCCTTCCTCAAGGAAAAAACAAAGTCTAGTTGCCTTTTGAAAAAGCACCTGAGATGACCATTCAATATCTTCATTATTGAACTCATGAATACTTTCTGCCTTTTAGAATTTATTACCAATTCAGCAGTCAAGAACTACACTGCTACTCTAGCAACTATTAGATTAGCAGTAAACACTCTGAAAAAGATGTTCCAAGAAAGATAAAATCTAGCAAGGTGGTTGGTAAGAATCAACATTGGTTTGATGGCACATAATCAATCTACCAATCAATTGAATTACCTACTTTCAGGTGAAATACAGGAAGTTTATTTCAGTGTTTTCTTGTCTTATCATATTTTGCTTTTTATTACATTAAACAAAACAAATAAAATAAATAAAAGCTGTGTATATGCATATATAATTTTGCTACAAAAGTTTCAATAAGGGATGACAGTATTTCATTATAATAATCAATATAGTCATAAATCACAAATAATATTGAGTGTCCAGTTTGTTGCATGATTAGTGGCAAAAACAAAATATCATAGCTGTAATTGCACAATAAGTGACTACAGATACTAAAGGCAGTATTCTGCAAATCAAACTCTTAGAAATAAGAGTTACAGGTCTAGAATAATGAGAAAATGAGAATTATTTGGAATAGGACTAGAAATGATAGCTTATTTTCCACTTCATTATTTTAACATTAACTTGCATAGACTATCCTTGAATTGATAGGAGTTTGAACTGATTAATTATCTTTCAGAAATCTGCCATAGCTTAACAGTGTCATTTAATTTCTTATAGTCTGGATTCAGTATCAGAGCTTGGCTCTAAAATACCTCCAGTTATTTACAGAATACATTTTCCTGAATTTGCCTATTTCAGCGCAGAAATAAGTAAAATAAGTTGATTATGAAAAATATTGCCTATTTTTTATTTGAATAACACTGAAAATACAATGGTTTTCATTCAGTATCTCACAAAGACATTTTCCTGTTTCTCATTCCACATGGCAGAAACTGCAGTGAATATATGGATTTTGCAATTCAATGGGTACACTGGCCAGTGAACATTGCTAGATCCTCCTAAATATTTCTTAAATATGAAAATTCAACATTTGATTTATACCAGTTGACTATAAACCACAGTTTCCATTCCCAATGTAAATTAGATTAGGTATAGTTGTACCTTATTTCTATATCATTTCTCATCTCAGAATATCTATAACTCATAAAAAGTTACATATTCCTTGTTTAACCACCTGCTCCATTATCATTTGAGGCTATGACAATAGTGAATAATGTGTACCGTTGATTAGTCCTCACAGTTGCAGTGTCTCCATGGTCACGTTATTGAGATTTGGGCGTTTGGCAACTGTCTTGCAATTATGACATCACAGAATCCTGCACATGATCACCATTTATGTCCTTCACTGCCAGCTTCCAATAAGCAAAGTCAATGGGAAAGATGGCACGGGGGTGCAAATGGTGATCACATGAAAATCACATGTAGTTTGCTTTAATGACAGCAACTGGAATTGTTGCAACTCCTGTTGTAAGCTGACACTTTGTGACATTAGCAACAGAGTTGTCCAAGTTAAAGCAAAAACTACCTGTATAGCAATACGTTTTTAATGATATAGTAAAGGAAACATATTGCAACAAATCCTAAATTCCAAATTCAAAGCAAAGATTATAAATCCATCAATATATTTTGTAATTGTTTTTAAAATGTCGTTTTGTTTTAAAATTTGGTCCAGTAGATAAGGCACCACTAGAAATCAGTAGTTCTGTGAGTTCTAATCCTGCTTTAGGAATGAAATCCGGCTGGATGACTTTGAGCCAGTCACTCTCTTTCAGCCCAACATCTCATAGGATTGTTGTGGGGAAAATAGGAGGAAGAAGGAGTATTATATACCTTCACCGCCTTGAGTTATTTATAAAAATTAAAAAGTGGAATATAAATAAATAAAATTTGAAAATTGATGTATTAGCAATTTTTTTATACAAACCTTGTATATTCTTTCACTGACAAACAAGTTCAATTCTATTCTTCCATAACTGTATATAGAGCTGCATTCATATAAAAAATATATAAATTTCCAAAAAAAGGCCCGTTCATCTTTGGAAGGTACAATTCCAACCACTTTTAGAGGAACATCTGTTTTTAAAGTGAACCAACATGTTTGAAAATTAAAGCAAATAGCTGAGAATCAGTAATCTAGTATTAAATTAAAAATTATTATAAGCAAAAAAGCATAGCTTCAGCAATATAACTATTAGCTTCAGGACTTTCATCTTGCAAGTTATGGTTTTTTTCATGAAAGCCCACCTTTTAATCAAAAGCCCTATTAAAGACTGAATTGGCAAGCAGAAATAGTGTCACTTTCACTGCTTATTTTATGTTTATAGACAGCCTTCAAATTTTGTTAACTTCAAAAGAAGTTATATAATCTTTCCTTAGCATGAATTTTTTAAAGTAAAGTCTTAATAGCTTTCTGCTTCAGAATTTTTTTAATGTATTTGAGACTAATGTGAAGGTAATTAAACAAATGCCACTTTACTCTGCCTATTATAATTTTTATATTGAAGTGATCCAATGAAATAATTTTGTCTGAATGGGAGCTACCTCAAATTCAAAAGACCAAGAAAAAGTGAAAATACAATTTAAATTTACAATATACATACGTGTATGATAATTTACCTGATGTCCAAGGAACTTCGAAGATTTTCAAGTTGTTAAAAAGTGTTTCAGAACATAATTCACCCTTCAACAATGCATATGGATTACTATCCAATTTTACGAAGTTGGAATGCACCACTTCCAATCGGCTTTCAAATTCTTTCTTTAGAGACTAAATATAAGCATACAACTAGAGGTTAACCAAAACATCTGAAATAACCTTTCTCTGGACTATTCTGTTCATGTCAATTACTTTCCACTTAAACTGTTGTTGTCTATTCAACTATCACTCACGCTGACTCAGGACCAATGGATGTAACAATCCAGAAATATCAGAAGGGTTTTCCAGCCTTGCTTTAAGATGAAACTGTAGGAATTTATATTGTGATTAAATAATACCTACCTCTAAATTAGGAAGAAAGGATTTATTACTCTCCAGAGCTATGACATGAACTCCAGTATCAAGCAGCTTTCGAGTCAACACTCCAGGACCTAAAAATAGCCATTGTTTAATACTCTATTTTAGAATTTATTTTAAAAGCTCTATTTTTGTTTAGAAGAGAAATATCAATCAAAATATTCTAACTGAAAGTTGAAAATATGGGCATTTATTAGGCATTGCATAACCCTAAAAGAAGAGAAGAAACAAATATTGTTCAGCTGCCAAAGACGGTATCTACCTAGCTTGAAAAAATCAACCATGATCAAGAAAGAGGTAACACTATTTAAAGTGCCATTTGCCATTCTATTCCTCCAAGTGGTAACTACCAATTCAATCTATCAGAGAAATAGCTTTTGTGTCTGGGTTATCCCAGATACCGGTATGTGTTCATGAAACCGCAAAATTATCTTCTTTTCAAAAATACAGTCTGACAATGACTAAAATTTTATGAAATAGCCAAATCATGCTAGCTCTCAATTCTTTTGCATGAAAGCTAGCAAGATATAGCAGTTTCATGACATTTCAACTACTTTTTCATTTAAATTTTTATTGCATGCAACAATATCTGAAAAGGTTGCTGTTGTTTTTTATGTAACTAAAGGAGCAATAGAAACAGCTTTTCCAACATAGATAATTTTCTTCCTTTATTTTACAATTTTTTACTAAATATTTTTATGCAAGTCAGTTCATGAGACCTGTCAGGACAGGTTTCAAGTGACTTATAAAAAATAACTTTGCCTTTTCAATAATTGCAAGCCACTTAAAACACAATAAGGTTAAGATAAACATGTATTAGTTAAACTAGCTATGTATTTCTGGACGGAGATCCCTTCAACTCAATGACAGATGTTCAAGTGAAGCTGTTATAAGATTGTAAAGTTACACAGAAGATATGATTCTTTAAGAAGTGTACAATATGAATTTTTAGTAATAAAACATTATTAGCATTTTAAAAATTATAATCTGTGAAGTTCTTGATCTTCTCAGCTTGGTTGTTTGTGTTCATTACCCGACTAGGTAACATCAGTGCTTCAGTGATAATGTTTTCTATTTGGCTAATGAAATGTCTGCAAGCCAACAAGTTCAGAGAGGACCAACGACTCCACAGTCCTATTCCGAGCTACGGTACATATATTTTCTTCTATTGAAAAACATAATCTGCTGCACACTGGTGGCACATTGCAGCGTAATGGCACGGATGCCAAAGCTACAAAGCAGTAAACACCTAGAAGACACCCTTTGTTGCAGATATTGCAACAAATCTGGTGAATTCATCCTCGCACCTTATTATCACATCATCACCTTCGAGGTTACATGCTTAACTTTTACCCTAAAATAAGGCCCCCTTAAGTAACTCTCACCTGCCTCGAATTCCAGAAGAAAAGTTTTGGGATTCTCAAAATTTCGTCCCCTCGTCAGCTGGGAGGCCACTTTTTGCGTTGCAAGGGGGCAGACGAGAAACCTTCGATCTGAGAACGAATGCTGCTCTGCATTTGCGACCATTTGGGCGATTTCATCTCTCGGAGAAGAGGCTTTTTTCAGGTTGCGGAGTCCTGGTTTTACACTCTGACCCTTCAGGCCCCGCACCGAGAACCGCAGCCCAGAGCGTAAAGTCGAGACGGACAGGGTCAACTGCCGTCCCCCGAAGAGAAGAGAAACCAAGGCAACGAAAGTCATATTTCCGATTTTATTTTATTTCATTTTTTTACAAGGCGAGCGCCAATCGTCACGTGGCGACCTTGCAGAACTCGACAGCGAGCGCAGTTTGCACCCGGACAATTTTAGCGTCGGAGCGCCACTGGCGTTTCCGTTTCCTCCGAGCGTTTAAGCAAGCTGTCGCCGGTGTTGACATTCTAGCCTGTTGTTTTCTTGGTACGGTCCTCTCTAGGCATTTAGTACTCGGTGGCGCGCACCTTTGGCTTCTACCGCTGCGCTCGGGAGTACCCCGGCGGGTGTCTCTGGATTCTTTGCGTCCCGTTCCTTCTTTCCGGCTTCCCGGTTCCTGATTTGACTGTGCCGGAGCGAGGGGCTGCCCGGGACTCTGGCGAGGTGGCCGCAGGCTGAGGTGAGAGAAGGAAAGCGACGAGGCTACTCTGCCGAGTTTACCGCAGCCCCGGGCGGGCGGGCGAGCTGGTTGTTTGGGTGGGCAAGAGTGAGGTCGTGTAAGCTGCGTGTTGCACCTGAAGTCTTGGTGAAGTAGTGCTGGTCCCGGGCGTAAAGGGGAACCGAGAAACCGGATCGGATCATTAAGCATGGTCGGGGATGGCACGGGAATCTCCTTCGCCGCTTGAGCGTAGGTCCCGGTAGGACTAGGAAGAGCCGCCGGATGTTTTCATAAGAAGAAAACATTAAGGTTGAACATATCGGATTCCTGTCTTCTTAACCTTCTGCTGCTTCGCTCCTGCCTTGCCGATCTGGTATTCATTGTGGATCAAGGTAATCGGTATACCTGGGACTGGCATTTGCGACCTCCTCGCATATCAACATAGATTTTCTGTTTGCGTTGGCAGGAGAGAGAGAGAGAGAGTGTGTGTGTTTTTCTCTCTTCAAGTAATCAGAATAAGGGACAATCCACTGTGATGCCGGGATAAAGTGGCTGTCTTCTTTATTATACTTGTGACTCATTCTTTCTTCAGAGGTCATAAGGACAGCTGGTTGTGGGGGTTGTTATCCCCAGATCAGTACAGTATGTCTCCTGTGGGGGAGGGCTGGATTAGATCATTTTAGTGGTCTTTTCCAATCCTGCAGTTTTATGAGTCTATGGTAACCTGTTAGTGTACAAAACTGGATTACATATTAAAAAGGTAAAGGTTCCCCTTGCACATGTGCTAGTCGTTTCCTACTCTAGGGGGCGGTGCTCATCTCCATTTCAAAGACAAAGAGCCAGCGCTGTACGAAGATGACTCCGTGGTCATGTTGCCTGCATGACTAAATACCAAAGGCACACAGAACGCTGTTACTTTCTCACCAAATGTGGTTCCTATTTTTCTACTTGCATTTTTTACATGCTTTCGAGCTGCTAGGTTGGCAGAAGCTGGGACAAGTAACAGGAGCTCACTCCATTATGCAGTGCTAGGGATTTGAACCACCAAACTGCCAACTTTTCTGATCGACAAGCTCAGCATTTTAGCCACTGAGCCACCATGTCCCTTTTGGATTACATATTAATAGTTGTTTATACTGATTATAGATCTAACCAATTTTTTCAAAAGGTACATAGCAAATACAGATGCCTATTTTAATGAAAGTAAGATATATGAAGAAGATAATAGCTTGAGGCTTGAAGGAGATACACCCACACACACACATAACAAACATTTACACTTGACATTGTTCAAATACAGTGTGCACACACACTATTGTACTGGGGTACCTCTGCATGAATCATTATTTGAAAACATGAACAACATAGGGGAGAGCAACAGAGGCTATAATTCAATCCTGAATTGTATATTCATTTCCTAGCTTTTGGCAAATGACATATTAATAGAGTTCACAAAAATGTTTAGCTAAAAGGCAATTTGCTACTTTGTAATTCAGACTGTCATGGGAACCCAGGCAGTGTTTTTGGTTTATGATGCATTATGCATTATGATGTGTTGATCCAGCCAGTTGATTAATTTAGTACACCATGCTGCACTTAATCGTAGTTTAGTGTATATTGCAAAAAAGGTTCATACATGTAGACCTTCCTTTGTGCAGGCTTTCTCAAAGGTTCAGAGAAGCTCAGGCATCAAGAAAGATAATTTGAATATTTTTGAAATAAAAAAAATAGATACAAAATCATTCAGACTTATGGAACCACAGATGGCCTTCTGCTTCCTTCTGACTTATCCTACCTTTGGGCCTAGCAAAAAAACAAAAAAACATTAAGAGAAAAGGAAATCCCTTCCCCTTATATCAAGTTGTACAAATGCTGTGGTTTATTGGAAAGCAGGTGGAGGTTATAATTTTTTTCTACTAACCTTCACTCCATTGTACCTTATTAAAAGGCTGTTTCAATTACCTTGAAAATTATTCAGAATCCTGCATTACTTACATTGAGGTTTTCTTTTGTTGGCATTTTCTTCTTTGCTAGGTCAATTTTAAGATTAATTAAAACCAGAAATGTTTGTAGGGTGGCATTGCTAAATGGATAAATCATTTGTGAATAGTGTATTTGTCTTCATGGTTTGTTGTAAAAGTGTGGAGATTGTTGTACCATATCACTTATATAAATGTGCCAAATATTTGACATAGATCTTGTTTTTTTTTTAATTTGAAGCTTTCACATTTGATTAAGAAATAAGTTCAGTTTCAGAGTTGGCAATAATCTTGAGATAGAATATATGTGTCTTGATCTTGTATGGTGTATATGTATTTAAGGTATATCTGATGGCTGGAGTTAACAGATTCATTTTAAGTTATAGTTAAGATATTTGTTAAAGGGGAATCCAGAAATGGATTATTACTTGTGAATACTAGGATTTACAGTAGTTGACCTCATGTTCATTTTTTATTTATTCTATCTTTACAGTGAAGCAAATTTTGTCTTCATTCAATTGCATAGGATATATTATTGCATGTTGCAGTATTTTACGGGATATCTCATTACAAGTATCCTGTAACAATCATTAAAACGGGGGTAAATAATTGTTGTTGTTAGTTGCAAAGTCGTTTCCGACCCATCACAACCCCATGGACAAGGTTCCTCCAGGTCTTCCTGTCCTCTACAATCTGGAGTCCATTTAAGCTCATGCCTACTGCTTCAGTGACTCCATCCAGCCACCTCATTCTCTCTCGACCCCTTCTTCTTTTGCCCTTAATCTTTCCCAGGATTAGGCTCTTCTGCAGTGAGTCCTTCCTTCTCATTAGGTGGCCAAAGTATTTAAGTTTCATCTTCAGGATCTGGCCTTCTAAAGAGCAGTCAGGACTGATCGGTTTGATCATCTTGCACTCCAAGAGACAAAATAATTGATAGACTTTATAAATATAACAGCCATATTAGCATTAAGGTGGGAAGTTCAGCAAGAACTTTAAGAAAAAATAGATATTAAATATCTGATGTATCATTTATACTAGAAATCTAGTAAATGGTGGTTCTTTCCCCACCAGCTCAGCTCAATAATTTGATTATATTCTTGTATCTACTTAAATCCCCACCCACCCCACCACAGCAACATACCTATATATTGATTGGAATGATCTTATTCAATGCAGAATGAATACAGGTTGGGACCCAGAGAATACCAGCACTTATTTTTCCAAGTTCCTTTCTGCTTCTTGAACAGCATACTCCAGCCTAGAGTCACATGGCAAACTATTGTTGAAACAGACAAACCTTTCCAAAGCAATGTGTGATACGGCATAGTAATTTTAAGTTTCAAGTTAAAAAACCCTGGAAAGCTCAACTTTCACAATCAGCCACATTAATAACTATATATATTATAAGTAGCCTTCAACTTACGACAATTAAGCCCCAAACTTCTGTTGTTAAGTGAAATTTGTTAAGTGAGTTTTGCCCCGTTTTAAGATCTTTCTTTCTACAATTGTTAAGTAAATCGCTGCAGTTGTTAAGTTAGTAGGACATTGAATCTGGCTTCTCCATTGACTTTGCTTGTCAGAAGGTCACAAAAGGTGATCCCATAACTCCAGGATATTGCAACCATCATAAATCTGAGTCAGTTTCCAAGAGTCTGAATTTTGATCACTTCACCATGGGAATGCTGCAACGGTCATAAGTGTAAAAAACAGTAAAAAGGTCACTTTTTTGTACTCTGTTTCCCTGAAAATAAGACCTCCCTGGATAATAAGCCCAATCAGGCTTTTGAGCACATGCGCTAAAATAAGCCTCCCCCGAAAATAATTCCTCCTTGAAAATATTGCAACACAGCAGCAGCCATGAGGTGACCACGCTTGCTGCCTTCCGCACCTCAAAAATAATAAGACTTCCCTGAAAATAAAGCCAAGCACTTATTTTGGGGGTCAAAAGAAAATAAGACCCTCTCTCATTTTTGGGAAAACACAGTAGTGCTGTTGTAACTTTGAATGGTCACTAAATGAACTGTTGTAAGTCAATGGCTATCTGTACTTATCTAACTGCATTGATGAACAATTTTAAATTTTATATTCTGAAAACAAATAAATTTAAGTTAACTCTGCTCTATCATCAAAACAGAAATCTGTTATGTAACAAGTTAGCCTCCTTAAAGGAAAGAATTTCATACCTTGGCACTTTTACAAAGACCAGCCCTTCTCACATTATGATTATGATCAAATTACGTGTTTTCAGTTGGTGGGGAGATGAGTGATCCTTAATCCATTGCATTCTTTCTTTCTTTCTTTTTAGATAGGTTATTTATTTACAAAGGTTTTTGCTTTCTGAAGAAAGTCAATAAAGTTACAGTAATTTATGAAGACTAAAATTTATATCATTTTAATAAATCAAAAAGAATTGGCACTATGTTCCACTAATTCTGATCTTCTTGTAGAAGATTTCTAACTAAGGCATTTATTAATGTATTAACATTTATATTTCTTACTTTTTTGGCAGATAGAATTGAAGCTAGATAGCTCTGTGCCTAAAATGATGATATCCTTTACCCTGCAGTATGTTTAAGAAGCATTTTACTTTTACAGCTATGGTAAGTGTTGCTGTTTAAAATGGAAATAAATAGAACTTAAAACAATTGAGAAAATTCAGATTGTTTGTTACATAAAACATGAACACCTTATTTTTACAGATGGAAATTGGGGTTTTTAATAATCATAAAAATATTCTATGATTCTATTCTATGATTCTAAAATAATAAAAATAATCATAAAAATAATCATAAAAATAATCATAAAAATAATCATAAAAATAATTAAAACTACTGATAAATGGGTAGTGATTTATAAATCCTTTTGGCAGCAGATGAAATTGGAGGATAAATCAGAATAATGTTTCATTTTAAAACAAAATGTTAACTTCCTTAAGTTATTACTAGCCTATGTAGAGTTCTGTTTGCAAAATACAGAATATTAATTGATATAAAATGTGGTAACTGTGAAAATTGAGAAGTCCCTGAAGCCATACCCTGCCAGGAACTAAATTAGAAGGTTATTTGCCCGGCTTCTACCAATTATGAATGTACTTATTAGGATTCACAGTTGACTACATATCTATAGTAATGTTATAAAAGATTATATATCTTACATCAAGCTCCTGTCCACATGTTGGAAATCAGAACTGTAAAGCCATATACCCTATTTCCCTGAAAATAAGACCTCCCCGGATAATAAGCTCAATCGGGCTTTTAAGTGCATGAAGCCCTCCCCCTAAAATAAGCCTGCCCCAAAAATATTGCAACACAGCAGCACCCATGAGGTGACCATGCTTGCCGCCTCCTGCATCTCAAAAATAACATGGCCTCCCCGAAAATAAGGCCAAGTGCTTATTTGGGGGGGGAGGTCAAAAGAAAATAAGACCCTGTCTTACTTTGGGGAAACACGGTATATAGAATTAGAGTTAGGAAGGAGGGATTTAAGCTGTCAAATTCAATTTCAAACTCAATAGGGAATCCAAATTAAACCAATCTCAGGAACCTATTTTCCATCCCCTGCTTGATCACATTCAACAAAAGTGATTGACATCCTTGCTAGATCATTGGTTCCCCTGATATACTACCCGTAAAATGCCTTTTTCCAACTCTCTCAAGAATGTTTTTTTAATATTCATTTGGAGTCATCTTGTAATTAAAACTTGCTACTGCATGTCCATCATTTAGATTTTAACCTTCCACTTTGCTACTTTTTTTTCAAATAGAGTACTACCATATCTCCCTTTCTCCTCACCTTTCATACAGGAGTTCAAAGTAGTATACATAAGGCATCCTTTTCCAATTTTTCCCCACCACAACTACCCTGTGAGGCAGGCCCTTTAAAGACGCTATCAGGAGTGGTCCCTTTGGCATGAGTATTAGGACCAGGCTATCAGGTGCACAAACAGGAAAAGGAAGGGTGGGATATAGCCAATAAAACATGGTTAATTACTGTAGGTAGTTTCACTTACAAACCAACATTTCTAATGAAGTAATTAAAGGAGTTTTTAATGTAGATTAATCAAAATAAACTAATGCTAGGGTTCAGGGTCATTTGGATAGTGAGATGGGCAACAAATACCTAAATACATGCTGTTTAAAACAAGAAACAATCTACATTTGGGTTCAGTGATCATGCAACAAACAAAAGCATGTTTCTGCCTTATTTGTTATAGCGTATTTGAGTTGAATATGTCCGAAGAAAGAAAAATTAGTAGGAATGGGTTAGCTAGGGTAAAACAAGAAGGAAACAAAGTCAAGAATAAAAGGGTGCTGAATGAAAATTACTGTCAGAGTGAGTGACCAGAATGCTAGAAATATATTGAGGCACTTTAATTATAGAGAGAGAATGAATTGCAAAACTTGTCCTCCTGATCACTCACTGGCAGGATTTAAGGCCTAAGCCTTTTCTTCTCATTCTTTCATGTTAATAGACTTCTGGTCATTATTTTCCCAGCCTTGAGATTGGTAGGCACCTGTTCAATTGTTACATAGCCAGTTTTAGATTGGCTTGATCAGCCCTGATTGCCCCTTTTCCAGCTTACGCCCTTATATATATGAAGGAAGAGTAAATTAATTGAAAGGAAATGGATGACAGAAAAAGTTATGATTAGACTGAGTCAATGAGATTCTCAAAAAGGAGGTAAGAAATTTAAAGAACAAATGACAGTATTATTAAATAATTTATAAGGAACAAAAAGTTGTAGAGATGATATCAGTGTATAATTTCCACTCTTGTCTTTTGAACGATTTCTCTGTTAAAATGAATTAGAATTTGTGTATTGATTGAAAGAAACAGATTAACTGAAATAAAAAAGTCAAATACAGATGGTCCTCTTTTAGTGACTGCCTTGTGTAGCAATGATTTACAGTTATGACAGTAATGAAGAAATAACTTTGCAAAGAATCCTTGCATTTATGACCCTATCAGATTTATAAAGCAAAAGATAATTGAAATAAGATTATAAGCATAGTCACAGTTACATGTAGTGATTTTTGTTAAAATCAAGTTGATTTTCCTATTTGTGGATGATAAACAAGGATTACCATTTTTTAGAAGAAATTTCATTTGCTGTAGCAGAAAATGATTTGTTGACCAAAACTGTACATTGCAGCTTTTCAAATTCAATCCAATAGAAGTCAAAACAGTGGGAAAATAAGCAATTGTTCCAGGAATGTGCCTTTAAATTTTGATTGATTTTCTAAAAGGAAATTTAGAAAAAATAATGCTTGACATTTATTTATTGAAAAATAAATTTCCTTTTTCTATTAGTGTAATTGTTAAAGATTTTATAAAGTAACATAGACTTGGAAAGATAAATGTTTAATTCTACATGCATATAGAAATATGTAATTATAAGGTACATGTGCAACAGGTTGCAGTGTAATACAAATACTATTAGATAAATAAGTTAATTATTTCCCAGGTAATTGAACATTTCCCTTTTTTACATCTCTGTTTAAACAACAACAAAAAATACCTGTTTTTCCACCTGTTCTTTCTTTTCACTGCTTTGTCTACTCCCTTAATCATTTTGATGCTAATACCTAAAAACCTTTTTTGCCACAATACATGGGAGAAGGGACAGGAGAAGGGTGGATAATCACATCATAAAGGGAATTAATATTTCCATTCAGCTAGATATTTGCAAAAATGCATGCAGAGATCATAAGTAACTCTAAGTAGCACCTCTCAATATTAGTGATAGCGATAGTCTTATATGAAAATAATTCCTGTATTCAAGTGCATACATTATAAGCAGTCCAATTTATTATTTTGACTAGTTAATAATTGGCTGTAAAAATATAACTCAGATTGTGAAACAAAATTTTGATTAAAAATTTAACACATTTCAGTCTTTTTCCTGAAATGATGTAGTCATCATCCCCACAGGACAGTCTTTAAAGATATGCTACTACCTTGGTACGCAAGTCACAGAGGCATAAGCTTCTGTTATTTTTTGTTCATTTTTCTTACAAACTATATATGTCGTAGTGTAACATTTTCACCAATACTATACAAGAGTTAAGGTTTTAATCAGAGGTTTGAATAATGTTGGAATGCGTATCTGGGATGCAGACATTTCTACAGGCTGGACCTGGGTAGTTTTCATAGAAAAATAAATGCAGCACATTCAGAAGGTAATTGTTTTGAAAGCATTTGATAGATCCAATACTATTTGGATCTATCTTTCACACAACAGATAGTCCTTGACTTACAACTATTCATTTAGTGTCTATTTGAAGTTCCAGTGTCACTGAAAAAAGTGACTTATGATAGTTTTCACACTTATGATCATTGCAGCATCCCCATAGTCACATGATCAAAATTTGTAAGCTTGGCAACTGGCAAGTATTTATGACATGAACACAGAATATAAAATGACAAACTTTTGTCAAATTAAACTTACTTTTAGATAGGTTGTAAAGTATGAATATAGCCAAATATCCAAGAGTTTAGATTATATGTATTCCTAATATCTCACAGTTAGGAAGGGAAAACTTTCTTTCTTCACAGGTTCTAAGTTCTTGAAATTATTGAAATCACTTTTACCAAAGTTAAAAATAAAGAAATTCAAGTAGTCACTAGACAACCCATAACACCTTGGATCATCCTTTCAGAAATATTTTCTGTCCAGATCAGTGGTGGGATTCAGAAATGTTTACTACCGGTCCTATGGCGTGGCTTGTGAGCGTGACGTGGTTAGGTGGGCATGGCAGGGGGAGGATACTGTAAAATCTCCATTCCCTCCCCACTCCAGGGGAAAGTTACTACAAAATCGCCATATCCTCCAGATCAGACTCTGAAGGCAGAGAATGGATGGGAGCGGGGCCAGTCAGAGGTATTTACCAGTTCGCCAAAGTATTCAGAATTTCTGCTACCAGTTCTCCTGAACTGGTCAGAACCTGCTGGACCAGATTCTTCAATTCCTTCACAGTGACAGAACTTCTAATTTACTGCGTTCACTGGAAATGCTGAGATACATTCAGAGATGTATTTGCCTTGAAAATAGCCCATGTTGAATTGTGTATGGGAGTCAAACATCAGCACAGTACATGTTTTATGATTTTTGTAATATGTCATAAACTGCTTTATATTGTTTATGTCATTACTTGTTTTATAAAATTTGCCAAATTTCAATTCAATGGGAGTCGTGGGTCTGCATTTTTTAAACGCATTCTGTAACTTAGCCCATTTGAGATACCTTGGTTGAAAAGATTTTGCCTTTTGGTCCATTGTTTGCCTACTAAATCAGAGTTTTAAAACTGAAGCATATTGATGAGAGTCCAGTACAATAAATAATATTATGATTATGTTGCAAACAATGTTTGAATGGATAAATAATGTTATGATTATATTACAAACAATTGTTTAAATGGATAGATGACTTTTTTTGCCACGTTAATTGGAACTTGCAAAATCCATATCCTCAAGTAGGTATATTTCATAAACTGTTGAACAGCAAATTTAACAATGTACTGTTTGCTCAGTAAATAATACTTGTCTCCTTGGCTAATGAGGAGTTATGGGAAAGAAGATGACATAGAAAAGGTTACAAGAAGAATAAGATTAAATATGTCTTAATACAAGAACTAATAAATATTGAACATATCCTGTTAGAAGCAGTATTTTTAAAGCATACAAAAATTGGCATGAAGGTATTGAATTAAGGGGCACTGCGAGGAGAGTCCAATGCTGGATTAACACAGCCTATCTGCCCTTGGACTGAGTGATGTTTTTCTGTTGACCACGCCTCCCTTTGCCTCTACATGCTCAGTTTGAAAACGAAGAAGACAGTCCTGTAGTCAGTTACAGTCAATACAGTCACATCGTGTAAGAGAAATAAACACCCCGGGCGGGTTTGGACTCTCCTCGCAGTGCCCCGAGAACGACCGTTCAGGTAAGCCAACGGTCTTTCTCCAGTGCACTGCTCGGAGAGTCCAATGCTGGGACATACCCAAGCTATTGAGTCCCAGGGTGGGGAAGCGCCGGAGCCTCTGGAACTTCAGCTACTCTTTGCAAAACTCTTCTCCCAAAGGAGGCTTCGGCTGAGGCAAAAGTGTCAATTCTATAGTTTTTAATGAAGGCCGTGGGGGATGCCCACGTGGCCGCTCTGCAAATGTCAAGAATAGAAGCCTATGTCGCCCAGGCCACAGAAGCTGCTGCGCTACTAGTGGAGTGTGCGGTGACCCGTCTTGGAGCAGTCTTGCCCTAGTGTTCATATGCCAGCTTAATGCAAGCGCGCAGCCAACGACCCACTGTGTGTGAGGAGACCTTGTGGCCAAGGGACGCAGGGAGGAAGGAGACAAAGAACGCCTCTGAACGGCAAAAGTCTTTTGTTTTCTTTACATACGTGCGCACCGCTCGTCTCACGTCCAACTTATGCCATTCACGCTCTGTAGGGTGAGAAGGATGGGGACAGAAGTTGGGCAAAATAATCTCTTGAGTCCTATGAAACAGAGAGCTAATTTTTGGAGTAAAGGACGGATCAAGTCTCAGAATTACTCTGTCCAGGTGAACCACGCACAGATCCTCCCTGACAGAAAGTGCTGCCAGCTCGGATACCCTGCGTGCTGACGTAACAGCCACCAGGAAGGCAGTTTTGATGGTAAGGTGGCGTAGACTGGTCGTGCGCAAAGGTTCAAATGGAGCTTTCGTCAGAGCCTTAAGCACAAATGGAAGGTCCCATGATGGATACTGGTGAACAGCTGGCGGGCTGATGTTCGCAGCTCCCTTAAGAAAGCTCTTGATCTGAGGCTGCTGACTCAGAGAGTGAGAGGAGCCCCTGGCCAGGATAGTGGACAGCGCTGCAACCTGACGTCTAAGGGTGCTAACAGCGAGGCCTTTATCTAGACCCTCCTGCAAGAAGTTTAGGGTCTGATGAGGCCTCTATGTCTCTAGTCTTGCACCACTGTGAGAATGCAGCCCAGGTGGCATCGTAGATTCTAGTAGTAGAAGGCCTCCTGGACGCTTGTATCGTTCGAATGACCTGGTCAGAGAACTTCTGCTTCCTCAGGAGTTCCCCCTCAAGTGACAAATGGCTAGCTGTAGCCACTGGGGCTCCGGATGGCTGATGGCCCCCTGGCTGAGGCAGATTTGGTCCTGAGGGATTCGCCACGGTCTCTGAACTGAGAGACTGACCAGGTCTGTGTACCAGGGCCTTCTGGGCCAGAAGGGAGCTACCAAGATGAGGGTTGCCTTTTCGGCCAGGAACTTGTTCACCACCTGAGGAATGAGCGGAAGTGGAGGGAAGGCATACAGCAGTCCCTGAGGCCACACGGACCTCAGCGCGTTTGTTCCCTCCGCTAGGGGCGAGTGATAACGACTGAAGAAGCGTGGGAGATGTGTGTTGTTGTGTGTGGCAAACAGGTCTACTTGTGGTTTGCTGAATCTCCTCACGATCTGCTGGAACAGGTCCGGGTGCAGGCGCCACTCCGAGTGGTCGATGTGTTGGCGGCTCACCCAGTCTGCTTCCCAGTTGCTGATGCCGGAGATGTGATCTGCATTGAGAGAAGCCAGATGACACTCCGCCCACCTGCCCAGAGCTTCTGCCTCAAGCATGAGGGCCTTTGAGCGAGTGCCCCCCTGCCGGTTTATATGTGCTTTGGTCGCCACATTGTCTGTCATTAACAGTACATGAACCCCTTTTACGAGAGCGGAGAACCTTTGCAGTGCGAGGCAAGCTGCCCTCAGTTCCAGCCAATTGATGCTCTGAGCAGCCTCCCTCTGAGTCCACTGGCCTTGGGCTAGATGACCCTGACAATGGGCGCCCCACCCCAGGAGACTGGCGTCCGTGGTGACAACTAGTCTTTCTGGCTCCTTGAACAAGCAGCCCTTCCTGACTGCCTTGGACCTCCACCATGCCAGAGATCAGATCACCTTTCGCAGGAGCCGAACGCGCCTGTGTGAGTTGCTGATCTTGGCCCTCTCCATGGGTAGCAGGAACCACTGCAGCTCCCGGGCGTGGAGATAAGCCCAGGGGACCACCTTCAGGCACGATATCATTATCCCCAGGAGCTGGGACAGCTGGATGATTGGTACCGACCTGGCAAGGCTGCAGTGCTTCACTCTGCGTCTCAGATTCGACAGCCGGTCTGGAGAGAGAAATACCTGGCAAGAGGTGGAGTTGATGACTGCACCCAGGTGCTGTATACAGGTGGATGGCCGGAACTGGCTCTTCTCCATGTTGACAGAGAAGCCATGTTGCTGCAGAATCTGCACAGTTAGAGTGACATCGCGGTGTGCCTGCTTGGTGGTGAGAGAATGAATAATTATATCGTCCAAATAACATTCCAGACGAACCGGATGACTGCGGAGGTGGGCCGCTAGCACTGCTAGTATTTTGGTAAATGTTCTGGGCGCAGATGATAGCCCGAAGGGAAGCGCTCTGTATTGATAATGCTTCCCTTCCGAACAGAACCTCAGGAACCGCCTGTGGGCCGCATGGATGGGGACATGCAGGTAGGCCTCTTTGAGATCTATTGATGTCAATAGGTCCCCCTTCCTTACACAGTCCAGGATGGAGTGGAGTGACTGCATCTTGAACCTCTTGTAAGACAGATGCTGATTCAGGCTTTTGAGGTCCAAGATGGCCCTCCACCCCCCCACCCCCCTGAGCTCTTGGGCACAAGGAAGAAGATAGAGTAGAAGCCCCTCCCCTGCTGATCCCTGGGGACTGGCTCTATCGCCTCTATCTCTAGAAAATGGCAGATTTCTGCTCTCATGTGCTCCCTCCCTCTTTTCTGGGTTCCTGGGGGTAGGGCAGCGAAGAAACGTCCTCTGGGGGAAGGTTAGAAAGTCCAGGACAAGGCCCCTCCGAATGGTGTTGAGGACCCACTTGTCCGATGTTATCTCCTCCCACCTGTCGGCATACAGCCGCAGCCGCCCTCCGATGGGAGGATCCCTGCGACTGTCAGTTTCCTTTACGAAAAGTTCGGGAGCTACCACTGTTGTTTCCGCCTCCTCGGAATGGCCTCCAAAAGGAAGACTGGGATTGGTTGGCACGAGAACCGAAAGAGGATCTGTCTTGATGCCTATCCCCCCCTGCCTGAAAGGATCTCTGGTAGGAGGAAGGGTGAGAAGATTGCCCTGCTTCCTGATTTCTGTAAGGTCTCTTACGAAAGGACCCTGCCCCTTTACGGTCACCCCTTTTAAGAGTTGCAGGAAGGATTTTGCATTTGTCTTTAGTTTCTGTGACAAACTTGTCCAGAGCCTCTCCGAACAGAAGGCCTCCCTTAAATGGGGCTGATGCCAGCTTCCATTTGGCTTTCATTTCAGCCTGCCAATGTCTAAGCCATAGGAGGAGGCGTGAAGTGATATTGGAGGCTAGGGCCCTGGATGAGAATTTGGCAGCTGTCAAGGTGGCATCCGCCGAGTACTCAACAGCAGTAATGATTTTGGTCAGCTCATGGCGCCCTCTAGACTTCCTGGGGGGCGGCCGAGATCTGAGTTGGCGCAGCCAGAATAAGGTGGCCCTGATAAAGAAAGAAGCAGAGGTGGATGCCTTAATGGCCCAGGCAGACGCCATGTGTGTTTTCTGGTACGCCTTTTCCGACCTCTTATCTTCTGCCTTTAGTCCCTCTAGGAGCTCAGCTGGCAGGTTTGAGTTGGAAGTCAGGGACACAACCGGGGCATCTACTTCAGGGAACTTCAGGATGTCTTCCATCCCTCCCCTCCAGGGCATACAGTGCCCTGTCACCCCCACTGGGGTTGGTCAGCGTGCCTGGCTGTAGCCACTGGCGCTGCACCGCATCCATAAAGAGGTCAGGTACTGGAATGACCTCAGGTGCTGCTACTGTTTCTTTGAACAAGCCATGTTTGTGATCCTTCTCAGGCTTGGAAGTGGGGCCTAGCTCCGTAGCCATCATGGCCTTGTGCAAGATGGATTTAAATAAAGACGGCTTAAACAGGCCAGTGAAGGCCGGTTTGTCAGGGGTAAGGTCTTCGTCTTCAGAAAGAGCGAAAATTTCCCCTTCCTCTTGCTCAGAACTGGAAAACTCAGAATGAGATGGGCTGGAGGAGCCAGAAGAGGATACAGGCTCTTTGGAGGTGGAGGCCTTAAGTTGGTGCTTTTTCTTTGGGGCCTTGTCCTTGCGGGAGCCCCTGTGCTTAATTCCTTCAGCTATCCCCTGCGAAATGGCTAAGGAAATCACCTCCCTCATCTCATCCGAGAGAGTAGGCCTTTTACCCCTCTTCAATTTCTGCTTGCTGGGCCTGCGATGGCCAGGCCTGCCTGAGCTGGATTCACCCTTTTCACACTGGGAATCCTGGATAGAGTCACGTTCCTCCCCAATGGAGGAGCTAGGGGAGTCAGGGTACCCCCAAGAAGCCTCTGGAGATGGATCCCTTGATCTATAGTCATACCCAGACAGGAATTAACTGTCCCCATGGGATTGGGCCTCATGATCAGGGGAAGCTAACTCCCTGCTGCGATGGTTCAGGCTAGGTTCTGGCTGATGGGGCCTAGAGACCTCCCTGGGATCCACTGTGGCTCTTGGTGAAGACCTTTCATTGGAGCCCTTGTGCCCTTTGCCTTTTTTAGCTGAGGGATCCAGCTTGCTGCGCTTGCTGGAGAGCCCTGCATGCTCCCCTAAGGCCTCCCTGCATTCCTCTGTCATGCTCAGGGCACCCACGGGGCCTGGAAGCTAGCTGGAGCTGGTATGGGCACGCGCTGGCCAAAACAGCTCAAAAGATGCTGGCAGACTCTTCAGGAGGGAAGGGCCGCCTGTTGGTCGGATTCTTTCCTCCCACCGCCCTCGGGTCCCCGAGACTTAGCTTCTTCATTAGAGGGAGAGACTAGCTGGCTCCCCAGACTAGTCTCTGGCCTCCCTGCGGTGTTCTGCCGTCGCTGAGGGCTGGATGTCTCTCCGCTAAGGCTGCCTGGGGCCTCCGCTTCTTTTGCTCTTCTCACAAGCGAGGCTTCGAAGATCTTCGCTCTCCTCACGAGCTGAGCATCCTCCTCGTCTCGGCCTCGCTCCAGAGCATTCAAAATGGCGGCAGGTGCGCGCGCAGCCACCTCCCGCTCTTTTTCGCCCCTGACAGCCCGAAAAGCGCACAAAGGTTTAACCGTCATCGCTGTTGCCGGGCAGATTGGAGACCGACATGGAAAAGGCCTGCAGGCTCCCTGAACGTCGTCTGGGGCTTTAGAAGCCTTTGGGCTCTGGTGGGGATAGTCTCCCACCGCCCCTGCCGCCCGCCAGCATCCGCTGGGCGGGGGTCCAGTCCCCTGAAGCGCTTGCGACCAGCTGCTGCAGGGGAAGCCCGGGTGCCCTCTCAACGCGACACAAACCTTCAGAGGATTTAAATTCGCCAGAGGATCTAAATTTAAATTCTGACAGTCCTTCCAACGACTGTATAATTCTTCAATCACAGAATATATAAACATGGTCCAATGTGGGAAACGTCCAGCCTATCTGACCTCAGACTGGAGCACACCCAAAACAGTCCCAACGGGCGGACTGAGTTTTCAAACTGAGCATGCAGAGGCAAAGAGAGGCGTGGTCAACAGAAAAACATCACTCAGTCCAAGGGCAGATAGGCTGTGTTAACCCAGCATTGGACTCTCTGAGCAGTGCACTGGAGAATAGAAAGTACCATATGGAGTATGGTCAATTATTTTTTTAAAGCATTTTACCTTTTCAGTCTGAATACAGGTGGGTAAGGAAATATTACTACAAAATAATTATCAGAATAACTCAGTAATGAAATTAATAACTGGTTTAGCATTTCCATGTTGGCTATAGTTTTCCAAAATTGGTATTTACCCAAGTCACCTTTACTAAATATTTTGTACTTCTTTGATTTTATCTAGCAATGTGGGATTTGATAGTTAATTTTTGTCTTGAAAACTATAAATTTCTAACCTGCATTTATAGTGTAATCATTAAGGCAAAGTCTCTTTGAAATGGTTTTTCCCTGTTTCTTGTCAGCTACCAATGAACTCGCCTCCCATCTCTTGACTGTTTATGTCAACTTTCCATTATTTTCCCAGCCTCCCACAGTGTCTCACATCTAGTATTACTCTGTGTATGTTGCTATAATGCTACGTTTTTATAACTCTACTGGCCTACCTTGTCTGGGCTTGGCAGCTAAACAGGATGTGGCCTGGTTGCTACTTAGATGAGAAATCCATCAGGAAATGCCAGAGCTGTAGGCTAGGCAGGGAAGTAAAAAACAACAACATTGCAGAACAAGGCAGTGACAAACCATTTCTGTATTATTGCCAGGAAAAGAACATGGACATGTCAATGTACTCATCAGAAACCAAATATGATTCAAATAACTTTACCTTTTATGAATCAAAAACATGCACAATTTAACAACCTGGAAGAAACCAATAGCAAATCAATTTTGTCTTTTTGCTCAGAAAACATATGGAATACCTATGAAGTTGCCAAGACTTGAGCTGAACCCCAAAGAAACTTGATTTAACAGCAGCAGGTAATTTAGCTCTTACTACTGTACTCTCCTGTTTCTGAACTTAAAAGGTTGGGAACTTAATTTGATAGGAGTCAATAAATAATATATGAACAATCTTCTCCTATTTATGACTGGAAGTATTTGTACTATGAAATTAGTGACTTTAATTTGAAAACAGTTCAAGTCATATCTCTTATCATAGTGAAAATAATTTAACTTTCAAATTTATCATGTGTTCCATTATTTTAATCATCAATGCTCATTTAAACAGTCCTGCCAGATTTCATCTTTGAAAGGCAAATATTTAAGTATTTCTACTTAATTTCCCCCCATTTCAGAAAGGACATGAAAGTTACATCATAAAAGATGTGGAGTTTAAGGTTTACAAAGTGCATCTCAGATGGATAATTAATTGCTTAATGTAAGAACTAGCAAGGCAATTATTCTAATTATAATGTAAGCTTTTCTTTGTTTAAACATCTTGTTAAATATTAGATTCTCAGTGTTTGTGTTTGGCTAATTATAACACTCTGACTTTCACAAATGCACATCAGTAGATATATGAGTTTCAAGCCATTTTCTTTGAAATAACTATTTTTTCAAGACAATGCTATTTCATATTCATAGAATCTGATTATTATATTTCACAACTGTGAAATGCTACCTATCTATAATGGTAGAAAGCTCACTCCATTTCACAATCTTAGCAAAGGTTAGTAGTGAAGATACATTATTAACATCACTGTTTTACTTTGTTTTTAGTGCTGAGAGTTATTTGGACAAAGTGGAAATAAAGTTCACTATAATGGATGATAGGGAATCTCCTACAAATGATCTTCATTTAAATTTACAAGATGTACTTCATACTGACATACAGGAAGAAAGGATCAAATCTTGCTTGGCTTCTTCTCCAGATGAAAATGAAAATCAGTGTAACAGTAAGAAGAAGAAGAAGAATACTCTGAAAAACTCTCGTAATACAATGGGAAGAGTTGAGCAGGACAGCATTAATAATAACGAAGACAGTGGAGACTATTTATCCTGCTTCCAAGAAGATGAAAGCGATAGGGCATGTAAAAGTTTGAAATCAGATACACCACAGAAGCTTGGTCCTGAAAAAAAGAATCCAAGAAAAACAAAAAGTCCTAGCAGGAAAGGCAAGTGGTTTCCTAAGTACACACATATTGATGGTATAGCTCAATTTCCTTGAACTATTTTGTATTTGTACATTTTACCACACTTGGCAAAAATGCTTCAAATTTTCTTTTAGAAATTTCTGTCTAAACTCATATAGAGGATTGACTTCAGAAGCAACAACAACTTCAAAAACCAGATTTACAGCCCATCCTACTGCCTCCCAAGCTCATTCCCACATATCATTACAAGCTACCACCCAAACTCAATACTCATTATTCATTCTCCTCTTCTTCCAGTCAGATCCTGCTCTCATTCAGGCCAGTAGATGTCTAAAACCTAATTACCGTATTTTTTGGAGTATAAGACGCACCGGAGTATAAGATGCAGCCAGGTTTTGAAGAGGAAAATTTTAAAAAAAAATTTTGCACTCTGCAAACCTCCCCAAAATGGCCCATTTTTCGTGAAAACGGGCCTGTTTTCCCCCCCCAAAAGGCATGAATGGCCTTTAGGGGGAAGCAAAAACGACCCGTTTTTCACAACAGCCTGATTTTTTTGGGGAAAAAAACATGCATAGCCTTTAAGTAGCTTATAGAGTGCTGCTGGGAGCTGGGGGGAGGAGCAAAATTGAACCAAAAACGGACCGTTTTTTGCTCATTTCTGCTCTCTAAATGCTTCCTAGAGACTGCACGGCCATTTTAGTGAAGGTGGCGGGGTTTGGGGAGGCAAAAAATGCTGTATTCAGTGTATAAGACGCACCCAAATTTTAAGCCTCTTTTTAAAGGAAAAAGGTGTGTCTTATACTCCAAAAAACATGGTACTGTCAGTGCAAAGGCTTGCAGAACCCTCTTATCTCTGATGAGGAAGAGCAACTATTTACCATCACTCCACTTACCCAATTCATCCTTATCAATAGAACCAGCATTCCCATGATCTTAACAGTTTTCGATCACTAGTCCTAAACAATGGAATAAAAGGGCAGGTCCTCTTGTGGATGAACAGTGGGTTAAAGAATAGAACAGAAAGATAAGGAATAAAATTTATCACAAAGGAGATATGTAGCCAGTTGGTTTAGCCATGATTCCTGTACCTTAGGATTGGTGCTTTTTAACGCATTTATAAAATATCTGGAACTGGATATGACTAGTGAAATAGTCAGGTTTGCTGATGCCACTAAATTGTTCATAATGGTAAAACAATAAGGAACTGTGAAGAGCTCCAAAGGGATTTCTGCAAATTAGGGGAGCGGGCATCAAAATAGCAAATGTCATTCAGCAAGAGCAAGTGTAAAGTGATTCTCATTCGTGTTAAAAATCATAACTATTGCTACACACTAATGAGACCTGAACTAACGGTGACAGAGACAAAAGTTTCTGTCAGCAGATCTATGTATCAAATTTGAAATTATCTGGGGTGCTATATATTTTTTCTGACATTACGTTTTCTTAAAAGAAAAAGCAATTATTTCTCTTAATATTTCTGCAGTCAAACAAGACAAAGCTGACTTTATAGCAGTATCTTATGTGCAAGAGACAGATGGAAACAAGACAAATTCAAACCATCCTCTGAAAGAACCAGCTCAAACTTTACAATTTCTCTTCTCTCTTCTTCAAGGAGAATTTAAGCAAATTGATTCAAACGTGCTTCCCCTGTTCCTGCATCAGGTACTAAGATGTTGCTTACCTGTTTTTTTCATATTGTTGATGTTGATAGTGTTTATTGATTTCAAAATGTATAAGTAAACTCTCTCTATGTAATTTTAAGTATTGTCTTATTAGAATCTGAGTGTATTGCTTAGAGCATTATGTGTATTCTATACTTAGGTTATCATTTTCATTCCCCATCACTTCTGTTAACAGAATCAAGTGGCAGATATCAGTTCTACTTGAATGTTAAAGAATTACTACACTTTCTAAGAGATCAGGCATAGGTAGCCTGCTGCTACTATGCACTTTCATTTGTACTCTCCAGTCTCCCTGCCTCTATTTGCTGTTTTAAAAAAAGTTTTGTGATTAAATTAATTAATCACAAATTAATAACAGCTGGCATGTTTCAAAGTACCAAACCCTTGTATAATATTTATCTATAGTTAAGCTGCACAAATATCCCACATAGATAACAAAACATCCTAAGAGTTTAGTTCAAAATGTGATAAATTGATCAGTACCATGGCTTTTTGTGAGTGAGTTCTTTATACAATCCCACTGGTCCTAATAAAAAGGAAAGTGTGCTGCATTAAAGGAAACAGCACTTGGTTAAGTGGATGGATTATACATAAGGCAGCACTCTTCTGAATGTCCTTATTGACTATATCTGGCATCTGTATTGTCTTTTTTTATTGTGCCAGGTAGCTTAATAGTTTAGTTTCGCTTTTTAAGCCTATATAACTTTTTATATAATTTTTTTAGTACATCATGAAGTTTATGTCCCGTGTAGGGAGATATAAAATATACTAAAAATATATTTTAAAATTTCCCCTTTTCTTTCTTTGCAGATTGCTGAAACTTATTTTCAGGATGGAGAATGTATCCTTTTTAAAAAATACAACATTGACTGTGGTCTAATATCAAAATACAAACATATAGCCATGGACTTTCAAGTACAGTTCAATAAAACCAAAATTCTTCTTACACTTACACTTATTTTGATTTATTAATGTTAGGGGGGGAGATATATATATATACCTACTAATTTTCTAAAATATATGTAGAGGTGGTATTCAAGAAGGCACAGTGTAAACATTCATTGTATGTTTAGAATGTGTGTCATATTTAAAGATTTTATCCTTCTTTCATTACGGTAGCAAGATTTTTTTTGCTGCACTTCTTATCCTGTTTCTAGACACACTACTGCAGAATACAATGCTTTCTGTTAAATTTAAATTCACAGGCCATATAAATAATCATTCCATATCCTGTTCTGTATCTCAACACATATATGTGTTTTATATATATTCAAAGCCTTCATCTTGGAGATTTTTTTCATGAAGGTTACTCCATTGCACATGCTCAAACATTTGCCCCTCACCATCCCCTCACTTTTTTGACTGTCATAGCAGTAAGTTATAAAAGTCTTCTCTGCACTTTTTGGAATCGTGAAATTAAGGGCTTTATTCATTCCTGTTAACTCTTCAATTGAAAGTGGAACCAATGGTGATTCCTTACACCCAAAGGCTGTGACCTTAAATGACTTAATCAATGGTTATGCTCACTTACAAAATGCTTCTTCTGCCTTCAGGTAACTGATAGAAGAGCATTATGAATTATTGCAAGCTACATTTACAGTAGCTAAATGATCTTGTGACTGTTCCAGACCATTGCTATATGTATATGAAACAACAAGAGTCAGCAACCACCATGGCATTCTCATTCTACAGAATTTGCCATAATAATAAGAGCCATGGTGGCGCAGCGGTTAGAATGCAGTACTGCAGGCTATTTCTGCTGACTGCTGGATGCTGGCAGTTCGAATCTCACTGGCTCAAGGTTTTCTCAGCCTTTCAGCCTTCCAAGGTCGGTAAAATGAGAACCCAGATTGTTGGAGGCAATATGCTGATTCTGTAAAACTGCTTAGAGAGGGATATAAAACACTGTGAAGTGGTATATAAGTCTAAGTGGTATTGCTATTGCTATAATCAATTTTATTATGACTAAGAAGCCTTGTTTTTCGTTATTGTGCTTTTCATGTGCCTAAACAGCCAGAACTATCAAAATCACATGCATATCCAAAGAAGAAGCAACTGTCAGTGTTGCTGATCTAGGACTTGAAAACTGAATGTTGCCTATCAGCTTCAAAGCCTAATCAGCACTACTGGAAAACTTGTCTGTGTTCACATCAAATTTTTCTCTTATCACAAAATGGTGCTAGCTTGAAAATGTATCTATGAGTGGCAGTCCGTGTCTGTATTTTCCTTTATTTTCCATTTAGATGAGAAAGCAATGAAGTTCATTCGGCTTGAACAGTTGTATCACAAGCAATTGCTTGCAAATCTCTCTTCCCTTCAACAGCAGTGGGGTAAGTATGTCATATAGTGGAAGCTTGTATGTTTGGTAAAACTTGAGAAATGTCTTCATTTTCTATTATAATGCATTGATTACAGGGAAGTTATGAGCCCAGCCGGATAATTGCCTACATTGTGTTCTTTGACTAGGACTTCATCTAAATCTTATTAATGAATGACTTTTTGAGTACAATGAACGAACATTTACTGGGATAGGAAGAATCTCATAAAAATTTCATAAAAGGAGGCATCATTTTTTAATTGTTCTGCTTAAAGACCTACTATAACATGGGTCTCCAAACTTGGCAACTTTCAGCTTTGCTGGCTGAGGAATTCTGGGAGTTGAAGTCCACAAGTCTAAAAGTTGCCAAGTTTGGAGACCCCTGTACTATAATATTTGTTGTTGTTTTTTTAGAATTTATATTTCTGAAATATTAAATAGTTCATTTTTTAACATACATGTGTTTTGTTAATAGAAACAAAATGGAAAGCAACAGAGGGCAGTGTGGTTCCAAATCTAAAGAATTTTTCTAAAGAACTGAATAATGAAGAACTAGATAAACTTGCTGAATTTTGCACATCTCATCAAGAGTAAGTGATGAGCATTATTTGTATGTAATAAAATTATACAGTATTAGTCAACATTTTTCTCATAGTTAGTTCTACATGTGATAATTCTTCTACAGCCAAAAGTTGGATATGTCCAGTGAACTCTTAATTTGGATATTTTTCACCCTTGGTGCAGCAACACTTCCTTGTAGTAATATACCATATTTTTCGGAGTATAAGACGCTGACAATCTGGGTTCCCAAAACCCCAACCCCTTCACCAAAATGGCCATGTATAGCTTTTAAGGGGCTTTCAGAGAGCTCCTGGGGGCTGGGGATGGCAGAAATGAGTAGAAAACGGGCCGGTTTTTGCTCAATTTTGCCCCCCACCCCCAAGCTCCAGGAGCACTCTAGAAAGCCTCCTAAATGCTATTCATGCCCTTTAAAAAAAAAAGGCCCGTTTTCGCAAAAAACGGGCCATTTTTGGGAGGTTTGCGGAGTGCAGTTTTGTTTTTAATTTGCCTCTTCAAAACCTTGGTGTGCCTTATACTCCGAAAAATACAGTATATATTTGAATTAAAATTATACAGTGTATAGAAAATATTTTGCCATTTAGTGACACTGCCCAAAGGTGTCCAAAATTAATAAAATTAATTTTCAGATTAAATATCTTTTTCTATTTTGCTTGTCCTATATTTGCAGACCATTGTTCTATTAAATAAATAAAGATAACGATAACCTCAAGTTAAGTCACGTCCTGGTTGTTACGTCATTAGAACCATGTGGTTTTCCTGACAATTGTAGAGAAATTAGTTTGCTACTGCCTTTTTTGACTCTGAGTTAGATTTTCTTTAACTTTCTGGTATACTCTACAGCAGTGGTCTGTGAAAAAAATTGGGTGGTCAGCCGAAAAATTATTTGCATTTTTATATTGCACTAAATACTATTTACCTTTTTTAAAAAATCATATTAATGGTTTGCAGGATTTAAAATTATGAATTTAGTGATCCCTGAGATCCAAATGGTTGGTGATCCCTGCTCTGCAGAATTGATTCTAAGATGGCAAAGCATGAGTTGAGGCTGTTCAGAGCAGGCAGAACCTTTCTGAAGGTTTTTCTGAAGCATCGTGAGAATGGCCTATGCATTTTCGAGACTGAGAGTGTGTGGCTTTCTTGTGCGGTTTTTGAAGGCCTCAGAAGTCTTTCAAAGCATTATGAGAGAATCCTGTGCTTTTTGGAGAACAGCATGAGCAGCCTTGGGCAGAAGGCTTGGTGTAGCCAGCAGCTGCCTCAAATAAGGCCAAAGGGTTGTAACAAGGGACTATCTGTATATTGATAGTAGTTTTCAAGGCTAGAAATACAGGCATCCTTATAAAAGACATTGAAAATTTGATTACAACTTTGTTAAGATATAAGCAGAAGCTCTTGGATTATAAAATCATCAATTGGAAGGGATTTTGGACATCATCTACTGTACTTCAATCTTTTTTCTTAGGATTAAACTTATTTTTTTTTGCAGCTTCTTCTGTGGCTAGATCCAACTTTAGACTGCCAGAATGAAGCCACTTTCTTGGCTTTGTCATTGGCCAAAAATAAGTCATTATTGGTACATATTTTTGGTAGTAGCTGATATGCTAGCAGATGGGCTGAGCTCTGCCTCTTTCCACATTCACACAGTATGTTGTTACCACTAAGAGATTGAGCATATTGGGCATATTGGTTTTACATTTAGGTACTCCAATCCACAATCTCTTTTGCAAGGGAAGAAGGAATTAGATATATTGATCTTAATTTCTTAGAAGGCAAGTTTAAAAATAAATAAACAAGGAATCGATTTAAGTTGTGCTAAGATTCAGCAACACGATTCTATTTAACATACTTCTGATTTTCATTTTTCAAATCTGAGGAGTCAATAGATAACCCAAGCCACTCTATATTTGAAATTCCTTGCCATACTTGAGCCAATGTAGGAGCAGTGTTTTAGAAAAATTCTGGAATAGTTATGAGATTGTTGGATTACAGAGCCCTGGGTTCAGTTATCCTATCAGCATGTAACTCAGTGTGTAATCCTTCACCATATCTCTCTGCTGATCCTGTTTCACTGACTTGCTTGAAAGAACTGCAGTCAGAGCTCCTTAAAGGAAGAGGAAACATACAAGATAAGATGTCAGAGTAAATGTGTAGGGTGGTGGTTAGAAGGAACTGTATTTTGTTGCACACAAGTCTAGTAATGCAGCATTGGATTGCATTTTATATCACCTTGCCCATGTTTCCATGAAGTCACCGGGTGTATATTTTGTCATTTATTGGCCATATATTTTTAATTTGTTCATAAAAACATGAATGGTATAAAATACAAGAAGGAGCTATAGGAAATGTTGGTGCAAAATTCTCTCCTGATCAAGATGCCAAATAGTCTTGTTGTTTGTAATACACTGTACATTTAGTCCTTGTTTAACAAACACAATTGGGATTGGGATTTCAGTCACTGAGTGAAACTATCATTAAATGTGATATCACGTAATCACTTTACTCAACAACTGCAGTCTTGGCACTCCCAATCTCAGTTGTTAAATTATCTTGCATGTTGTTAAGCAAATGTCATCTTAGGTAAGGAGCCTCAGGAGGATGGGATAAATTCTGGGAGGCTCAGTTCAGGCTGTGCATGATGGTGTCTTTGCTCTGGAGCTGAGAACCTTCCCTGTCAAAATCCAATTGGTTTTTTTTACTCTTAAGCAGAGAGACCCTCACATATGACTTGTACCAGGCCTTCCCAATCCCGCCCTCCCCAAGGCATCTTGCATCTTATTGTATCTTACTGTACTGCCTCTCTGCTCTGGACCTAAATCCTCCCTGCCTAAATCCAAGCATGTTTTTCAGCTACTGAGTAGGGAGACACATGTGTGGCAGGCACCAGACCACCCAGGTGTAATGTTTCCCTTGGACGATTCCTCGGATTCTTCCTTGGAGGTCAGCTCAGAGGAGGATGAGCTCATTCCTGGCATGTCAGGAAGTAGGTTAATTAATGACTAAGTAGTCGGTTGAAAGAGATTTATGGGAAGCTTCAGCTAGGGACAGCTTGCAGGGGTGGCCCGTCAGTGAGAAGGAAGAACTGCCTTCCATGATGGATCTGAAAGCACACCGGGCAGAGAAAAGATAAGAGCAATGGAGATCTGCCAGATTACTTGGGAGAAGACCCCGCCCGTCTTGATGAGCTGCACTGGAAAACTATCATGGCAGGCAGAGGGAGGTGTTGCTGGAAACAACATGTTGGGTTTCTGGCTCTGTGTATTTGATCCTCTTGCTTCCTCTTTGACTCTGTGCCTTGGAGACTCTGAACTTCTCTTGCCAAGAGCTTTTGTGTGTGTATTTCAGTTTCACCTGGTGGATTTAAGTTTGTTTGGTGGACTTCTTTGTTGGAGTGACTTTCCATTGTTTTATGGATTATTGGCAAATGCCTTGTGGACTAATCTTGGCCCACTTGGGCTGGATTTATTTGAGACAGTTCTGAGGCTGGGTAAAGGGAATTGCTGGGAAACATTAATAGAACATTAATAAACTCTCTAAACCGCACTTCTGTGTGTGTGAGTGAGTGGGGCAGCACACCAGGGCCGCCCCCATCCCAAGGGAACTTTCAGTTCTCTATCTTATTACATTGCCTCTCCACTCTTGGGCTACAAATCTTGCTTGAATTTTGAAATGGACCTTTCTCAGTCAGCCCCCATAGACAAGAGAGCACCCTCTTGTTACTTGGGGCTGGTTGCAAACAACCCATTCTGCAAATATTCTGTGCGAAAATCCTGCTTGAATTTATGGGACTGTTTTCAGCCACTTCCCAGAAATGAGAGGGAGTCCTCTTGGCAGGCAGCAGTGGTTTGGCCATTGATTTTCTGGGAAAGGGAAGATTTCAAATGGCAATGACATGATGACAGGGAGCTTGGCAACCAGTCATAAGTGGAAATGGGTTGCCAAATGCCCAAATCATAATCATGTGATCATGGGGGCACTACACCAGCCATAATTTGGGTCATAACTCCCTTCTTTCACCATGCTTGGTAATTTCGAAGGGCCACTGAATGAACTGCCATTAAGCCAGTAGTATATTCTCTCTGTGTAGTTTCCCCAACAATAAATCAGAATTCAAAGGCTTTGGCTAATTTTTCATGGTTGACTTCAGTTTAGGGCAATTTTTGTAAAAGCTGGAATTTTTAAATAAACACAGGCTGCAAGAGTACTTACATTCTTATATTCATTTCACTATTTTTATTGCCTTCTGGGCCATCAAGTGACAATTTGTATAGTAATGTCACTAATATTGGTATGCTCTGGCTCTGTGCTTTAAAACTGGTGGTATGGATAGTATTTCAGTCTTGTAAAGCCCTGTGCTAATATTAGAACATGGGAAAAAACAGATCTGATTTGTTCTCTAGTTTTGGTGACGTTTGTTATGAAGAATATTTTGGTGAGACTTGCTGTTTATTTTTAATTTTCTTATGTTTTTGGGTTACAGGCCACTTGTCTCCAGAAGCAAGGTAAGCTATGATTTTTTTTTCATGGCATAGTTTTGCTATTAAATTATTGGGTCTTCTTTAAAAGAATTTATTTCTCATAACATGTGCAACATAAACATAAAAACAAAGATATTTATAATGTAAATGTTATTTTGCTTTTCAGCTCATAAATAAAGAAATATCCTTCAAATGTGAACGCTTCATAAGTTTAATGGCATCTGAAGATTTAAAAGAACAAATTACTTCTACATGGGATTCAGGTACTTGTCCTATAAATTACTCTATCTTAAATTAAACAAAAATGTAAAATTATTTGAAAATTATTCATTTGGAAGAATAATCAATTTTTTAAAATCAGAACAAGAAAATGTAATTATATCTTGCTGTCTTTTTTTTTTTTAGAAAAAAAGATTATCTTGGCAATGGCTTTAAAGAACACTCTTTATTTTCCAGTACTAAATATTACAGGAAAAAGATACCCAGTTATTAATGAAACTGGGCAGGAAGTTGAAAAAGATGAAAGTTAATATTGAGTGAAAGCATGAAAAAGTGTCTTCTGAATATATTTTTGTGAAGTTTATGTGCCTTTTCATGGTAACAGTCTGCTATAAATGGCATTAGTAATTAAGTTGTATAGATTTATAGTAGACAGTTTTGGCAGATGTAATCAGAGATAGGTTACACATTGCCTCTGAACTAATTTTATGCTGCTACAACCACAGTTGCAAAAACAACCATAAAAATAAAACAGTGGCACATTTCCAACTATCTTGAGGTGGGAAACACATGAACCCCTGAAATAAATTTAACATAATTTTTAAAAATAATAAATACTCCCATTAAAACAGGAAAACAAAATAGAAAACCCAGGCCACATGTAGGACATAGGTTCACCTACATTATCAGTCCAGCCATTATACCTCTTGTTTTTCTTCAAATGTACAATATAATTCCGGGCATTAAAAAATTGTCCTGTCCAAATATAGATAGTGCATCCATTGCAATAATAACTTTGTCATTGGAAATCGGTAAGTGGAGCCGAGTAGAGAATGCAATTAGACTTTTTAGATTAATGCATGACTGTAGCATAGTCATGGCAGTCACAAAAATGGTGAGTAGAGTTTCAGATCTCTCCTTACATAATCTGATTTTTAATTCAATGTTATTTGTTAGTTGAAAATTAAAAGATCTTTTTGTTTTCTTCATCACAATATAGTCATATCTTCTAAAAATGATCTAATATTTACAGATGCTTTTTTATGTAGTTGCTGTAACTTGCAGCCCAGTTTTTCTAAATCTAATGTCTATTTTGAGCAGAGTATTTAATCTCTGAGCTTTTATGGTTATGCTTTACTATTGAACCATTGTTTCTTTAATAGCTATCAATTTATTTTTTCACTAATAATAAAGTTGAGTTTTAAAATGAGTATTAAGCTGATGGAAATTTTAAATTTTAATTCTAAACACATCCTTCAGTACACAGCACCATATTTGTCCTATAGTATATAAATACTTGATTATATTATGAAGAAATTGTATCTCCTACAATAGCATTGTATAGCTAAAGTTCCCTCAAAATTCAGTTGTGGAATATTACTAAGTTTCTCATGTTTATTATTTTTAATCCCTTTAAAACATTTTCTTGAAATGGGTGTAAAGATTAACATTTTTTACTGAAAGGCAAAGAACAGCTGTAAAATTCAGCCTATTTTTGGAGAGGAAATTTGGATAGGAGACTTCAAATTACAATTAAAATATCACATTCAAATATATCACAAATCATCCATAGCATACTTATACACTTCAGTTAGGATCTTTTTATGTTTTTGTGTCAATAACTTCAAGGAAAGATCTCTCAGAACAAGGATGGCGAATCTCTGCTCCTTAGACTAAGTTATCTATGTCATCTTGAAAATCCTTCCCATCATCGCTGTTCCTCTCCTCTCTTTGATATCCTCCTAATTTAGTCATTTAAGGACATAAAGAAGTCAAGCCTGGATTTTCCTCTGTTACCGAAGCCATTGGGTTCTTGTTGATTTTTCTGTTATGACCCTTTATTTATATTGGAAAATTATTCTGCAAACATTAAAGAACTTACAGCATATGTTCAGTTCTCTGTTTTTAAGTGCAAGTTAAGAAAATACATGTATAACTATAGTGAACATATTTTTACATTATACAGTACAAGATGATATACATGTGCATTTCTAGACACAGACATTCCTTGTTTAGTTCATATATGGGCAAGGATTTGTAGTTATTCGTATTTTTCAGAGTATAAGACGCACCAGAGTATAAGACACACCAAGGTTTTGAAGAGGCAAATTTTTAAAAAAGTAGGTAGGCAGATAGAGGGAGAGAGAGAGAAATACAGTAGGTAGGTAGGGAGAGGGAGAGAGTAGGTAGGTAGGGAGAGAGAGAGATACAGAGAGAGAGAGAGAAATACAGTAGGTAGGTAGGGAGAGAGAGAGAGAGTAGGTAGATAGGTAGGTAAATAGAGGGATAGGGAGAGAGAGGGAAATACAGTAGGGAGGGAGAGAGAGAGTAGGTAGGTAGGTAGGTAGGTAGGTAGGTAGGTAGGTAGATGTTTCCAGGTGCATTTATCCATGTGCTGGAGAAGGAAATCGCTGACAACCTGCAGCACCTAAGACTTGTTTCTGCTGGCACAGCACTTGATCAATGTAATTCTCATCAATCACTAACTAAAGAGCTTTCCGAAAAGGGGGGGGGGGAGGTTTTTGCACTCTGCAAACCTCCCCAAAACGGTCTCTTTTTTTGTGAAAACCGGCCTGTTTTTTCAAATAAAAGGCATGAATAGCCGGGGAGGGGGGCTTGCAGAGTGCTCCAGGGGGGGAATGATCAAAAAATGACCCGTTTTTCACAAGAACGGGCCTGTTTTTTGTCAAAAAAATTGCATGCATAGCCTTATGGAGGCTTACAGAGTGCTGCTGGGGGGGAGGGGGCACAAAAAACGGCCCATTTTTTGCTCATTTCTGCCCTCCCCAGCCCCAGCAGCTCTTTGAAAGCCTCCATAAGGGTATCCACAGCCATTTTGGTGAAGGAGTGGGGCTTTGAGAGGCAAAAAATTGCTGTATTCGATGTATAAGACCCACCCAGATTTTCAGCCTCTTTTTTGAGGATAAAAGGTGCATCTTATACTCTGAAAAGTACGGTAATCAGAAGTTGCATCTGCTCTAGTATCCTAAACTGATACCTTGGATTGATTTGCCTAGCTTTGCCTAGTTTAATATTTGCTTGCTAGTAAAATAATCATACAAGATTATACCATTAAATACAGTATTCTTCCTTCAGCTAGTTGGGAGCTATTCTGTGATAACTGGTATATAATTTTTGACTTCTCTTCCTCTGCCTCTGTTTTATTGCACAGGCATCCTAATAGGTTTTCTACATATTTCATTTATAAGCAACATAAACAGTAGTTCAAACATTGGATTCAAACTATACATACCAACATTGAACTTCAGGCACAGTTTGCATAAACATTAAGATTCAAAGATTGAAATTCATTCAAAGTTAGGCTCGGTTATTTTAATGGGATCTGGCTATTTTAAATCTTGGTATTAAAATTAATGAATCAGAGCCATTGCTGGCCACGATAATTTGTTCAAGCATTACTGACAGTATTGTCAGATGTTTAGTTGTTGCTTTTTTCCCTCAGTGTTTTTGTGCTGAATCACCTCTAAATGCTTCAACTCTTTTTCCATTTCATTTAGCTACTCAGAGCCAGCCAAGTATTGAAGCAAAGAAAAAGAACCATCATAGAGAAAAAGAGAGGGATGAAAGTTTCCAGTCTGAAAGCTGTTGTCTGATTAAGGAAAAAGAAAGACTTCAGCTATCTACGAGGAAACATCATCTCGAAGAGGAGCTCTGCTGTACTGAACTCACACTGAATCAGCCATTTGTTTTACCCACAGAGACCCTGGACACGCCTTTCTCTCAGTGTTTATCTTTGAGGGATGCTAGTGAAAATGACAGCCTGCAGCTAAGGAAAGAACCGTTCTCTCAGGATGGAGCAAAAATAGAAGCAGCAGCTGAGAAGCCTGCAGCAAGTTTTAGTGAACCGATGGTAGATGCATTAGTTTGGACAGATGCTGATTATATACCTCCTGATCTTATAGCCACAGATGAAAATATTCCATCCGAAAGAAACTTACTGAGGACAAAAAGCTGTTCTAGCTCTGTGGTGATTGCCAGTAGCCATCTGGAAAGCAACCTAGTAAATCAGCCACAGCAGCAACAGCCTGATTATGAAAATAACAGAAAATCTGTGCAAAACCAACCATCAGACATTAGTGGGAATGTACAGTTTGACACTGAGATGTCCAAACAGCCTAGAGTTGTATATGAATGGATATCGGAAGAAACAACAGTACTGGAAGAAAAGGGTGAAGGTGTGGAATCAGACCAGATTTTAAATGGTACCATAAAAGTTAGAGAGGGGGCTCTTAAATTTCTAGAAGCCGAAGAGAACTCTGAAATTCTTCCATATATTCCACTTGAACAAGCACTTTATTCTTCATCAGAAGATTATTCACCAGATGAAAACTTTTCTTCACTTGATGAGCTTGCAAAGCGAATACAGATTGCAGAGGTAAATACAAGGGGGGAGGGGTTGTTTTCTTGTTTTAATGATTCATGATGGCACTGTATGTATTTATTTTCTTTAGCCTATAAAACAGTGGAAGAGAAAGTTTATGATACTTGCATGACTTTCCCAGTGTTAAATATGCACTTTGGAAAAAATAGATTTTTGATGGGTAAAAATGAACTTCTGGTTAAACCTCTGTTAAAATGAGCTTATATGAGGAGTAAGGAAGTATGTTGTGTAATTTTGAAGATGGAATCGTATTAATTATTTCTATAACTGCTGTAAAGAAGATCTGAAGTCATTTTTTAAGTATTTTATTCCTTTTTCTCTCACTTTCTTTTGTTTTCAATACTTTTTATCTTTTTGCTTTTTCATCTTTTACCTTTTAACTTTGTAAAATATTTCTTTAATATAAATTATATTTAAAAAATAGATTTACACCTAGAAAACAGACATGTTAGCATACATTATTTTTCTATTTCTGATCACAAACATTCTGAGATATTCCAGATTCACGTTTCACTTTTATTGCCATTCTCTATTGTTCCTGTTAACCTCTAAAAATTATTTTGTTTTGTTATAACTTCTTGGTGCAGCTACTAGGCTTAATAAATTCCTTAGATTGCTTTTCAAAGAATTAGATATTAAGACAGAACATGCTATTCTTTCATTGCTGACTGATTTTATTGCAGTCACTTCATGTTTTGGAAATGTTAACTGTATCTTCTTATAAAATCAGCCATAGAAAATTACAGTTTAGGGTTGATGCATTGATCTGTAAAAATTGGAAAGAAAAACATCAATTTTTCTATCAAAATCCTTTGATAACATTCAGCTGTTTTTCTAACAACAATAATAATAATGCTTTATTTCATTTGACGTATTCATTTGACTTTTCCCTAGGGTCACTGGTTTGTCTGTTTACTTAGTGCAATTGTTCTTAACACCATTTAAATCAATTCCTATCTTCCTAAAATAAATGTGTGTAAGTGGAATTTAGAATGAAGAATTCATTAAGTCTTTTTTTAAACTTTAACCCTGGTTTTTTTGTAAAGTTAACTTGTAACTATGAGAGTGTGTATTTCAAAATGTTGAAAGGACTTGTGTTATTATTAACAGATAGATGGGTCCTAGCACTATGTGAGAGAGGATAATGAATATATATGAATGAAGACAAAGAAAGAAAGAAAGAAAGAAAGAAAGAAAGAAAGAAAGAAAGAAAGAAAGAAAGAAAGAAAGAAAGAAAGAAAGAAAGAAAAAGACAGAGAGAGATAGCAATGTATATAGATGTTTCCACATTTTAAATGGGAAAGAAGAATACCAGATATTTCCAACCACTTGATAGAATGTGCATTGTAATTGTTAAAGTTTCAGTAAAATTAAAATGGCTTATTCTGAATTTTAAAACTAAGATTCTATTTTTTTTAAAAAAAATCTAGCAAATATTATTATTTCCTTAAGAAAAAGGAAGGCCCTATCAGTCTTTTGAAAGATTCTTTTAAATGGATTGTATATAAAACTTTCGCTATTCTTCTACTTCTTCAATGCTGTTTTTTACATAAATAATGATTTTGAGAAACTTTAACTTGCTAAAACCATGCTTTAACAATTCTAACCTCTTTGCAATCTATTTATTTGTGCGGTTTTCTCACTTTCTCATCTTGTATTTACTGTAAGTGTATGAGTTGATGATACAATGCTCTTATGGGAAATCTTATGTAATTCTTAGCTCTGTGTTGCTGTTCTTTGAGCCCTGAATTCATCACAGAGAGACATTGGTCTTTAAAGAGGGCACAGTATGTACCTTGCATCATTCAGCAGCAATCTCTGCAGGCCAAATATGGAATAATATGAGCTCTCTCTAGAGGGAGTTTGCTCCTCCGGCTCTGTCAGCTGGAAAACGAGCTTTAAAGAGATGTAAAATATGGGAAAGCAAAGGGGATGGGATGGAGGTTTTCAATTTTCATTAGAGAAGAGCTATAGTGGTTTACTATGGAAGATTAAATGGATGTGAATATTGGATAATTTAAAATTTTACGTTGATTTCCTAAAATTGAGGACTTAGTATTCTGGGACACTTGTTAAGCTGCACTACAATAAGCAAGTCCATTGCTATTGAACAGAGCCACTGCTGATCCAAATCTCTTCCTTATCTTTATTATTGTTGGCTGGTTTTTTCTTCAGACATACAGGTAGTCCTCGACTTACAACAGTTCATTTAGTGACTGTTCAAAGTTACAACAGCACTGAAAAAATTACTTATGACCCTTTTTCACAGTTACAACCTTTGAAGCATCCCATGAGCATGTGATCAAAATTCAGACGCTTCGCAGTTGGTTCATACTTATGATCGTTGCAGTGTCCAAAGGTCATATGATCCCCTTTTGCAACCTTCTGACTAGCAAAGTCAAGGGAGAAGCCAGATTCACTTAACAACTATATTACTAACGCATCAATTGCAGCGATTCACTTAACAATTGTGGCAAGCAAGGTCGTAAAATGGGACAAAACTCAGTTAACAAATGTCTTACTTAACAACAGAGGTTTGGGGCTCAATTCTGTTTATGAGTCGAGGACTACTGTATCTGTCCTGACAAAAAACTGAAGGAGTAAATACCGTATTTTTCGGAGTATAAGATGCACCAAGGTTTTGAAGAAGCAATTTTTTTTTAAAGTAGGTAGATAGATAGAGGGATAGAGAGGGAGAGAAAGAGAGAGAAATACAGTAGATAGGGAGGGAGGGAGAGAGCGTAGGTAGGTAGGTGGGTGGGTGGGTGGGTGGGTGGGTAGGTAGGTAGGTAGGTAGATAAAGGGAGAGAGAGAGAAATAGAGATAGAAACATACAGTAGGTAGGTAGGGAGAGTATAGGTAGGTAGGGAGAGGACTAGAGAGAAATAGAGATAGAGAGAAATACAGTAGATAGGTAGGGAGAGAAGGAGAGAGAGAAGATAGATTGGTAGGTAGAAGGATAGAGAGAGAGAAATAATATATATATATATATATAGAGAGAGAGAGAGAGAGAGAGAGAGAGAAATACAGTAGATAGGTAGGTAGGGAGAGAGAGGGAGAGGATAGGTAGGTTGGTAAGTAGAGGGATAAACAGAGAGAAATAGAGATAAATACAGTAGATAGGTAAGGGGAGAGAGAGAGAGTAGATAAGTAGGTATGTAGGTAAAGGGAGAGAGAGAAAGAGAAATACAGTAGATAGGTAGGGAGAGAGAGTAGTTGGTAGGTAGATAGAGGGAGGGAGAGAGAGAAATACAGGAGGGAGGGAGGGACAGAGAAAGAGTAGGTAGATAGGTAGATGTTTCCAGATGTATTTATCCATGTGCTGGAGAAAGAAATTGTTTACAATCTGCAGCACCTAAGACTTTGTTTCTCCTGGCACAGCACTTGATCAATGTAATTCTCATCAATCAGTTAAAGAGCTTTCCAAAAGGAAAAAAGTTTTTGCACTCTGCAAACCTCCCAAAAATGGCCTGTTTTTCACGAAAATGGGCTCGTTTTTGTTAAAAAAATTTTTTTGCATGCATAGCCTTATGGAGGCTTACAGAGTGCTGCTGGGGGCTGGGGGAGGCAAAAAACGGCCAATTTTTTGCTAATTTCTGCCCTCCCCAGCCCCCAGGAGCTCTCTGAAAGCCTTCATAAGGCTATGCACGGCCATTTTAGTGAAGAGGACGGGGTTCAGGAGGCAAAGAATGCTGTATTCGGTGTATAAGACGCACCCAGTTTTTCAGCCTCCTTTTGAGGAAAAAAGATGCGTCTTATACTCCAAAAAATACAGTAGTTTCCATTTATTTTGCCCGCTCTTCTAAGCAACGCTGTGGATTCCCCCCTAGAGGGAGACAGATCATGGAGAAATGTATGATCTCTGTTTCAAAAGGGGGAGTTGAATTTTAATATTACAATCAGAAATACCAATAAAAATTCTACTGACATGTTGACAAGAATTTGATCTTTGATCCACACCTTGGTGTCTGGCTTGTGTTGCTTAATATATCTGAGTTGTGTACAAAGCACTGAAATACTTTCTCTTGCAATTATAATAAAATGTGGCACAATATTTCAATTGGCTATCCTATAAAAATGGATTCATGTCCATGTTTTGCATAAAAACACGTCTTGGCATGAACAGCAGAATCCCCCTTCGGGGGGAAAAGGGCAACATACAAATGAAATAAACATTCAAACATTCAGAATAGATACCCCAATTCATAGCCATGCATTAAAGAACATTTCAGAGAGATACCCTAAGCCAATGTCTAGTTATACCTAGCTTTCATACAATACACAAAGCTTTTTCATGCCCTTCCTCAATTCTCCTTCTCTTCAATACTATGTTATTATACCACCAAATGTCAGCATTTTAGAGAAATTCCTATTTGATGCATTATAAATCAGGATTTACAGCTGCCAGAATTCAATGTTTGCAGTTGCATTAAACTTGCCCAGCATTAATATTTTCTAAGAGAGAGGTATTTTCTTGCTTCCTTTGTATTATTATGGTATTTCACATAGTCAGCCAGATGTTCAGAAAGAATTTGGCATCTTTATCCCAAAGACCTGAGATAGGTAGATGAGGATGTTTGATGGTGTTAAAGATATTGTTGTAAGATGTAAACTGTTCAAAGTAAAGCTGGCTTTTGCAATTGTCTGATTGTGATTTTGTCGCTCAGAGGGACTTAACAATAATGGAAAGACACAGGGTAAAAACATCACTGAAATCCATATTTTTAAAATCAGAATTAAAATCAGTATAATTGAAATCAGTTAATAGGTAAAAGTTTGGCTGTCTTTAATTGTTCCTTGTGGTGTCCTATTTCTAACATCCAGAGGTCTTTGTACATCCTTTCTGCAATGGAGTACACAGTCTCCAGGGGGCATTGTGTATTCTGAAAGCTGAACATTCCAAGGAAACAACTGGAAAGGCATTAAAATGGTGGAAAAGAAAGGGTATTCACAAAATGCTATTTATAAGTGACTGTCATAATAAATTTGAAAAAGAAGTTTCTATTTCTTAGTTCTGCTGAAGGTGATTACTATACCTGTAGTATATTTCAATACATTAATAATCTTTAAGAAGTTTAGAAAGGAAAGTAACTGTGGCTTGAATATATGTAATTGCTTTATATTTAAATCTGGAATTATTTGCTTTTCAAATATATTGAATTAAAATTATGTTCAGCTATTATTGATGTGACTTGCATGTCAGTATAGCTGAATGAGAATTTTTTGATAGATTGGACATGCCATATTCGCCTTTAGGATTGTAACCACTCCATAACATTTAATGAGTTTTTGGCCTTGAGAAAATTCTCAGACCTGGCTATTTCAATTCTTACAGTTTGTCTATGGCATTGCTGCATGTGCAGTTCACATTTCATATCAAAACGTGTGTGTGGTCATTGCCAATATTTAAGAGTGATGAGAGTACTGAAGCTGAAATTGAATTTTCAGCTTAAGGGATGCTATATAGTTGCTTGCTTGGAATGTATGTGCATTACAAAGTCCTGAAAAACAATAGCAATAGTACTTAGACCTATATACCACTTCCCTCTCTAAGTGGTTTACAGAATTACAGATATTGCCCCTAACAATCTGGGTCATCATTTTACTGAGCTTGGAAGGATGGAAAGCTAAGTCAACCTTGAGCCGGTCAGGATCAAACTGCTAGCAGTTGACAGAATTATCCTGCAATATTGCACCCTTTTTTATATAACAGTTCAGTGCAGATTGCAGTTCACTTATTATAGAGTTTTTGCAATATAATTTAGTTCAAAAAACATTGATCAAAACGATCTTTTTTATTTGACAATATGAAAGTACAATAACTGAAATATGGCCATATCCATAGATTGGCTGCCTTGAAAAATTAAATAATTCATAGAGCAGTAATGGCTCTACTGATATAGCTAAAATGATTCTTTGCAGATAGAAGCTACTAAGAACTCCACTTTAAGTACCTATGCTTTTAGCAATTCACTTTATTATTGATTTTATATTTTAAGAGGTTTTATGTTTTAAGAGGTTTATTTGTGGAATTCAGACTACTGTTTGGAGTAAAATATAAACTTTATAGCTGCACTGCAGCAATTTGTCTTATAATTCTGTGTTTGGTTTCATCATTATACCAGATTTATTCTTTTTTTTAAAGATTTTTTTTATTTTTGAATAAACACAGACAAAACACACACAAAAAACCCCCACAAAATCATCTTCCATTACAGACAGAGAGAGGATCTGATGTCGCAACGACACAACATGCAATCTTGGAGCTCCAAGATCGCAGTCGATACTTTTGCCGCTGGATGGTCCTTTTGGACTTAAACTGTCCCGAAGAGACGGTGATAGGGAAGAGTACGTCCTGCTGATCTCAGGGACACAGCAAAGTCCCTGATTGATCCAGGAGAATCTCTTTTTGCCGGTGACAGAAGCGCAGCCATTGAAGCTGCTGGAGTTGGGACAGCTCTGGAACAGGAGGAAAACGGAAAGAGAAAGTGTGTCCATCTGGTGAGGAAAACTTATTATTATAAAAGAGACTACCCAAAACAAAATTAAAGCTAAATTAAATTTGAGAACAGAAGAGAACAAGTGGCGAAATTAAGGTACATTAGACCGTGTGTTATCCTTTTTTTTTAATTTTTCTTTTACGGATGGAACTTTTGCAAATGTTTCCTATTTTTTAAATTGAACAGATTAGTTTTTCTTCTACTACTTTTTATATTCTTTTTTTTATACCTATGGATTAAAATCTTTTTCCCTATTTTTATAATGCTGGATTGGATGTTTTGGGATTTGTTTGTTTTCTTTAAGCCTGGAAAATAAAGAAGATATAAAAGGAATACAAAAAGGGCTGTAATAACAGAGGGAAAGGAAGTAACACTGCCACTTGGAGGCTGGAGACTTGGAAAGCTTGGAAATATTGTCTATGCTTTTTTCTCTTTGATCATTGCAATTCAAGGTTCCTCAGTTTGTTTACAGAGAGTGATAGTGAGAAGAGCATGGGTTGTTTATACAGGTGCTTTTCGGGAGCTTCATTGGCAGCTGAAGTGGAGTGAAAACAAAGCCTTGTCTTGAAAGATTAATAACTTGCTTTAAATTTAATAAAAAGTTTTGAATGTCAGAGTGGCAGTGTTTACAAGTTGGAAGAATGGTGCAACATGAAAAAGAAACCTTAACGTTGCAGAAGTTTATGTTTGAAATTCAACAATTATTAGAAGTAACAGGGAGAATTGAGAAGATATTGGAGAACATAGATCCTAAAACAGCAAAAATTGATGGAAAAATTGAGGATGTTCATCAAATGAAGAAAGTGGAGGTCAGAGTTCTAAAAACTGAAGGAAAAAATAAAGAGACAAGAAAATTGTTGATACTGACAGTGAACTGAGCATGGTTGGAAATGGAAAGAGTGGAATATGGAAAGGGGAGATAGATGGACTGGAGCTCTACCCCAGATCTCAAAGTATAGAAGAAGAAAAGAGAGAAAAATTGATGGAACTAAGGAGAGAAATTTTGTCAGAAGCAATAGTGATAACCAAAGATAAGCTGATCAAAGAAGCAGATGGAGGGTTTCGAACTTATACAAGATATGCAATAAGCAATAAGTTGCAAAGAGAAGTCCATACAAAACTTACTAAGGAAATAACCAGAATACTAATGCCACAAATGGCAGGAGACATAAGACTGCACTATTACTGGAAAAACACAGATTGATGTAATGAAAGCTTATAATAAAAAATTAAGTCAAATTTAGTTAAATTTAGAGCATTATGTATAAAATGAAGTGATAATGGATAGAGTTAAATAATAGATTGATAATGATAACAATGCATACACACACACATATATATACATACATACATACATACATACATACATACATATTGATAAGATGAAATTTGATATAAATTGCAAATGGTGACTACAAAAGGAGGTATAGTAATTGTTATTAAATATAACCAATTTTTATATAGAATGTTATAAAGATGTAACGTTACTGGATGATATTGGGAAGAGCTAACAGAATGCTATTATGTGGTTTTGCTTTAAATTTGGAATATTTTATATAAAAGGACGTAAAAACAATTATAGTCAAATGAAGATTGAGGTATGATGATAGTAATATATATATAAATATACTTGATTTAAAATATATGATTTGATATGAATTGTAGGTGATGATTGTGGAAGGGATACACGGAAGTTTTTGTAACCAATCAATACACTTCTACAATTTTTAATGGAAAATGGTTTTATGTTTTTTGTGTGTGTGTGTTTTGTCTTTTTGTGTTTATTCAAAAATATCAGATTTATTCTTAATTGCATGTCCAATATCCAAATAAGGAAATACTTGAGTTTCTTTTATCTATGATAGCATCTAGCTTCTATCCGAATGGAACCAATGGAGAACATTATATTACAATATATTAATAGTGCCCTTGGTATTTGGTATTTAACAGTGTTTTAAAGTCAAATATCTTATAAAACAAATATTTGCAACTAATAATCTTCAATCATTGTGAAGATTAAAGCCAAGAGTTAAAATATCTCAAAGGTAATGTGTAAGATTCTGCAATATATAAGCGCGCTGTATATATGTAGCAAATGAAACACTGTTTTTATAATAGTCTACTTTATCATTCTTGTTAGACTGTTCCTGCGGAGGGGCTTGTGTCTATATTGAAAAAAAGAGACGACAATGAAGAAAAAACATTGGCTAAAATCCAGCTGAGACAGTCAAAAAGAAGAGTGAGATTCCAAGAAATGGAAGAAACGTTAGAACAAGGTACTTTCTCCTCACTAACTTTAACCCCAGAATTGCATAATCATACAAAATATGAAACTATAAATATTCAAGTTACTTATATGCGACATATGTGCTTATATTCCAAAAGTCATGAATGGAGAGATAGGTTGCTCTCAACTATAGGTAATATACTTTCATTCAAACATTGTGTTGCACTGTTTTGTGGGAGATGGGTATCCCATGACCTATCACTCTTTTTGAGATGGTGGTTATATTTGGAATATTGGGCATACGTTAAGGCCACTTTCACAAAATATCTGCAATGAAAGGGAGTAGATAAATGGCTTAGCTCAAGTGGAGACTCTTAGACTTTGACATCCAAAAGGTTAGGTCTTTCGGTATCATGAGCTCATGAGTGCTCCTTTTCTTATATCTTGATATTCTTTTCTTATCATTTATGCACCATATAGAAGGGAATTTGCATTGTAATGATTTGATGCCCAACCCTCATTAGTTAGTTACTTCAAGTAAAGATAACATTCCTTATCAGCATCACCTTTGCATATGCTGGGACACAGGCATGAGTTTGTGACCCAAGAATTACTAGACTGTTCCATATGTCATATGTGGTCCTTTGATCTAACTGAATCATTTATTAGTAAGCTTTTCACCAGTTGTAACTATTGATTGTAAATTGGAAAGTTACAGAATTCTGAGCCATATCCATGACTATTAGAAATCAGTGGATTTGTTCTACAACCAACTCCAGGTTTTATCTTTTCCATATACTTAAAGTTGTTGACTGCCTTGTTCCAGTATTTTCCACAAATCTGATTTGCCACTAGAATCTTGGCATCCTCCATAGCATTTTTTATTTTCTGCCAGGTTTGATTTACACATCTCTTAATTGGCTTTTGCTATTTTCTTTAATTATTGCATAATGTCATTGATATATACTGTATTATCTTGATTTATGAATAGGGCAGGCAGGAGGAGAGGGGAAAGGAAAGGAAAGGAGAAAGGAAAGGAAAGGTTAAGCATGTTAAGCAATTCCATACCGTTATTAAAAGGGCCATGTTGGCGCAGTAGTTTGAATGCAGCATTGCAGACTAATTCTGCTAACTGCCAGGAGTTCGCTCCTTGGCTCAAGGTTGACTCAGCCTTCCATTCTTCTGAGGTCAATAGAATTAGGAGCCAGACTGTTGGGGGCAATATGCAGACTCTATAAACCACTTAGAGTTGTAAAGCACTCTGAAGCAGTATATAAATCTAAGTGCTATTGCTAAGTGCTACTAAGTGGATTAAGCTATTAGCAATCTTCTACTGAGTTCTCTATTGACTTTGCTTGTCAGAAGTTGGTAGCCACAGTCACAAATGGCAATCATATGACTGCGGGATGCTGCAAAATTTAAATTGCAAGTTGGTCCTGAAGCAGCTAGGTCAAGATCACATGACCCTATGGCCTCTGCAAAGGCTGGACCTCTGAGACCGAGTCATACATACCACTCATTCAGTATCATCATTAGTTCAACTAGTCATGGAATGAGTGATTGTTAAGCAAAGACTACCTATAGAAGCAAATTATGAGTACAAATAATTATTTTATTGTGCACATTTTCTTCTCTTAAAGCAAAAGCCTATTGCCTAAATCTATTTTTGGGGCAATATTGATATTTGCTCTTGGTATGGGAAGTTGCTGGTTTGGGGCATTTATTTGGCTATTTCAGTGTGGAGGAATATATGCAATATAGGTAGGTAAAGTATTTCAATTATCTGTCATTCTATTCACTCTATGTCATCCATCTTTTTACAGAGGACGTTGGAGCTGGCTCCTGTATTTTGCTGATCTTACTGTGCATAGCAACTGTCTTCCTTAGTATTGGAGGAACGGCATTATACTGTACACTTGGCAACACAGAATCTGCAGTCTGTACTGACTTTTCTGCCAATGTGGATTTTTACCACAGGCAGATACAGAAGGGTATAGAAGAACTTAAACACTGGATAATTTTATAATAAAAGAAGAAATATGAACATATAGTAATATTTTACTGTTGAGAGAAGAAAGAAAAATAGTTCAAGCTTCGAATAATTTGGCACTTTCAGAAGAAGTAACATGACAGAGGAAGCATCTGTAGGGTACATAGGAGTTAATGTCCAGTAATTGGAGTAATTATCTAGAGTTATTGATCAACTTTCATGAGGCAGCATAAGAGACTATCCTAATGTTCTCTTTTTGAAATGTTCAGAACAATCTTCCGTTTTCCAACTTAGAAAAGAAAAAGGAAGTTCATCTTTCCTAAAAATTTCCAATCCTCATACAGTCATATGCAAACTCTGTAAATTTTAATGCAAAACAGTTGATTTTTCTTACATCATAATGCAACGATATTATCTTCAATTATCATGCAATAAGTTCATATTTAATGGAAACAAACTTTATTTGTTTCATGTATTTTATGTTTTTAATTATTTCAATGAATCGTACTAATTTGGATGTGGCAGTGGTGCAAATAGTAGCCTTCTACATTTAGATGTTATTTAATTGTGCAGCATTTTAAAATGTAGCAGTTGTAATAAGTGATGCATTCATTATTTTCATATACAGTCATATACAAAACATGCGGAGAGAGTTTTAGTAATAGATTCCTTAAAATGGATTTATAAAACAGGTTCTCTATAGAAAACCAAATATAAAATATGGCTCATTTCAGTGCCAGTAATAGCCATTCAGGGTTAGTTGGAATAAGGTAGCATCCAGATTGAATTAATAAATAAATAAATTATGATTCACATTTTTTAAAAAAGAGTTCACTTTGCACATTTATTTTTTTAGATCCATTTTTATGGTATTGTGAGTGTTTATCTAACACTGTAAAGTGGAACACAACAAATATATTTACAAGCACTGAACATAAAGCGTCTAAACTTGACAGAGACATTTTTTCCTCTTTGAGTGTGATTCTAGTAACAAAAGTGGGTTTCTTCTCCATTACAAGCCAAAATGGGCCTTGGACAATGTTAAATCCTTTTTTGGTTTTATTAAAACTACTGGTTTCTGTTACTCCAAATTATAAAGAAAAAAGCAAACTGAAAAACTGTACCTTAGAATGCTTAGAATGAAGATATACGATATGTATTGTACTTTCTTTATTTGAATATTGTAAGCCTCCCTGAATCACTGAAAGTCGGGTGGCAGATGAAAGTTTAATTTATTTTGGTTAATTGCATAATCAGCCAGATATTTAGATTGGATTTGGATTTATTTTTTTTACTTTACTCCTCCCAAGAATCTGGGAGGGGCAGATGTTGATTAATATTATTATTAAGGTATGACCACAGGATATAAACTGTCCAAAGTAAAGCTGCCTTTTGCAACTGACCGGTGTGATTTTTTTCAATGCTGATGTTGAGTAGTGCTTCAGAAACTTTGGGACAGCACTCAGGGCACCTGCCTATCATTGCTTTCTTTTATCACTGTTATTCTGCTTCTATTTGTAGGCTTTCCTATTTTGTAATCCCCCCCCCCCCCTTCAGACTTTTTTGTCTTTCCTATCGACAGTTGTTAAGTCTGGGGTGTTATGCAGCAGATGCTTGACTGCCTGAATTCCCAAGTTCTTGCTTCCAGGCAAGTGGTATTTGTTGCAGATATTCAATGCACCATTTTTACTTTGTAATATTGTTTGTAATCAGTTTGCGATATTCTTGCAATAGGATTGTTTCATCAGCTTCTTTACAGGGAAGACATTTGCAGTCTGTTGCTTTCTGACTTTGTCTGCATTTGTTCTTAAGGTGTGGTCTTATGCAGCCAGAATTAGTTCCTCTGTTTCTTTCTTCAACTTTCCTGCTCTTAGCCATTGCCAAATTTTGTTATCTAATCTGTCTGCTAGGCAGCTAGGCTACAGGTAGTCTTCAATGTACGACTACAACTGAGCCCAACATTTATGTTGCTAAGGGAGAAATTTGTTAAGTGAGTTTTTACCCCATTTTATGACTTTTCTTGCCACATTTGTTAAGTGAATCACTGCAGTTGTTAAATTATTAACCCGGTTGTTAAGTGAATTTGGTTTCCCTATTGACTTTGCTTGTGAGAAGGTGGCAAAAGGGAATCACATGACCCAGGGACCCTGCAACCATCATAAATGTTAATCAGTTGTCAAGCATCTGAAGGTAAATCCCTTGCCCATGGGGATGCTGGAATGGTCATAAGTCTGAAAAATGGTCATAAGTCACTTGTTTCAGTGCTGTTGTGATATTGAACGATCACCAAGTGAACTGACTACCTGTAATGGCCATATATTACTTTGCCTTGCCATGTTTCATTCTATTCTATTGTATTCTATTCTTTGGCCTTTTTTAGAGGACAGTTTGATATCTGATATTCAGTAAGCCTTCATATGTACTAGCATCCTCTTCACTGGCATTCATATATTCTTCCAAAGCCTTTTCTTCTTCTTCAATTATCTGGTGTATCTATGCCCAACCTATGCTCCTTGGTAAATAGAGTCTGTCAATGTCACTGCACTGGTGAAGGGCATGATTCATTGTCATTTTTCTGGTCTTTCTATCCAGGGTTTCTACCTCATTTTAAATCCATTGTAATCCAATCCACTGTATATCTAATGACTAGAGTTATCCATGCGTTAATCATCTTGATGGTATTTCTGCCATTTTGTTTGGATTTTAACATTTTCTTCATTCTTCTGATGTCTTTACTATTAACCTTCTTTTTGATTTCAATGTGCTTGCTGTTGATATCCTGAAAGATACCCAGGTATTTATAATAATTTTCATCCATATTCCTAATATTATTTCCATAGGACATCTTAACTCCTTCAGTCTTCACTCTTTTCCCCATTGATCATAAGGGTGGCATATTGGTCCAGCCTAAACTCCATTGCAATATCTTGACTTTATATTTGGATAATGTTGAACAGTGATTCCATTTCTGACTATATTTTTCCCTAGGGCTTCAGATTGTCCATGTAAGGGAGGTGGGATAGCCTGGTAGATATTTTTGATGTTTGATAGCCGTGACCTTACTTGCTACATGCTACAAAGCTACTCCACTAATTACTCTTACAATGCAAATATGCTAATAATGTCACTTATGTATGAAAACTACATAAATTTCCTAACCTTTCAGTATGGTTATCTGCTATCATTATCCATAGAATTAATAACAAAGTTGCTGTACAAACTAGGTAATATGTAGGCACAAATCATGCAGCAGAAATGGTAAATGGAGAAAGTAATGGAACACTTCAATTTTATCGAGTATGTTTTAGTATTCTCAACTAAACAATTAGCCGGGTTTATTATGAAGTAATATTACCAGTTAATCAGAAGTCTTCTGGAGGAATTTGCAGGATTAGCCAGGATTGGGTATTATGATGTCCAATTAGCCTCGAGACAGAGTTAAAACTGAAGCCATGCCTCTGTGCTCCTTGCTTCTGATTCCCAGTTTCAACTCTGTCTGGCCGAAGAAGGATGAGTTGCTTTTGGTTCCAGAGATTCCCAAACACAATCCAGTGCCATCCTGCAATTTCTTCCTACCTGCCTGCTACGGAGCCTTGATCTCATACCTGCCATCCCAGGGGGGGCAATCCCTTCTACAGCTGCGGTAAGGCCTAAAAACCCAGGGCGAGGCCGGGAGCGGCGCAGGATTAAGAGGATCGGGCTCTGCGCCGCGTGGTGCTGCCAGCAGCCGCGCAGCTTGAAAAAGGTCCGGAAAGGTCTATCGATGGCTGCGTTCATTGCGCGGGGTCTGTGAGTGAGGTAAATTCCCTTTTTCACAGATCACAGGAGGTGGTCTTGCCAGATTTTTGCCCGGGCCTGTCACATAATAGGGAATGCCTTTGGCACAAGCTGGATGTCAGGGATGCCTTGCGCATTTACCTGATGCACATGGAAATCTGAGGCACTTTTAGTTTCCTTTTACCCATCTTCCTTGGGGAAGAGGGTGTCCTCCTCTGCCATAGGGAGGTGGATCAAATTGGCCATTGCACTGGCCTATGAGGTTCAGCATCTACCGGTTCCCCAGGGCATCACGGCACACTCCACCAGGAGCGCAGCTACCTCAGCAGCCTGGGCTACACAGGCACCTATTGCGGAGATTTGTAGGGCCGCTACGTGGGCATCCCCGTCTCCCTTTATCAGGCACTACAGGTTAGACGCTTATGCATCAGGTGATGCAGCATTTGAGTGTAGGGTGTTACAACAGGTGGTAGCACATGAGAAACCCAGGACCAATAGTGCGCCCCCGGAGGGATGTTAACTTGGATATGTCCCAATCCTGGCTAATCCTGCAAATTCTTCCAGAAAATGACAGTTGGTCTTACCTGAACTGTTATTTTGGGAGGTTTGCAGGACTAGCCAGGTTCCCGCCCTAGCATTGGTCCTTGGGGTTGGTGAGTTCAGGGGGTAGGGGATATTCCCTTATGACTTGTTTTCAGGTGTTTTTCAGTGGACTTGACTCGTTGAAACTGGGAACCAGAAGTAAGGAACACAGAGGCGTGGCTTCAGTTTTAACTCTGTCTCGAGGCCAATTGGACATCATAATACCCAATCCTGGCTAATCCTGCAAACCTCCCAAAATAACAGTTCAGGTAAGATCTACTGTCATTCTGTATGTTGTGGTTTGAATTTCCACAAACTATTTCATTTTTTTCCCCAGATATATTATAGTCATGGACCAATTGTACAAAATGTATACAAAGAAATAGGCAAAACAATAATTTTGTTTACTATCAATAAACTTAGAAGTAATAAAGAATGTTCCTCACATGAAGTAAAAGATGCCCCTTTACAATTATTTGCCATGATTTAACTTTAAGGCTGACATGGCAAAATATGCTATACATAGAGATCTAGCAATATGAACTAATTTAAAAAATCATTACTGTCATTAGAATCTAGATTACTGGAGTCCAGAACCTTACAGATTGTCACAGCAAGGATGAAAAGGAACAACGAAACAAATAGGAAACTGCATTTCCATCTGCAATTGGCAGTTTATTAATAACCTTATAGCAATAAAGATATTTTTATATTTCAACCAGTTTAGTACCACTGCAGTTTGTGTGAGCCCTTCAAGGTAGACCAGATTAGGAAACTAAAATTACAAATAGTAGTACTACTTTTAATATAAGATTGTAGCAGTGAAATCTTGCAAGTCCATATGTGCTTCCCCCTTCCCTTCTTTTACCCTTATGAGAATTAGGGAGGGTCATATCTGAGGTGCTTTCTCAAATGCCATATTTTATCCTTGGACTTACTTGGACTTAATCTTCGTAAATGTCAACGTCCATAAGGCAGTGACCGTTGCATTGTGAAGGCCAGGGGCAATATTTTATCCTAGATTGAGATTTCTTTTATCTGACTGCTGGCTTGTCCTCCTGTTCCCCAAGTTTATTCCTTCTGCCAATTAGAGTTTCAAATCTTAGAACTGTTAAAATTGGCAGAATATCTTGGGGCCCTTAAGATATAACTTATAAGAAATTATATCAATCAGATCTGACTTCAGGTGGTCTTGTGTTAGCAACCACAGCTGGCACCAGGAATTCTGTCACTACGCACGTGGTTGCTACGTGAAAATAATCTGTCCGTGACTTACAACTTTAGTGCCATGTTTTCCATTAACTCTACTTGTCTCAAACTGGTAGGGAAGCATGAAAATGGTAATCATGCGACAATGGGATACTGCAATAGTCATAAAAATGCACCAGTTATAAAGTGCCTGAATGTTGGTCATGTGACCAAGGGCCCCTTAAAACGCAAAGGTTGTAAGTGCATTTTCATAGCTTCAAATGATTGCTAAGTGAGGCAGTCAGTAACTGAGGACTACTTGTAATTTTTTTGTCTTTTTTCAGATTATCGTGCCGTATAATAAATCTAGAAATTGTTATGATTGCCTTCCAACCCTAAAATCATACTCCAGAAATCCAGTCTCTAGGGGTTGCGTAATTCAACAGAAGCCTATCAGTGAATGAGAGAGAAATAAAAAGTAACAATCATGCTTACTTCGGTGCTTTGCAGTTCTAATTAGCCAAAGATTATCCTTTAATAAATGTATAAATTAATATTAATGGTTTTGCGAAACCAAGCTTTCGCTATATGTTGAAGTAAGCTTTATTTAAACCCAATGAAAGGAGAAAATAATGTGAACGTTAGACAGGAACATATTAATATAAAAATTAAAAGAGTACTAAAGGTCCTCTATTTGTCCCGACTTATGAAATAATTAGTAAAATGCCAGTAAAGTTATCTTTATGTTTATCAAAATATTTAAATAAATTCAGTGATTTGAAACATCTCTGCCTTTTTAAAGCAATTGCATCTTTTCCTTGGATCACATATTTTCTCTCCACTTTTATAGCACAAGACATAGCTGCTTTCAAGAAATCATCTCATTTCAATTCCTTCATAATCTGTCAGATGGAATTATAAAATCTTATCAAGTAGGCCTGTCAAACTCCTTATACTTTCATTAAAGTACTATATAAAGACAAGTTCACATCAGCATTTAACAATTTTAGTGATTACATATACCGGTATCCATACATTCAGGATGATTCTTTTCCTTTTTCAAGAAGGAACAAAGACATATAAAATAAATATCAATTTTTGCAACAGACCTGAAATAAGACTTTTTGGCTCTGAGGTATTTTTTGTTAGGACTATAATTGATCAGATGATAGAGAGATTAAATTAAGGGTACTATGTATGTTTAGGGAGTAGATTTCGCAAGTTATTTCAAATCTATTAGTCACAAATGGTACATGATACAAATGTTTAGACTTTTATTGTGCAAACAACTAATATGGCAAGTGAAATGAAATAGTGACAGAAATATTCCAAAGTATGGATGTAAAAAGCATTAATATACATTTTTTTTTACTTTTTAAAGAGTATCAGCCTTCATGTGAATTATTATCAGTTATTCATTTTTATTTTTTCCTTTCCATTTACAGCTCAGCCTTCTCTCTGTGATAAATAATAAATAGAATAAGCAGCATCACATAATTTACAGATCACACAAATATGTAATTTCATTCTGTCTCCTTTCCTTTCCTAAAAATTACTGACTTAATCCTGTTCACTGCAAAGTTATTAGAAAAATAGTTTGAAGTTTGACATTTGAATGACTAATCTTGTATATTTGTTTTGACACACACTGCCTACAGTATTCCTGTAGATTTTAGTTACGCCATGTTCTATTATACCTTGACAAAAGATTAGAATCAAAATAATTCCTTGGCTGTACTATATACAAAGGCTTCCAGCATTCTTTAGAATTGCCTCATGTGTATCTACAGGTAAAACTCGAAAAATTAGAATATCGTGCAAAAGTTGATTTATTTCAGTAATGCAACTTAAAAGGTGAAACTAATATATTAGATAGACTCATTGCATGCAAAGCAAGATCGTTCAAGCCGTGATTTGTCATAATTGTGATGATTATGGCTTACAGCTCATGAAAATCCCAAATCCACAATCTCAGAAAATTAGAATATTGTGAAAAGGTGCAATATTCTAGGCTCAAAGTGTCCCACTCTAATCAGCTAATTAAGCCATAACACCTTCAAAGGGTTCCTGAGCCTTTAAATGGTCTCTGTCAGGTTCAGTGGGAATCACAATCATGGGAAAGATTGCTGACCTGACAGTTGTGCAGAAAACCATCATTGACACCCTCCATAGGGAGAGAAAACCTCAAAAGGTAATTGCAAAAGAAGTTGGATGTTCCCAAACTGCTGTATCGAAGCACATTAATAGAAAGTTATGTGGAAGGGAAAAGTATGGAAGAAAAAGGTACACAAACAGCAGAGATGACCGCAGCCTGGAGAGGATTGCCAGGAAAAGGCCATTCAAAAGTGTTGGGGACTTTCACAAGGAGTGGACAGGCTGGAGTCAGTGCATCAAGAGCCACCACATACAGACGGATCCTGAGCATGGGCTTCAAATGTCATATTCCTCTTGTGAAGTCACTCCTGAACAACAAACAACGTCAGAAGTGTCTTACCTGGGCTAAAGAAAAACAGACCTGGTCTGTTGCTCAGTGGTCCAAAGTCCTCTTTTCTGATGAGAGCAACTTTTGTATCTCATTTGGAAACCAAGGACCCAGAGTATGGAGGAAGAATGGAGAGGCACACACTGCAAGATGCTTGAAGTCCAGTGTGACGTTTCCACAGTCTGTGTTGATTTGGGGAACCATGTCATCTGCTGGTGTTGGTCCACTGGGCTTCATTAAGTCCAGGGTCAATGCAGCCGTCTACCAGGAGATTTTGGAGCAGTTCATGCTTCCTTCTGCAAACGAGCTTTATGGGGATGCTGACTTCATTTTCCAGCAGGATTTGGCACCTGCCCACACTGCCAAAAGCACCAAAACCTGGTTCGATGACTATGGGATTACTGTGCTTGATTGGCCAGCAAACTCGCCTGACCTGAACCCCATAGAGAATCTATGGGGCATTGCCAAGAGAAAGATGAGAGACATGAGACTGAACAATGCAGAAGAGCTGAAGGCCGCTATTGAAGTATCCTGGTCTTCCATAACACCTCAGCAGTGCCACAGGCTGATAGCTTCCATGCCACGCCGCATTGAGGCAGTAATTGCTGCAAAAGGGGCCCAAACCAAATACTGAGTACATATGTATGCTTATACTTTTCAGAGGTCCGATATTGTTCTATGTACAATCCTTGTTTTATTGATTGCATGTAGTATTCTAATTTTCTGAGATTGTGGATTTGGGGTTATCATGAGCTGTAGCAATAGCAATAGCAGTTAGACTTATATACCGCCTCATAGGGCTTTCAGCCCTCTCTAAGCGGTTTACAGAGTCAGCATATTGCCCCCACAGTCTGGGTCCTCATTTCGCCCACCTCTGAAGGATGGAAGGCTGAGTCAACCTTGAGCCGGTGAGATTAGAACCTCTGAACTGCAGATAACAGTCACCTGAAGTGGCCTGCAGTACTGCACCCTAACCACTGCGCCACCTCAGCTCAAATTATGACAAATTATGGCTTGAGCTATCTTGCTTTGCATGTAATGAGTCTATCTCATATATTAGTTTCACCCTTTAAGTTGCATTACTAAAATAAATGAACTTTTGCACGATATTCTAATTTTTTGAGTTTCACCTTTATATACTACTAAAATTCTTGTGTCCTTTTGATTAGTTGTAATCTTCAGTTGAGCAAAACAGCGCATCAAAGGGCAACAATTTTTGAGTCAACATACCTCAAATACTTCCAGAATGCATCCAAAATCTGGGACCCATGACTCCCAGATTTTGGCAAAGTTGTGATTGTTTTGATGCTGCCATGCACGGTCATGTGATGGTCATTTCCAAGACTCCCTGCCAGTGTTCTTCAAAAAAAAGATAATGGGGAAGTCAGCAGAAAGTAGGAAGTTGCTCCAGCTCCCACAAGATTTGTTTTGGTTTTTACATGCCCACTGTCATTCTATTTCTCTGTTTAGGTAAGAAAATATCTCTGAAACAATTAGCCAACAGGTCACAGGATATCTAGTTTGTTACTATTTTCTACATATATTCTGCTTTGGAGATCCTCCATTGGGGGAATTGTAATTCTAATAAAAAGAATGTTCTAATGATAAGGCATCCAAAATCTCTCCCCTTTCATAGCAACCTGGATCCTGTTCTATGGATTCAGGTAACAGGATGGATAACCTGTCATTTCCTGGGGTCCCTGAATTACAGCTTCTAGTATTCTTGCGATTGGCTGTGTTGGCTTGTGTTGCTGCAAGCTCAAATTCAGCTACTTCTGGAGGGCTATGCATTTCTCCTTTCCTTGTATACTATGGCAGTGCAAACTTTACACTGGGTAATTAATTGGCAATTTTATATGTTGTTAGTAGTTTTTTTAAGTTTTAATTTTGTTGAAACATGTTTTCTATGTGTGTTCCAAAGGCCTTTTCTGTTATACTATAGCAAAGCTTGAACTCTTCTAAAAAGAGGGAGTTTAAAATGTTACTGGCTGGTTCAGTATACCACTTTTGTCTCTCCTTTAATTAGTCTGTAGCAACATTTTCTTATTCTTTTATTCTGTAATTATGTAATACAGTGTTGATGAGCATGCCTTCTATAGCTATGATGTATTTATAATTATTCCTTAGTAAGAATATGTTTTGAGATGTTGTAATTTTCCGTTTGCTATTCAGTTAGATGATAATATTTAATGCAACTGTGAATTTCTGATCTGTTCAAGTGATTCTGCATCTGATCACCAAAAATATAGAGAATTTATAGCTTGCATATGTTTATTTTAAAAATATGACATGTAGTGTTATCAAGAAATCTGAGATGTAGAATTTTTGGCAGAAGTGTTTTTAGTGCACTTTTAAAAGAGAATGGTAATATAGTTTTTAAAAGATCTTACTTTGCACTAGTAATGCCCCATTTTATTTCCAGTTAGGGCAATTCCTTAGAATATAATCAGTTTCCCTTACTTTTAAATATTCCGGCTTCACAATTTTTTTTTCATTTCTCTTGGTACATATTTTATAATTTATTTGATCATGGTTTATTCAATCCCACATTAAGAACTCACACAATAAGCTTGGCTAAAATATAGCTGACTGCATTATCGTGTAGAATGTTGTGCAAAAGTAGCTTATTTTATCTTAAAATGAGACACAATGCAGGCATAGAACTATATAAATATTCCTCTGCTTCCTTTGGTTAAGACAAAGAACAAATATAAGAAGAGGAGTTTTGAGGCAGTTCAGTGTTCACAACAACAAACACTTTAATCTCCTTTTCATATATTATTACAAAATAAATCTACAAAATAAAGCTTTAGATATATTGCACCATCTTTTCTGGTAATCACACAATCCAGAACTATAGGTAGATATTCCAATCTGTTCTAATTCTTGTTTAGACGATTTGTATGTTCTATAATGGATATCTCAAGTGATGACAACAGTAAATTTGTTTTTTATTTGAAAAAACTTTATAAATTATTGTTTCAACCAGTTACTTTGGATAACTACAAAACTTAGATACATAGGGGAAAAATTCTTTTTTTAATCACAATTCATGAGTGGAAAATGCTGTTCCCCTTACATGACAGAGTACTGAAGGTACCGTTAACTGACAGAGAACTGGAATTAGTGAAACACAATTACATTATTATACACTAACTATGTAAGGTGTGGCCATTTTTAATACATTTATTTCTAAAATAATTATATGTTGACCTTTTTTAGGGAAGTTCACCAGAAAAAAGATGATATCTGCAATAGCATAATAAAATTCCACTCTTTTTATACACAAAGGGCAGGGTCCCAATCACACAGTCACATATATCACCTTAACTTTTTTGATACCTCCGTGCATATTTTCGCTTTATCTATCATTAGTTGGATATATACAGGTAGTTCTCAACTTACAACCACAATTGAGCTCAATATTTCTGTTGCTAGGTGAGACAGTTGTTAAGTGAATTTTGCCCAATTTTACGTTCTTTCTTGCCATGGCTGTTAAGCAAATCACTGCAGTTAAGTTAGTAACACAACTGTTAAGTGAATCTGGCTTCCCCCGTGGATTTTGCTTGTCAGAAGGTTGCAAAAGGTGACCACATGACCCCAGGACATTGCAACTGTCATAAATACGTGTCTGAATTTTGTTCCCATGATCATGGGGATGCTGCAACAATCGTGTGTAAAATGGTCATATAAGTAACTTTTTTCAGTGCCTTTATAACTTCGAACTGTCACTAAATGAACTGTTGTAACTCGAGGACTACCTGTATATAGCCACTGAAAAATGTTCCTCAGATTAAGAAAATATGGTGTTCGTAAACCACTGTTTTATCGCAGCATGGCTTAAATTCAAGAATATCTGTATTAGCTCTAATCTACTTAAAGTGAGAAATTCCTACTTGTGATTTCTAGCTGTAAAAAATACAAATAAAGTGCCATTTCAAAATGCATTAAATCTGAGTGAATTGTAGACTACCATCTAGTTTTATGGCTATGATTGTTTGACTTAGGCTGAGGTGAGATATTTTGGGGGGTTATTAACTTTAAATTACATGCTAGTCACAGCCTATGCATTCAAACAATATACAAATGCTGTAAAATAAAAACTATATACTGAAAGAGTATTGTCAATTTCATTCCTGCTCATTTTGTATTGCCAGCAGTCTTCCTACAGGATTTTCTAGGATGTCTGTAACTCAGGAGTCAGCATGAAGAGATAAGAATTATCTCTAATGGGAAAATTACTCACCTCCAAGCTCCGCAAAGTTCTGGTATTTCCAGCTGAATGGTATCTTCAAAACCGTTTCTCCTGCACTGCAGCTGAGCAAGAAATATACCAGCCCAGCTACTAAAGAGAGAAAATATTCTGAAAACACCTCACATTCTAAATACAATATAAATAATAGATATCAAAATGAACTAAACACAATCATTCTTCAACAAGGTCTTCAAGACTTTCTGAAAGCTGAGTATGGTCAGGTCCAACCTAAGGTTGGACAATTTTCAATTCCAGAGGATAGACATACTATATAAAGGCAAACTTCCCAAGTCTCACTAGATGACAATTCCTAATTGTCAGGACCTAGATCCTGTCCCTCTTGCCAGACCTAATTTGATAGATACAAAAACAATGGGAGTAAGTCAGTCCTATGCTATGTAGTGCAATATAGGAAATTGCCAGTATGCTGAATTATACTTAGTGGCAAATTGGGAGTCAGTGGATCTGGTGAAGCAAAGGTGTGACATGGGTCTAATGAGGCATACCCATAATTATCTCCACTGTCTCATACTGGACCAATTGAAAATTCTGGATATACTTCAACAGCAGCCCCCTGTAAATCTCATTGCAGTAATACACTCAGAAGATGATCAAAGCATCAGTGATCATGCATACTGCCTCCTGATCTACGGAAATGTGCAACTGGTACATAATGAAGTTTGCAAAACCATCCTTAGCCATTATTGTCACCTACTGTGGCAGGAGCCATGAGGACCCCAAATTGCACACTACTGTAGTTTTCTCTGGAATAGTGTCATCCCATCCCAGAACTAAGGAAGGGAAATCACTAAATGCAGGAGACTCTAATATCCAAAGGCACTCCATCTTGTTAGGGTTGTTGAAGCATATTTATTCCCAACTACATCCCACTGCCTTCAGGCACTGAGACACAACTTCCAAAACATCATTTGGCCAGCCAGGGCAGATATATACAGCTAAGTTATCATCAGAATGTTGATACTTCACCCAATGCCATAAAAACACTTCACACAGTGACTTCATATAGATTTTAAACAGGAGTGGAGAAAGGCAAGAGCCCCAAGGCACTCCACACAAGGACAGCCCTGAGGCAGACCTCTTCCTTCCATTGACTGTTTCCTCAAGCCATTTGGTTCTACTTAAGGAGTGCACACAAATCAGCAAAAAGAAAGAAGGTGGAAAAGAAATGCTGACATTTCCCATTTAGTGCTGGCATTTCCCATTTTCTAAGAATTGGTGAAACAATGATTTTTTTGATATTGTAAAACATTATTCCAAAGTTTGTTACTCCATAATATATCATCATCATCAGGTTCCAGCCAACCTCTAATTTACCACCTTTGTACCACCTAGTACAAAGCCAGCAAACATGTAATGCAAAAGATTTTGCAATTGAAAGGCTGTAACCTGTTGGAGCAAAGATTTTCAGGATGCCTTTGCCCAAAGTTCAAATAGTCCAAGGTTAATGATGTTGGTTAACCCAACCATATTTCTTGCAGCCTTTTGTGTCTAAAGACTGTCAAAGGAACATACCATCCCAAAATAATTCTTAGCATCAGATAAAAGGTTAATGCACTGATGTATTAATATACATCAACCCACTTGTTTCTCATGCTTATTGTAATTTAATATTGTCATTACAATACTAGTTTCAATATTAAGACTGAAAACTGTTGCAGTTAATGTCTTACAGTGCTCTTAAAGTCCAGTTTATCTTGACTTCATCAGGAATGGATGCAATCTAAATCTTAAATTACATACATCGAGAAATAATTTCAGGTCAAGACTGTGAAGAATATTAAAATATGATTGTTCTGAATCTTGATTTCAGAATATGTGAAAGGTAGACAATGAGTTGGCAATACATTTATAGCTGTTCTCCTATAGCCTCTGGCCTAGACTCTGGCAATTGAAATAACATTATGTATTACATGGAATCTATTACTAATAGCTCTCTTTTCTCTATGATTATGATCACACTACCACTATTTCCTATATACCAATTTCGTTGTATTTAAGTACAATGACAATAAAGATTATACTTATAAAAGAGTTTAAGAGTGCAATTTTTTTTTGGAAAGAGGTATCACCAATTCCAATTACTATTACTAACAGGGCTTTGGATAAAATCATTTACAGCACAACCCAAATAAATTGAGATGATAGCTAGATCCTTCCCAATTAATGTTGTAATGTAGGAATACAGATAGATACTCCTGCCTGTCACAAAACATTTCGCACACATTGGCAATACTAAACCACAGAGATTTCATTTCAGCTGAAGGGTAAGATAATATCTTCTACAGCAGCTTAAGAGAAGCCTCCCAGAGTGAGATACAAACATAGTCCTTTTTCTGGCACTAGGTAGCTATTGGCTAAGACAGCTGCTCCTTTCAGCCTAAAGGTATGGATGATCCTATATAGAGAAGTAACTGCATCAGTCCAAATTCCCAAGCTATATTACACGGATTCCAGATTTGGTAACTGCTGCTTGTTCAAGTTCAGCTTGTTTTTCCTGTTTTTTTCTATAAAATAAATACAATGGAAGTTAGCAATTAGGGAAGTGAATGGGAAAGGTTTTAATTGTACAAATACAGCACTTCATGTATGTTTGCTGAGTAGTCAAGAAAAAAAGAGGGAGAGAAAATGCCAAGTTTCATTTGAAAGCATTTTTAAAACTTTCTAAATTATACTAATAAAAGCTTTCAGATTTTGTCCTTAGAAATACAAAGACTGTAATTTATGATTTCAGTTATATACCACTGGATTTTGAGGAAAATCATTTTAATATTGTTTTTATAACTCATAGAAGACAGCAACCAAGCAAATATTTAAAAATAAGCTTAGATTCTGAGATTTCTAAAAAGTTGAGGGAGAGGGAAAGAGGCAAAAGTCCAACAGTGATATAACTGAAAATGTAAAAGATGTTAGAACAGAAAAATGTGTATTTCTTTCTACCTGTTAAAATGTTCTGCATGTTGAATGACACCAAAGATTATATGTGGACACTAAAGTTGAACAGAGGATTATTTTTCTGGTACATTGGTTGGTTAGTTAGTTGGTTGGTTGGGTTTAACAGATGGGATGAGAAAATTTTGAAAAAAAGTAAGGAATGTGACTTCTGGTTCATTGCAATGGCCTAATAATCCTCCAATTCAGCAACCACATAAGAGGGGGAGGAAAGAGTAGCCAGCCACCCTCCATCTTGCATAGACAGAGTTGACCCTAATAATGGCAAGAGCAAAAAAGTTATCTTATTATGAAACTAACCTTGTAGAACTGCAATGAACTTTTGCTTACTTAATTTATGGATTTATTTTCATTTTAGATTGTAAGCACAAATGCTTATGGAATTTTCTGTTGCAGAAGATAAAATATTGTCACCAATGAAGGCCAGGATAATGTTGCAGGATCCAATATGGGTCTGTCACTGGGACCACAGGTTTAGTCTTCTAAGCTTTTAGACTCATGCTGGATCCCATCCTCAGGGAACTTCTCTCTCACTAGAATGTTCTCTCTCACATATTCTGGTGAGAGAGAAGTTCCCAGAGGATGGGCTCCAGCATGAGTCTGATAGCTTAGGAAGACTAGATCTCTTAGTTCTGTGTCAATGACCCAAACTGGATCCTATAAAATATTTTGGCCCACTTTAGGTTCTGAAGACAGTTCTATTTGGCATTTAACCTGAGCTTTGTAAAAAGGTTTATGCTAGAAAGGAGTGGAAGATTGAGCTCCAGATCTGCTTTCCAAATTATAATATATGCAGAATTTGGTAATTAGATCTGCTTTTTCCTCCATAATAATCCCAAATGGTGAGTACTGTATGTTATTTGTAATTTGCATTAATTGCTATGAAACACACCAATTGAAAAACACAGTAAATACCTTGTGGGATGCTCTTGAACTTGTCGTTCTCATTCCAAGACAGTAGCTACTATATAGATCAATCAATAGATGAATATTCTCTTTAAAATATCTTGAATAAAGTAACTCTGAATACTGGGTTCAGGGCTTCCTTAAAACTGCATAACAGAAATAGAACTTGACTGGGTGGGAGGGGATGGTTCCACAGTATATTTGAACTGGGCAGATTGTTGATCAGGGTTGTGTGATCCCAAGGCTCTTCCTCCACGTACCCGATTATCTACAAGAGAGAACTTGTAATGAAATAAGAGGGTAAACTCCACTACAACACTTTTAATATCTAAGCCACCTTTCACCTACTTGAGCAACAGGATGGCAATGGGATAGATTCAAAGTATGAATGGTTGCTGAATGAGTGGTTATAAACCAAGGACCAATTGTATTTGCTCTCAGGAAGTCATCCCCTTCAAAGCATGTTAGATATGCGACAGAGACTTTGCGCATGTCAACAGTGTGAGAAATTCACATCTATTCCTATTCTGTTTCCTGTTTCTTAACCACCTGTTAGCCTGTCTTCTGTTATATCCCATGAAAGCTAAGTATGTTAGGAGTTGTGGTGAGAGACTTTCTGAAAACAGCAGAAATTCATCTTCAAGGACTCTTGGAGGAATACTGTCTGGACCTAGGGATTTAATTATACATAAATGTACAAGATTGAACATCCACAAGTAAATAAAACAGTCCCGTTAATGGAAGACCTTGTCTGACAATATATCTTATGTAGCTCAATGCAATTATTAAAAATCATTATCTAGCATGTTTTCACAATTACTGTAAATACCTTTGAATAAAAAGAGGTTTTGCACCCTAAAATAACTTGCTCTTTGGGGAGCCTATCCCTTAAAAATGAAAATATTTCCAAAGAAATTATATTTTAGCTTGCAGCCTTGTACTAATTGCTACTGTCAGGCAAAAAGACAAAACTTTTTTATGGTTGCAAAACAGGTTCTTTGGCAGTTACATGAAAGAGGCTGATATTCTATTATTCGCAAGCCAATGCTGACAGCAGCAGCCCAGAATATGCTCTTTCAAGGCTCAGAAGACATGTAGGAGTGTCATAACACATTTCTATACACAGTTTCCCCCCCCCCCACCAGCCTTGACTTCTTCATTGTTATATGCCACCATACCAATGTTCTCAGCATTCCTCCTTTCCAGGTGCTCATGAATCAATGAAGATTTTATCGCTAGCTAGCCAATGTAAAAAGCTGCAGATAGACAATATCCTGCCCATTTGCTGTCTGCAGTAAGTCAGCCAGTATAGACATTGCAAAGCTGCCCTTCATAGTAGGCTTGGCAGATGAAAGTAGTTAACCCTTAGTATATAGTAGTTATTAGTACCCCAAAAAAAATCAAACTTAGGGTTTTTCTGTATCTGAGTATGTTAGTTGATTGGAAAAATGACAGGCAAAATTTAGGCAGAGCTGTCCAGACCAGAAAGAGAGCAAAAACAAACAAGATAGCAAACACAGAGGCTGCTCTTTGCAGACATTTGATCTATGCGCCTAAGTGGACCTTGACTAGTGCAAATAAACACACCTTTGCCCCCCTCTGAAGCATCCCTATTAAAGAAAAGCAGTACAAATTCTGTCCTTATGAGGGATGTAACCCTGTTAGGAGTCAATATTATGATTATTGTTCAGCAATTAACAATGGTAAATCTGGTAGGATCAGCCTTACTTGATAGCTGTAGATATTTGGAAAAATAGTGTATAACAACTAAGAAATTGTGACTTTTGAATCTTGTGTTGTAATCCAAGTTGAATGAAGTTGAAAATATATCTGAGTCATGCAGGAAGATGAATCACACATAAGATTTTATTTAATATGTCTCTTCCTTTTAAAAAAAATTATGGGCAACAAATGCTAACCATTGGATTTCTACATGGATGGAGAAATTCTACAAAGTTTGGGATGGAGAGTTGTTCCAACCCTTCCCCCCCCCCCAATTGTGCTATTTATGATTTGTATTAAACCGGAAGTGTCAAACACAAGATCCGCAAACCGAATCTGGCCTGTGGGGTGCTTAGATCTGGCCCAATCAACTGAAACTATCACTAGATGCCTCTTTGAGTCTACATGCTACTTCTCAACAGGTTCTTCATTTGATGTCATGAGTGACAAAGTATGAGAATCTATATATCCACTGGCAACTGTCAAATGCTTTTGGGAAACCATATAACCAGCAGAGGTGGGTTGCTCCCAGTTCGGCTGAACCGGTAGTGGTGGCAGCGGGAGGCTCCGCCCACCCACCCAGACGCTTCTGCACATGCACGCGAGAGCACAAGCAAACCGGTAGTAAACAGGTTATCAACCCACCACTGACAATCAGCAATAGCAATAGCAGTAGACTTATATACCGCTTCATAGGCCTTTCAGGCCTCTCTAAGCGGTTTACAGAGAGTCAGCATATTGCCCCCAACAATCTGGGTCCTCATTTTACCCACCTCGGAAGGATGGAAGGCTGAGTCAACCCTGAGCCGGTGAGATTTGAACCGCTGACCTGCTGATCTAGCAGTAGCCTGCAGTGCTGCATTTAACCACTGCGCCACCTTGCGCCATCAGGAATAAACACAAGTTGGTCATGAAATAAAGCAATATATAAAAACACAAACCACATGAAAAACGTATTGCCATACTGCTCCAGGCAGAAGACATAATCTTTGAACTAATTTATGCTCTTCTAAAAATGTGAACTTTTCAAATGTCTTTGAGTCTACTCTTATTTACAGTAAAACTATATATCTATTCTATTCCATTTGCCTGGAATGGAAAGGTAGTTTTTCCTTATGTAAAAGCAGCATTTTCCTTTTATTCTGCTTTCTTCAAGGTAAACCCCTAAATGTATAAAAACCCTCTTAGGTGATAAAGGTAGACAGAACAAAAATTGGCAGTGGAGTAAACAGCAAAGTTTAACAGAATAACAGAGTTGGAAGGGATCTTGTAGGTCATCTAGTCCAAGCCCCCCTTCCCCCCAAGCAGGAGACCCTGCCTACACCATTTCTGACAGATGGCAGTCGTCTCTTCTTGAAAGCTTCCAGTGATGAAGCTCCCAAACTTATGAAGGCAAGGTGTTCCATGGGTTGATCATTCTCACTGTCAGAAAGTTTCTCCTTATTTTTAGGTTGAACCTCTCCTTGAACAGTTTCTATCCATTATTCCTCATCTGGCCTTCAGGTGCTTTGGAAAATAGGTACCCCCCCCCCGCCCCTCTGTGACAGCCCCTCAAATATTGGAAGACTGCTGTCATCTCTTCCTCTGATCCTTCTCTTCACTAGACTAGCCATACCTAGTTCCTGTAACCGTTTTTCATGTTTTTAGCCTCCAGTTCTTGCTACGGATTCCAAAAGGCACGAACAACCAAAGCCGATAATGCAAAAAGGCTCAAAGTATGAGGGGCGTGCATAAGCGCACCATAAGTGCCTACCATCCCTATCCTACTGCCCCCCCCCCCACTTATTCGTATCCATTTCCTGTATCAATAATTATGTTTCTACTTATATATTTTATCTCATATATGCTTAACAAAATAAATAAATAAATGATTGAATGAATTAAATAAATAAATAAATAAATAAATAAATAAAACAAAATAAAACATTGGCGAGAAGTACAATTTGACAGGCGAGCGCGGTTTGACCAGCTCTGGCAGCAACCAGCTTCGGCGGGCTGTCCTAAAAAGGAGCAGCAAATGACCAGTTGCTTTTCCCTTGACAGAGGAACGTCGCGCGATTGTTCTATTTGATAGGTTGGAACAACGGAGCACCCGGACGAGAAGGGAGCAGGCCAGCGACCGAGGTGTCGCCTGGGGCGAGGAGTCGGAGTCGGCCGTCCCAGCTGCTTCGAGAACTACAAGCTACGCGGGGCGAGGCAATTGGGAGCCTTGTCATGTGACCTGCACAGGCCCGAGGCTGTGGGCGGAGCCAACGCCCGCCCCCGCCCCTTTCTCCGCTTCGTTCTAGAGCCGTCGAAGCGAGGTGGGCTGTCGCTCTCGCGCCTCGCGTCCCGCACTTACTCCTCGCTGCTCGCTGGTGGACCGGGCGCTTTTTTGGCTTCTCGTTCCCATGGCTACCGAGCGGCCTTTCCAGCTGGTGGTGTTCGGTGCCTCGGGCTTCACGGGACAGTACGTGGTCCAGGAGGTCGCCCGAGTAGCTGCCGAGGATGAGCTGCGAGGCTCCTTGCGCTGGGCCGTGGCCGGGAGGTCTCGGGAGAAGCTGCAGGACGTGGTCGAGAAGGCGGCCGCCAAGTTGGGTAAGAGAAGGGAGGGCAGGTCTTGCGGAGTGCGGGCCTTCCTCTTGTCTCCCTCCCCAAAGTCTGCAGTAAAAAAAGAAAAGAAATTAACGACGCGTCCACTGAGCTTCCTTGGCTGCAGTCGGAAAATTAGTAACGATGTGTCCGACGTTGACCTTAATGTTGTGATGCTGGGGGGAGAGGGAAGGCAAGGAAAGAGAGAGGCTCTCCACCAGCCTGGCCCTCTTCAGATGCCTTGGCCTGCTTTTCCTAACGTTTCAGTTAGCAGAGGTGTGCCATTTGGGCGAGGCACATCTGGAAGGAGAAAAAACAGACTGTGCCTAATGTAATTATTCCCTTTATCCCTGAGATAAAGCCTGGAGGCTTTGATCAAGAACGTTAAAAGTTGCTGGTTCGGATCAAAGTTTCACCTAATCAAATTGTTTGTCTGTCAGGGTGCCAAGGAGCAATAGCAATAACCCTTGCTTCGACGTATATACCACTTCACACAGGGGTGAAATTCAGCAGGTTCTGACAGGTTCTGGAAAACTGTTAGAGGAAATTTTGAGTAGTTCGGAGAACCGGCAAATACCACCTCTGGCTGGTCCCAGAATGGGGTCGGAATGGAGATTTTTGCAATGTCCTTTGCCAGGAGTGGGGAGGGAATGGGGAATTTTGCAAAAAAAAATGAATTTTACCACTGGCTTCACAGTGTTTTACAACCTCTCTCTAAGCAGTTTGCAATGCTTCTACTTGGACTCAGCCTTCCAAGGTCAGTAAAATGAGGACCCAGATTGTGGGGAGTAATGTGCTAACAGAGAGGAGGCGGACTGAGTCAGCACATTGCCCTCAACGATCTGGGTCTTCATTTTACCGGCCTTAGAAGGCTGAAGTCCCTTCTCTATCAGATATTTGTTTATTCTCCTATTCTGTCTTAATTGCCCTAACTGTCATTTAAAATCATACAAATTGCCCTAACTGTCATTTAAAATCATACAAAGGGAGTGTCATTATATTTCAGCTCATTGACCAAGAGTCTGGAGTGCATAACTCTATGCTTCCCTTCCCAATTAGGGGCAGGGAAAGTGAGATAAAATTCTGCATCAATCTGCATTGACTTAGGTGGTGCCAGAGAAGTTATTATTTTGCAATTTTATAATAATAACACTTTTAAGATTGCTTGCTTTGCAGCCTTTTTCACGACACTGCAAAATCTTTGGAAGTCACCAAGCTTGTTTCCAGAACTAGATTTGTTCAGTGAAAAGAAACATTTTTGCATTTTTGTCCTTGCACATTATATCTCTTTTATATATTTACTTTTTTTTTCTAGTGAGCATTTGTAACAAGTGACTATCTTCCCACATGCTTGTGTAGAGAAACCATATTTGGGAGATAGTGATGCAATTTATATAGAAGTAATATAATTTGTTTCCTGGAAGTAATTAGAAAGCTAAATATAAAAAAATAGCATCAATAAATGGTGATTGAACAAATAATGGATTGAAGAAAAATAATTAAAGAGATTTTCAGAATAACATGTCAATGTTAAATTTTCAGGGAAAACAGAACTGAAGTCAGAAATTGGCATAATACTATGTGATGTCAGCGATCCATCTTCTCTTGCTTCTATGGCTAAACAAACGAATATTGTTCTAAACTGTGTAGGCCCAGTAAGTGCTTTCTTCTAGTTTTTTTCATGAATAAATAAAAAATGTGCTTGTCCTAAAGCAATTACTTAAAACATGACATTGTTATAAGATATTGCCAGAAATCTATTTGATTTTTATATTTTGTAATTACATTTTTGTTATTTCTTTAGGAATATTTTTATCTGTTAAAACAAAAAGTTTCCTAGTTAAATGCAAATTAAAATCCTATTTCCTAACACTGAAACTGAAATTCATAATATTAATTTTTATTAATCACTCTTCTATAGTATTAAGCAAATTAAAAGAAAACTTGTGCATAGCTGATACCAAAAACAAGTTAATGGAAGTTAATAAGCTGTTAACATCAAAGTAGTTTGATATACCTTATTTTATGCTAGAAAATGTAATTCTCAAGCAAATTTAAATTATTAAAGTATTGTATTCAATGTGTTTAAGCATTGAATCTAGAGAAAGTATCTCAATTCCAGATCTTCATATTTGCAAACTATGAAATTATCAAGAGAAATGAAACATTTTGAGACTGTTTTACAATAAACTACAAAAATACTAGACTGGATAGTATTTTATCATTGGTACATTACTCCACCCTTGATTGCCAAAATGAATACCGTAATTCAATAATAAGGCAACAATTTTGAAACCAGGGGCCTCAAATGGACTAATTTAAGGACTGTATCCAAATCCAGAACCCATGACTTCTGTGGAATTGAAATTTGGAAAATTTTATAAAACCTTTTATGACATAAAAAATACCATGAAGCGTTTTATGTCGGGCAAAGCCCAAGAATGGCATGGAATAATTTAGCTAGAGTTCAATTCTTTATTTGCTTATACATAGTAGGCAGAATCTTACCGGGCTAAATCCTTACTACTATCATCCTACAGATATTCCCTGGGAGATTTTAGGGAGTGCCTGTCTTGTACTCTCTTTCTCTGTCTTCTATCTAGTTCTGAGCTGGGCTGCCTCTTGCCTCCCTCCCCTTTCTGGAATGTGCGTCCTCTTTCCTGGGAAACTGCCATTTCACTGAAGTCCACCACCCCAGCTTTCCCTTCTGTGTGGGCACCATCTCATATTTTATGATATAAAATGTCACAAAACATTTCTTGTGGCGAGTTGCTATGTTTTACTGTGCTATAAAGTTCAACTTGAACTATTTTCAAGGCAGATATATATCTCTGAATTTTTTAAGAACTTTTCCGGCAGCCCATTAGATACTCTTCCATTGTTGAAGGCAGTGAGGAATCTGGTAATGAAATATCTCTGAAATGATCATAGATTGCTTAGTATAGAAATAAGCCTGGATTCAGTAGTTAAAAAAGACATATAAATAATAAATCAGAAGAGTGATTTAGATAATTTTAATAACCTGGATGCATAAAAGAGATATTTTAAATGTCTATGGTTCTATAACGAGGCAAAGCAAAAAGGAAAAGAAAAAACTCTTAAAATTTTCAAAGTCAGAAAACAAAAACAAACTAAGTTCTAGGGCTTTATTTGATGGGATTAAAGACGAAAATCATAGAGAATAAGGGGAAGGAATATAAAGGTGATTTATTTGATCAAAGATAAAGAGATGTGTTGTTATCTTCAATAATAATTGACTTTTTCTAATTAAGGTTGAATGATGAGGTTTTAAGTATCTGTTTTCATATATATGACATATGAGAAGAAAATTTTTAAATCTGTTGATTAATTTTAATATAGTTATGTATTTTTTCTGATAACATTTAATCAATTTTGATTGACCATAATTGCATGATAAGGTTTTGGTGATTTCTTTATAGGTAAAGTTTGGGATACAGAAGGAAAAGAAAGGATTATAAAGTGGGTTTTTGGATTAAGTTTATAATAGATACATTGATACTTTTGATAACCCTTAATTGATCTTTGCTGATTGGAATTGAATTATGAGCTTTTAACACATGTTTACAAATAAGGAATTAGATAGGTTGAAGATTCTTTGTTGCTTTTTAAAATAAGGTGATAAGTTATTTAAAAAACTATATTTGTGACAAAGGGGGAAGCTTTTTCTTTTTTCTTTGCTTTATACTGAAATATTTTTATACAAGTTAAATTTTTCTTTTTGTTTTCTTTTTGTTTTAATTGTTTATAGTTTTTATTCAGGTTTATATGTATAGCTTTCATCTCTAAATTATTATAAAATAAACCCAAATATTTTTATTCACATTGAATTTAATTTATTAGCTAAATCATAACTATATCCTAACTTTGTTAAGTTTCCTTTATTTCTTTATTATTATTTTTTAAATGGAAAGGAAACTTCAAACTAGGTCTATTAAATTATCCCAGATTAATATAATTTATTATTCTTTTTTCATTCTTACAGTACCGTTTTTTTGGAGAGCCTGTGGTAAAAGCTTGTGTTGAGAATGGCACAAATTGTATTGACATTAGTGGAGAACCACAGGTAGGTACAATTAAGAAAATAAATCAGACTTTGAGGAATAGTATTTGGTTTAGGTCACAATCCCAACTCTTTTTTTACTTGTATTTCTTATCTTAGTGTAGGATAATTATTTACTTCACATATCAAACTTTGTATTGGTGTTCTGCATACTATGTGATCCACCATCCATGGGTGCTGGGAACTGCAGGGTTTTTTTGTGTCTGTGGTTTCCTCTCTACTCCCACAAACACCTCATCTTTCATTTCCATAAATTAGCAGTGTGAATGGACATTGGTAGACAGGAACTGTGTTTAGGATAGTAAAATTATTTTTATTTATAAATGTATTTTTATTTATAATTATATTTTATACTACCTTTCCTCTGGGAGTCAAAGAAAATACACAATTGGGGTTTCCTTCCTATTGTTGTCACCATTTTATGAGGTAGGGTGGGCTGAGAGATGATGAGTGGGTTTGCACCTGGGCTTTCTTAGTCTAGTTCCCAACAATTTAACACAGTGGTCCCCAATCTTTTTATCGCCGCGGACCAGTCAGCCTGTGATAATTTTACCGTGGCCCGCTGAGCGCGCGCAGGGTGGGGGGGGGTGTAAAAAAACTCCCAGCCCGGAGTACCCCTTTAAGTAATCCATATTTCAGTAAACTGATCTACCGTCAGGCTGTTGCTTGTAAACTGGACTAACTATTTCTAGTTAATTTCTAACTATTTGAATGGAAGATTATATGCTTATAGTTTCTATTCTTTTGTTAACACACAACCACATTTTTATTCTTCTACAGACACCATTTTTAATTAGATGTTAGATGTTGCATTATTTTCAATATGTATTTGTAAATATATGCCAAATAGATTGCAATCGCTTTCTGGACTTCCTTTAAATTTGCAGGTAAATGCTGCAATAGATATATAGCTCCCATCAGATTGATGATCACCCAAAAATGTTATTCATTGAATTCACTGTGAATCCTTTCTTAGTAAGTGCATTCAAGCCAGCCTACTACTAGCTGGTAGCCTCTCTGTCCATTCACCAAATTATCTGGGACAGGGGTGTCAGAGTGACATCGAAAATGTCAAGGTAATAGCCATGACTATGAAATTAAAAGCCTATTTATTCTTTTATTTGCATCACATAAAAACCAAGATGGTTCCCATCTTGAATTTTTCTAAATACATCCTACATACAACCATGATGCAGGAGTTTTCATTCAGCAAGAAAAAGGAACCGGTGACTTGAGCCAAGTCAACATCTGGAAATCTTATCCCAGTCATATCCAACCTAGCTTATTTTTTGAGATCACCTCAAGGCGAGCTGGAGCGGGACGCGCTGCGCCACGAGTTGGAGAGCTTGGAGAGGCTGAGCGCGCAACTTGGAGAGCTGCGTCTCCGCCGCCTGGAGCCCGAGCTGGCCCGGCGGCGGCAGCAGCTGGAGGGGCTGTGGGCCGACTGCGCCGCTCTGGAGGCGCTGCTGGAGCAGCTCCTGGCCGAGCACGAAGGGCTGCAGGAAGCGCGCAAGCAGCGGCCAGCCGCGCTGCTGTCTGCCCCGCGCGTCCTCCGGGCTGGGCGCTCCGAGAAGCGGCAGCTGGCCTCCGACTACACGCTGGTGGTGAGCTGGAGCTGCGCGCAGAGCCTGGAGTGATACGAGGCCAAGTTGCGGGCGATGCAGGAGCTGGAAGGGGGCCACCTGGGCCAAGAGGACCTGCGCAAGCTGCGCGCGCAGAACCAGGAGAGCCGCCGGCGCCTCGAGGAGCTGTGGCACCGCTGCCGGGAGCTTTGCGCGCTGGGCAAGCGGCTGGAAGAGGAGCGGCTGGCGCAGCAGGAGAGCCACGGCGCCCAGCTGCAGGGATCATGGCCCCCGGCCGCTGCGCGGCCCGGTGCCAGGTACTCCGCGGCCCGGCACCGGTCCGCGGACCGGGGGTTGGGGACCACTGATTTAACACACCATACTAGCCTTTTAGGTGAAATTATAAAATTCTATAAATCTGTGTTGAATATTAAACATAAACTAATTTTACATTTAACTGTAAAATACAGAATTGTTTTGATGGTTAATAACATTTAATAAACAAACATTTATAATATTACTAGATGGCACAATAGCCAAGAAAGCAGTTTAAAAAATAATGTTAAGAAATTTATTTTTGCTTGAATGTTAAAAATGTGTTTCTTTATATAATATTGTTTTTCTACTTTAGTTTCTGGAAGGAATGTATCTACATTATAATAGCAAAGCTGAAGAAAAAGGAGTATATATTGTTGGAAGCTGTGGTTTTGATTCTATTCCAGCAGATATGGGAGTTTTATTCACCAAAGACAGCTTAAAAGGTGATTTTTATGTTTGACTGATCTTTTGATAAATGCTAGGAGAAGTATGGTAGTACTTTATTTGTATGTTTCAAGATATTAGTTTAGTTTGTGGTAAAATGCAGCCTATATTCTAAAAATGATTTGTTTATTAATTATTTAAACATGCCTCACCTTCCTCCACCTCTTTAGCTTATCTTTTAGTTAAGCTTTCATTGATCAAATAAAAACAAAACAGCTCTTATCCTGCATCTGAACAAAACCATATAACAAAATAAAAGGGGGAAGAGAGGCATCAGTACTGAAAGTTAAATAATTTTAAGAATAAATAATAATAGTGCAGAGAGTGGAAATGTCTGGTGGAAGATCTGACCAAATATCTGGCAATCTTGCTTCCCACAGATCTTTTGTTGAAAACTAGCTGTGAAATTGAGGGAAATACCTTCCCCAATTCTAATCTTCTAACAAAGTCAATGGAGTGCCTCTATTTCTAATTTCTTCTGCAGTAATTAACTGTTTATACTTTTCAGTGTACACCATTATGTCTCATTCATTCTAAACACTGCGCTTAAAATGATTTATTTACTTATTTGTACTCTGATTTTTATTCTGACAAGTACTTGATATAGATAAAATATGAAAGTAGAATATAAAAAGCTAATTAAACTCCTGATAAACATTTCTTTACAGATTTTGTAAATATTGAGAGAGGGGGCCAAATTTAATTCTTGAAGGAGTCTTTACTACAGCCTGGGAGCTACATGCAAAAAGTCAGAAAGGTTGGCCTCTGACAGTGGAGATAGTGTCAGCATACTAATAGGAAAAGTCTTTAACAGTTTCATAAAAAGAGAGGCAGTTGCATACATAGCTCTAGGACTTATTTAGGTGCCAGTACCTCCAATTGTACTTCATTTGTAATGAATAGATAACAGGCATTTCCTTAATACAACCAGTATTTGGTTCCTCTACCTTATACAAATTTACCAAATTTTGAATCTGTTGCATTTTTTACATAATTTTCCTGCAAAGATTCAGTTGTGTTTCATGCAGAGATTCAGTTGTGATTCAACACAATTGAATTGTGTTGTTCTCCTCAAGATAGGATGTAAACATTATCAAATCCATCCAGTTCAGGAAGGATATCAACTGGCAGACTAGGCATAATAAAGCAAAGTCACTCCTTACTACAGCTGTCTGCACACAAACACTGATGGTGTTTAAAAAATAAAGAATACTCTTAGACTATGAATCTAATTTTGGTGATAATGAAATCCCATCCACAATTGGTTGAACCTCAGTTCCCAATTCAGGTTTCTATTTTCCAATAGCAGTTCTGTTATTTTTGGCTCCATGTTCAATTTGTTTTTCTTCATTTATTCCATTACCAATTTTAGACTTTGTCCAAGGGTACCAATTCTTCCTTAAAATTTATGGTTAAAAGCAATAGAGTTTCAAAAGTTGGATTATCTTCCTCAGATTCACATCAGTGTTAGACAACATGATAGACAATATGAAAGAACGCTGAGGGACAACACAGGCCAGTGGCCTAGGTATTGAAGAATAGTCTCCCAACATCAGCTCCCTTATATGGCAAAACAAGGAGGAGAGGAGGAGCACTTCTACTAAAGAACAGTATCTTATAGATTTGATTCCACCAGAAAGTTTAAAAAGATACCATGAACCCTATCTAATTTCCAGTCTTTCCAATATATAAGCACACCAGAAAGGCAGACCTTATGTTCCTTGATTGACTGGAACAGCAATAGCCAAGTGTGGGAAGATCACACAGATATTCTGTTCTCCTGAATTTTTCAGTGAGCTGCTCAGGTGAAACCAGGGTCTATTACACTCTTCTTCACTCATGATCAAGAACCTGAAGTAAATCTTATTTGCAACCTGTTCAATCTTGGAACACTTTGCAGTTTAAGTTGTATATTTTAATGTCTCCAGTAGAAATTGAAATCCTGTTTTCTGCACTAAAGGAAACAAGTGAAATGAACATTTTTCTTTGCAAAATGTGCCTCAAATAAATTAGATGTCATGTTGTTGAATGCGTAAAAACCTTACTATATATCAATTATCCAACAGTAATAAATATTAACAAACTGACAGTAATTTGATATTTTAAAAAATATTAATTGTTTCTTACTATCACAGATCATTATTAATTTCTTTCTTTAAAGGTACTTTAACTGCAATTGAAAGTTTTTTGAACGTAAAATCAGGACCAGAGGTTGGTTAATTTCTTCTTTTTTTCATTAGGTTTTTTGTGCTAAATTATAAAAACTGTAGCATGAACCTGAATATGACCATTAGTATATTTTAACTATTGGCAGATTCTCACTTATTTTTTTCTTTTACTTTTTGCCTCAATCTTATAAAACTAAGCAGTTCACAGCAAGATATAATACTGATAATTCTGAAACATTCACAGTACGTTATATATATAAAATAAAAGTATCAGCAAAATAGCAAAAAATATCTCTTAATGCTTATTCTCATCTAATTGTTTGTTTTCATACATTTTCTGCTCAGGCTACATTGTTAACAAATAATATATGATATTAAGTACATTTTATATTTATTTGTTTATTTCTTTGCTGTCTACTCAAAACGGCTGTAGCAATATAAACAGATCCTTAAAATTTATTATGATATATTAATTAAAATATTACCATTGGCAGAAAAACTTGTAACATCTAAATAAAACAATTAACAATAGAAACAAATGCAAGTATAATACCTCTCTATCCAGGAAAACAGATCCCTCAATAGGTTTTCCCGCAACTATCCATAAAGGAAGAATTTTGAAAAAGGAAGGAAAACTAGGCACTTTTTAGAGGAATTTCTTAATACTATTTTCACCAGTTCTCTCAATTTCTGACCTTGTTGCTCACCAAATAAATGTAATGCCCATGTACCCAAATTATGGATTATGTGGCCCTTTCTCTTGCCTGTTTCTGTAACAAAATCATTGAGTAAAAAGTAAGTAAAAAATGGCCAAATGTAAGCACATAGATTTTTCATATACATTAATTTAATACCTCAGTCAGTTTTGGTATAAATATAATTGATATATAAATAAATAAATAAATAAATAAATAAATAAATACTATACATATACACATACACACACACATGCATATATATATATATGCTTCCATGGTTGGTTTAAGTGGATGTGCCAAAGTAGCATGTCATTCCAATACAGTATGTTGAATGATAATGCCATTTTAACAGGGAGCCTGCATTCATGATGGAACCTGGAAATCAGCTGTATATGGCTTGGCGGATCAAGAAAACTTGAAGAAAATTAGAAAACAAATTGGATATAAACAACTTCCAGTATTTGGAGCAAAACTCAAAAGAAGGTACATAAAATATACATCTTGTAGTGTTTTAAATTGCAAACATGTTGTTCAATATATTTTTTAGAGTAAAAGGAAGAAAATGACATTTTTAATAATTTTGATCTGTAATCTGTTATTCAAAGCCTTTCCTGAAATGAAATGTGGTATTGGAATCTATCACTAAAAAAATAGGTAAACAATTCTCTAGACTGAAGGCACCTATATTTTGCAGCTCCAGATGGTGATTTTCCACTATTCTCCAAAATTCAAAATCTATTTTGCAATTATACATACCCAAAATACAAAAACAAGCTGAAAATGTTAATCTCAAGCCCAGTAATATCATTGGACTCATTCCCTATAACCCTTGGAAAAAACACTGCTTATCACTACTGTAAATATCCTTTTTTTTTCAAAGTGCTGATCCAAGCTATGTTTGTTATGCTTCATCTTCTCTTTGTCTTTTTTAGAGGTACAGTATTTTACAGTAATGAATTCAAACAGTATTCCATTCCATTCATGGGATCAGATGCCTCTGTAGTAAAGCGAACACAGCGGTATTTGCATTCACATTTGCAAGAAACACCTGTAAGTTTATTTAACATGTTATAACATAAGTTTTGTTTCTTTTTAACAAAGGAATACAAGCTTCCATCTTTTATGTAAGCTATGAAATCTATCAGTGATGTTTTACTTTTTAATAATAAGCCCTTGTCCACATCTTGTCAATTTTTCAAAATTTGTATATAGGGACTCACCATCTTAAGTTATTCTTCAGAAGAGTGACATTTTCTACCTGCTCCTCTTTAGCCCATTACCTTCAGACATGAGTCATTGTTGTAAGACCATATTCAAATAATATAATATAAAATAATATACATATTAAATAATATATTACATATTATTATTATATTATAATAATTGACCAACTCCAGACTTATACTTCAAATTACTTCTTAAATAGCAAATAGGAGGAAGAATATAATTGTTTCTCTTATAAAAATGTCATGGTATTCCATTGAAATGTCCTTCTAATATTTTGACCATCCTTAATCTCAAGGATTTCAGAATATGTTTCCTTTATATTGCCTTTAGAAAAGTACATTACTGTGTTCTTATTGCTTTGATCGCAGATATGTTGCTAATACTCTGTAGGTGACAGTGTAGACCCAGTATTAAAGTGTTTTCTTCTGTCTGCAGCTCTTCTTACAAGACCCTGATTACGGATAGGGAGTATACTTCCTAGATTAACTTTTTTAATAACTTCGATTAGCTTGTTTATGAAAAAATTCTGGGCCTTTTTTTTTTTTTTTGGTAAGTGTTTCATGGAAATGGATACTAAACTTGATATCACTTACCTCTCCTATTCAGGTGCAGTATGGTGCTTACACCACTGTGGGCGGCCTCACTTCTGTCATAAAACTAATGTTTGCTGGTCTTTTATTTTTAATGCTTACAAAATTCAACTTTGGAAGAAAGCTCCTGTTAAAAGTAAGATTTCTTTTAATTAGTTTTGAAATTTGACAAATTTTGTCAATTGTTCAATTATTCTGAAACTTACTATGAAACTGCTTTCTTCAGTATCCTGAATTCTTTTCTGGAGGACATTTTACAAAAGATGGACCAACAGAAAAACAGGTAACTTTACTTTTGTTATTACACACTAATATACGTATTTTATAATTATTGTTTTCTGCATATTACTAACTGAATATAATCTGTACTTTATGCAGTAAAAGAGGTCTCATCTTTATTATTCTATTTTTTTACTCTGATATCTTAACATGAGACTGTTATACATACTGAATCAAACATATTGTGCTCTGTAGCCTATATTAGAAAAATGTTTTAATCCTATACATGGGATTACATTAATCTAAATGCAGACTAAATATCTCAAGCTTCTATAAACAAATTGAGTGAACAATGGCAAATGTTCCATTTGGGAATGCTAGGATGCGTTAATAGTGTTGAAGTCCAGTTGGCAAACTTAACTTGTTTCACCATTGATTGTTTTACTTAGATTTGCATTGGATATGTTCAGGTTTGCTGTATGGCATCAGAAAGCTCATCTGAATGTTGAATAAAAAAAGGCAATATGTAATCTTGTAAACATAAATCTTTTTTATATGTTGTATTATTTGCATACATAACATCTCAGGATTTCAGTCTGCAAAAATTCTTTGGCTGATCAGTAAGAATTAAATCACAGTATTATTTTCTCTTAGCATAGCATGAATATCTCTGAATCTAGTTTGCTATGTTAGAAATACTAACCCGTAACTAAGTTTTTCTCTTACTTTAAGGTTACATATATATTGTTCTTGCAAATCGGGTTAGAGATAAAAATCATCGTTAAATAATTTGATTTCATTCCCAAAATTGATATAAATTAGAATGCAGGGTAATTGTATACAGAATATGTATGCATGATTTACACTGAGGTGCTGTCTGGTGATATAATACTGTTTTATTTTTTATCTTTTGAATGATAGATGGAAGAATCATCTTTTGAAATGACCTTTCTTGGAGAGGGATATAGCACAGGAAAAAATTCACTGGAGGGCAAACCTGATGTTAAAATCTGCACCCAAGTGAAGGGACCAGGTAGAACAGTAATATTGGAGTAAAATTAATTGTATTATTAATTACATACAACAATACTTTATTTAATACTAGCTGATAACATGGTGTTGCCTGGGTATTCATAGACGTGGAAGCGTTTGTCTGACAGGGAGCCACTGAGAGGGGCCTTTCTTCCCCCTACTCCCATGCCCATCATCCCTGCCCTCTTCCTTCTCCCTCCCATGCACTCCTCTTTCCCATCCTGTCTATGATCCAGGCACTTTGCCCCAAATCCATCAGGCGCTTCCCCATAGGTCCACTGGAGGGAGAATGCCTAGGCTGGCTTTTCAGAGGAAGCTGTGAATGAACTGATATCACAAACAATTCCGCTCTACGATGCCACACTTGCTCTCCTTAATGGCCCAGGCTCCCCCTTCTCTCTCCATAACATCACAAACAATTGCTGCTCTAGGACACTGCACTCACTCTTCTTAACAGACCAGGCGTTCCAGAGTTATGCTGGAAAACACACACACACCAGGTGTGCCGTCCTCCCCCCACCAGTATTTGTTTCTAGAGGGTACGTCATCTGTATACCAAGTTTGGTTGAAATTCCTCAAGGTGCTCCAGAGTTACGCTGGAACATACATACATACACACGTACGTATGTAGGTATGGCCTATATAAATATAATATTATAAATAAATAATAAAATAGAAGATAGTTAGAGATAGATAGATGATAGATAGATAGATAGATAGATAGATAGATAGATAGATAGATAGATAGATAGATAGATAGACAGACAGACAGACAGACAGACAGACAGACAGACAGACAGACCGACCGACCGACCGACCGACCGACCGACCGACCGACCGACCGACCACAATTCATATAGCATTAAATATATAACCAAATGGTTGTGTGGGTAGCGATGTTTGCAAGGTAGGTCAGACTAACAAAAGCAGTGTCATGGCATTGCATTGTACAGCCCTTTTTATATGCATTGTGATTGTAGATATGCACCCAAAATGGTGGCGTTTGTGATACAATAGCCTAATACTTTCTCTATGGATGAATGTAGCAGGATTCTGTGGTTGCTGTGTGTGAAGGAGTTTTATCATATAAAACATGTTACAAGTAAATAAGAATAAGAAAGCTGTGCATCATATCACATAAAAAGGTACATAACATTGCATTGTTTCCAGCAATAGATAATGAAAATAATATTTTATGTTTCTTGGTATTCCAAAATATCTCAGTGATATTAAAACAAACTTTTTATGTGAACAAGATTTCAGAGAAATATCAAACAAGTGAAGTATGTGGTTCAATTCAGACAGTTCACCAAAACTGTTGTTTAAGAATTTGTTAGCAAAGCCATTCACATCCGTGTTTTTCTTCCTATTTAATATTAACCACAGTTTGCCAATTTGCACAATATCACAAGTTAAAAAATGAAGTAAAGAATGATGGAAATTAAGCCTATGCTTTGTTTCCTAACCCTATAATTTATAAAAATGTATCTTCCTGAGCAGTTGAAATACTATACTGAATCAATATAATTAAAAGGGTTTTTTTGTAGTCGTTATAGAGAATTTATAATGCAAGACATGTAGAACTATTTTCCAGGATCTAATTATACAAAATCAATATTCTATTTGTGCAGTCAAGTTGTCCTTCCTTTATTTAAAACTGCTTCCAAAGAGTAGAGGACAATTCAGAACGTTGTGAGGATCAATTTGTCTGAGTAGAAGTGCCTTCTTGTCATGGAGATGTACCTCTGCTGTCAAACCTTGTGATTGCAATGTACACTTATAAGGATGCATTCAGAAATATTATTCTGTAATGCAGAGAGAAGGATTAAATTAATATGAGGACTGGTAGCCTACATGCAAATGATACATAATTGCTTTGTTTGTAAAACAAAGTACAAAGTTAAAAAAGCACCATTCTCCTATTAAGTTTGATAGAACCATTTGCAATTTAATTTTTTCTTACTGCCAGATGTTCTTTCGGTGACTACTAATTAGTGTCAGTAGTATGATCATGATGTAGTAAGCAGCAAGGAATGATGGAAGTCAGAGATCAGAGAACTGGTTTTTATGCGCTTATGGTGAACCTAGGTTTATTGTTTCAATAGTGGCAATTTCTCTTAAGTTTAGCCTGGAAATAAATTTCATTAAAACCTTGATGCCACTACCTCAAAATAATGAATGTACAGTTCTTATTGTTTTTTCCCTAATATGTATAGGTGTAAGGAATGGGATTTTTTAAAAAAGTTCTGACTTCTATTTACTTAAAGGACCATTTGGTTACAAATAAATAGATGTTATTTAACAGGTAATTTAGGATATTGGTTGTATTTAAAGGTACAGCAGAACAAAATTCCTCCTGGACTACCAGTGTTTCTATTTTCATACACAGTATACAGTACTTTTTCCTTGTTGTGTCCAACGGTTAATTGTGAGTATGGTGGCACACTGGTTAGAATACAGTATTGCAGGTTATTTCTGCTGACAGTTCAGCAGTTTGAGTCTCATCAGCTCAAAGTTGACTCAGCCTTCCATTTTCTAAGGTGGGTAAAATGAGGACCCACATTGTTAAGGGTAATATGCTGACTCTTAACTGCTTAGAGAGGGTTGTAAAGCACTGTGAAGCGGTATATAAGTCTTGGGTGCTATTGCTGTTGCTTCTTTTGACTTCCCTTCTCTGTCCAGGTTCTTGTAAGCTCTTCCTATTCTTACTGAGATTCAGATAAAGCAACTACTGTATCTACTGTATTTCTACTTGATCACAATAGTTTCATTTTTCATCATCTTCATCTCAAAATGTTCTGAAGTGATGAATGTAATGATATTTCTTTCTCTTTACAGAGGCTGGTTATGTTGCTACACCTATAGCAATGGTACAGGCTGCTGTAGCACTTCTTAAGGACAAGAATTCACTTCCTAAAAAGTGAGTGTTTATCCTCTAATCGTAAAACATCTTATTTTGCATCCTATAGTTATTAGATGAAAATAAGTACCAGAGAAATTTCACAATTGTTGGTGTCAGTTTTTTCAAATAAGTTGAGTGAAATATACAGATAGTCCTCGACATGCGACCACAATTGAGCCCAAAATATCTTTTGTTAAGTGATATTTGTTAAGTGAATTTTGCTCCATTTTATAACCTTTATTTGCCACAATTGTTAAGTGAATCACTGCAGTTAATAAGTTAGTAACATGGTTGTTAAATGACTTTCCCCTTGATTTTGCTTGTCAAAAGATTGCAAATGTGACCTTGGGACACAGCAATGCTCATAAGTATGAACCAGTTGCCAAGCATCTGAATTTTTATCACATCATCATGGGGATGCTGCAAAGGTTATAACTGTGGAAAAACGGCCATAAGTTTCAATGTTGTTGTAACTTTGTAACTTTGAACAGTCACTAAATGAACCGTTGTAAATAGAGGACCAACCGTATTTAAGGATAAGAAATTAAATGGCAAAATCCTACTGGTTGAATAGTTCCATGCTATAATAACTCTCCCATTTTATAAGCCCTCATATCAACATATTTTGAGCTATTTATAGAAAGCTGGCAGTGAGGAATAAACATTAGAAACACTACAAGCAGTCCTCAACCTGTGACCACATTGAGTCCATTTTTTTTTGTTGCTATGCAAGGCAATTGTTAAGTGAGTCACACCTCATTTTATAACTTTTTTGCCATGATTGTTAAGCAAATCACTGCAGTTAAATGAATTATGTATTTGTTAAGCAAATCTGTTTTCCCCATTGATTTAGCTTGTCGGAAACGCCCTAGGAAGGTTGTAAATGTAAATATGTGGCATTTGCCAAGCACCTGAATTTTGATCATATGATTTGGGGGGGGGGGACACCACAATGGTTGCAAGTGTGAGAACTGGGCATAAGTCTTTTTTTTTCAGTGTATGGTAACTTCAGTCACTTAGCAAATGGTTGTAAATTAGGGACTACTTTTATAAGGAATTTGATTAACTATGTTTTGTATGCCATCCAAACTTGGTTTGTGAATAAGAGAATATCATATTACTCTATGAATAGTTACTAATAGACGGAAAAAAAGTTACCAGTTTCTTCAAACCTGCTTATCAGGTTTATGATTTGAGCTGCAGTCTTATGTACCTGGATATGTTTTATTGAATTCAATAAATTTACAATTGTGTAATCATGACTATTGCATTAGTTACTCCATAGTTATTTCATGCATCCAATTTATAAAATCACTGTTATGGTTTTTTCCTTTTTTTAAAAAATTACAAACTGTTCGCATTAAGATGAATGATTTTTGGATTATATCGGAAGAAAATCCCATCTTTAACCCCCAACTTGCATTAATATTTGCATTAACATGGTTTGTTGTAAAAAAAATAGGCTTGCTTTTATTTGTGTGTTGCTAACTGCAAATGTGATTTGTTTTACAGAGGTGGTGTCTATTCTCCTGGGGCTGTGTTCTACAAGACAAAACTTGTGGAGAGACTGAACAAGCACGGAATTGAATTCTCTGTCATAAGCAAGTCTGAAGTCTGAAAAGAAAATCTACAAATACAACATGACCAGCAGCTCTTTGTGTGTGTGTGTGCACGCGCATGCACTTTCAAAATGAAATAATAATAAAGTTGATAAACTTAATATGTATAGTGTAACGATACTGTTGCTTGAATGATTTACATGAGAGTTAGAAAGATGGACTTATTAGTATTGGAAATAGGTAACTGCCATTAACTAATTAGCAATGGTTAATCTAATGGAATGACTCATAGAGTCCTCTTGCTTTTTAGAAACAAACCCAATTTCTAGGAGACATTAAATCTAACTCTGATCCATTTAATTTTTAATGAGTAACTATACTTTTTTCCTATTTGATTTTTGAAAGTTATTGCAGATTAAATTGTGGAAACTCTGCCAACTGATCAAATATTGAAGGTGGGAATAAATTCCATTGACATCTTGTTGACTAACGGAATAAAGTAATTGTCCGTAAGTTAGGTCTTAGTCCAGTCATTTGGTATTTTTCTATATTTGATTGTTTGCTATAGCATTATGAAAGCATTTAACTTGTTCAGTTAAACTTCATATCTTAAGTATCCATTCCAGCTGAAACATACCTGAATATCTGGCGTTTTAAGAACTAATCTCATACTTAGTTGCTGTTATTTTCTTTGTTATTTTTCAATGCAATAAAAGGATTGAAAATCTGTGTTCAGTTTCATAAATGTTTAAAGCATAATTCAGTTATAGTGTAAGAATTAGTATGATCCAATAGATTAAGAAAATGTATTTCATCCTATTTTAGATAGTATGATGGAAAATGGAATACCATCTCTAATTTATTAGCTCAAATTAAAAGCAAGATTATGAATCCTTATATTTAATGCTGAAAGCCTTTTTTATGTCCCGAACAGAAATGGGATGTTCTGGAATTGCTTATGTTTATTCACAATTTAGGAGGCAATGAGATCATCAACAACATAAATCACATGGATATATAGAAATCTAAACTTTTATTAGGACTTGTGGTACTGATAAAGAGAGCTAAGAAAGTCTGATTCCAATAAAAGAGAAAGCTGAAACAAGCAAAAAAGAAACCTTAGACAGTTTAGGAACTATTTAGGAGACAACCACATCCCCACCAATACTGGCAAGGCAAGCTTCTGAATAAACTGAACAAACCCCACACTCACATGCACTGATGATGTCACCTAGTTGGGTAATGAAATGTCTGCAAGCAGGCAACCAAGCCCAGAGAGCATCAAGAACTCCATAAGTCTCATTGTTTGGAAAGGAAAGTTCATAATTAGCAACAGTAACAAAACTTTCTTATTAATCTCTTGTTGGAAAGAGTTGAGAATGACACACAGTACTACCTCTATTACAATGAATACTAAATTCCAGTGTACTTCCTTCTATATTGTGAACAAGGTTTAAAGGAAGAAAATTTTCAAAAAGCTAATGTTGAAATTGTGAAGAAATTAGAAGGCAGTTGACATATAATGATATATGTAATTACTGATTTAATTTCCAACTCACTTAATATTTTACTTGGTAAACCACATTCACTTAATGCCTTGCTGTAACCTAGCCTCTCGTTTCTTCTTAACTATTAAGGCAACATCATTTTTCAGTTTACTTATACTTGACTCAAGTTGTTCTCCAAAATCCTTCAACAAGTGTGATTGTCTCTCAGTAAAAAGTCGAAGTAGTTGGATGTTATCTTCATCCTAAAAATAAAATAAATAACATTCTTTCCTGTAATATTGTATAGTAAAAAATGTTTAAATAATAGTGCGGTTCATAACGTCTATCAAGGAAATAGGAACTTTGATACGAAAACAGCAAATGGACAGTCTATAGAACAAAGTTTTTTCAACAAGGTACTTTAAATAATTACTGTATACATTAATTGATATTTATCACATTAGTCACCAACAATTTTGATTTAGAATAGAAAGTATTTTTAGTATCCTAAATTTGAAGCCTCTGGATCAGTGGAGCAGGTTCAAATTTTTTTAATACTGGTTCTGTGAGTGTGGCTTGGTGGGTGTGGCTTGGTGGGCATGTCAGGAGAAGGATACTGTAAAATCTCCATTCCTTCCCCACTCAAGGGGAAGGTTACTGCAAAATTCCCATTTCCTCCCAATCACTTGGGACTCGGGAGGCAGAGAATAGATGGGGGTGGGGCCAGTCAGATGTGGTATTTACCGGTTCTCTGAAGTTCTCAAAATTCCCACTTCTGGTTCTCCAGAACTGGTCAGAACCTGCTGAATATCACCTCTGATCTGTTTATATTTAAAGCAAAAGGGGATAAGCCTAAGCTTTGTTGAGGCCTCCCTGGCAGCAAGTCAAGGTACCCATTTTGGCCCTAATCTAAAATTGGCCCAGTTGATGGTGGTGATCTGGGGGCTATAAAAGGCTGTGAAGAAAGTACTAGGTGTGAAAACCTGAAGAAAAATAAATTACTCAGACCTTGTGGAAATGATATCCAGAAAACACAAACTGTTTAGAACTAAGGAGAACATAATCTGCGTCTTTCCAAGATAATTATAATGTATACCGGGGCTCTGTAGTGTTGTAGTTTTAAGAACTGTCCTCTGATCACATTCATTTTCTGGTAGAAGGATTTGAGAGCTTTAGCAAATTCAGCATCACAGCTGACCCGAGAGCTGCACACTGTGCGACTATCTCTTGATGCTGCTGAAATTATCTTATTAACGTGGAGTTTTGAAGGAGATTTTAAGATCTTACCTATAAGAAGATTTAAAAATCAATATCAATGGATTGAGAATAGGAATGCATTGTACAGAAGGGGACCCACCATAAAATGTTAGAGTGTTATTTGTTTGAAGCTCAATTTGCAATCATACCTAATCTCAAATATACACTTGTTAACAAAATACAGGTAGTTCGTTATTTAAAACCATTCTTTAGTAACTGTTCAAAATTACAGCACCACTGGAAAAAGTGACTTATGACCATTTTTCACACTTAAAACTATTGCAACAACCTTGTGGCCATGTGATAAAAATTCAGACACTTGTCAATTGACTCACATTTATGACTGTTGCGGTGTCCCAGGGTCTTGTGATCACCTGCAATCTTCTGACAAGCAAAGTCAGTGGGAAAGCCAGATTCACTTAACAACCATATTACTAACTTAACTACTGCAGTGATTCACTTAACAACTGTGGCAGGAAAGATTGTAAAATGGAGTAAAACTCACTTAACAAATGTTTCATTTAGCAACAGAAATTTGGGGCTCAATTGTGATGATAAGTCAAGGACTACCTTTAAAGCTCTTGTCTGTATCCTAATTTTGTTGTGATATTTGCAATCATGCATCATAGCTTAGAAATTTGTGATGTGGTACTTAAGTTGTTTGACTGGTAACACCTAGATTCAAATCCACTCTCGGCCACAGAATCTCATTGGGTGACTTGAGGCCAGGAAGTCCAACCTTCATCACAGGATTGTGCGGGGGGGAGGGGGGATATAAGGAACAGTATTTATGTACACTGCTTTTGCTCTTGAATTGCTCTGTTGGAAAACAGATATTAATAAATAAATAATAACTAAATAAATGATCTTCAGAATACCATCCCACTACAAAGTCAAAAATGAATATTTCAGATGAAACCAGTTGGAGCCACCTGATTTTGTGGCCTAAAGGTGGAGCTCTAGCCTCACAATCAGGAGGTTGTGAGTTTGATCCTAGGCAGAGGGGAGATGTAGGGTCTCCTGCTTGGGCAGAGGGTTGGACTAGATGACCTGCAAGATCCCAACTCTGTTATTCTGTGGAGCATTCCATCCCGGTCTCAAGTTAATAAAATAATTATTTTAAAAGTTCCCGTTCTCAGCAATTCTAGATGGGTTTAAGAAATGTTTGACATTGTACTTCAACAACATCTGGAGGGCTATAAGCTTTGGTAACAGCTGGCTTATCAATTTCAAAGTAAACATAAAGAAAAGTAAAGAATTACATTTTTACTTACATTTTACTTCTGTAAGATACTTACAGAAATGGGTTTCTGCCTCATATTCTTTCAGTTTAGCCTTCAGATGTATGTTTTCCTCTGTCAGAGATCTATTAATATCTCTAAGTAATTCAGTCTCTTGTTCTAGTTTTAACAGCTTTTGATAAAGTTCAGCAATATGGCTTTCTGTATCCTGAATAAAATATATTATTATTATATTATTTAGGATGTGTGTATGCAATTATTCAGATGGAAATTGCGATTAATAATGCAAGCTTTTTCATTGAATTAAAATGGTTATTGGCAATTTAAAAGCAAAGCCCAGAGCTTGGTGCAGAATGTTTGAACTGAAGTCACAGAATAAATACTTGAAGCCATTTGCAGACCTGGGAGGGCAGGGGCACCAAAACGTACTGATAATTTATAAATCATAAAGTACATAAGATCTCCCTTTGAAGTTGGTTACTGTTGAGTATGTTTCTGGAGAAGCCTTCATTCATTTGGGAATCACTTCCTCAAGAAAAAAGAAAACAGCTGTCCCATCAGCAAGAAACAATTATATTAATGACTGCAGATATACACATTACAGAGACAAAGACAAAGACTTGGGACATTAAATCAATGCCAATTCATAGCAACCACATAGATTGACCAACTCCAGAAGCTCTTCCCCATCTTGGCTCTTCAGAACTTCCAGCGTATTGCTGCTGTATGGTAATATCTGATCTAATGAGACACAGTATCACTAAATAAATCATTTTTCCTTTCTATAATAATGGGAATCACTCTCAAAACAGCAGTTCAGAGTGGAAGCTGATCCAGATAGGAATATTGCATGAGCTAAAGACTAAAATCCCATCATACAGTCCTACGTTGGCTATCCTTCAAAAGCAATAGCTGCTCACTTCTGAAAAATAATTCCATAGTTGAGAACTGAACGTATAAAGGCACATCTGTTTAAAGTTTGCCAAGTTAGGAGCATGACCCTAAGCCACCCAGAGTTATTCTGTGGTAAGATGAGCAGCAATAAATTTAATTAATCAATAGCAAAATGCAGCCCTAGTAAGTACATGAAAATTCCCAGAAACCACATGGAAAGTTCAGGCCTCAAGTTGGGAAGTCTTCTTAACCTGTTTCTCCTTTATCAATCATTCTCATATTTCTGTTTTCCTAACAGAAGAGGTAGCCTTTTTCTGATTCCCTACTTTTTCCTTTCTGCTGGTTTCTTCGGGATTTAGGTCAGAACTCGTGATGTTAATTCACCCCTTAATTCACCCCTTTCTTCTAGCACCGTGATGGCGAACCTATGGCACGTGTGCCAGAGTTGAAACGCAGAGCCCTCTCTGTGAGGGCGCACGCTGTCACCAGCTGCTCTTCTGTTTCCGGCACGCACATGCACACCAGCCAGCTGGTCTTCACAGGCACTGGAGCACTGGAAAACGGCCTGAAAAACAGCCCAAAAACCGGCTGTTTCCTGGGCCTTTACCAGGCCATTTTGGGGGCATTTCCCAGGCTATTTTTCGGGCCTTTTTCAGGCCATTTTTCGGGCCTTTTTCCAGCTATTTTTTTGGGTGTTTTGGGCCAAAAAAAACCCGGCCTGAAAATAGCCCTGAAAATGGCCAAAGCCAACCAAAAAAACAGGCATGTGTGCGCCGGTCAGCTGGTCTTAAGGTTTCCGGTGCTCCGGCCCACACATGCACACTTGAGATACTTGAGAGACCGCCTACTGCCAATCACCTCCACCAGACCGATTCAATCGCATCGATTAGGCCTCCTCCGAATTCCATCTTCCAGCCAGTGCAAACTGGCAACTACCCGGAGGAGGGCCTTCTCGGTGGCTGCTCCGTCCCTTTGGAACGAACTCCCCGTGGAGATTCGGACCCTCACCACCCTCCAATCCTTCCGCGCTGCTGTAAAGATCTGGCTGTCCCGGCTGGCCTGGGGCTAAGATTAAAGCTCCACTCGAATGGTGTGATTGTTGCGTTTTTTCTCTTTTAATATGTTGTATTGTTTACTGTTTGTCGTTTTCCCCCTCCCTTTTGAATTGTGAGCCGCCCTGAGTCCCTTCAGGGAAAAGGGCGACATACAAATAAAGGCAAATACAAATACAAATACAAATACACACATGTTCCGGTTTGGGCACTTGGTGCCGAAAAGGTTCACCATCACTGTTCTAGCATATCAATGGGATTTTTTCCCTTCCTTTTAGTCCTGATCCCTTTATCATCTATAGAAATCCTGGCAGCAGTTCGATATTGGTTGCTCTTCCAAAACTCTGGGACGGACAGTTGCCAACGTTGGGAAATCTGTTTCTATTATGTTGCAAGGGAGCTGTGATACTATTCCTACAATAGTGCTTTTTCCCCATAAACATTTGTGCAAGATTGAATGTCAGTCCTGAGGATATCCCAAATGATGTGAGAATGCAATGGCATCAAACTACACTCTTCAGTAAATCTCCCATTAACTGTTGCACAACGATCTCCTCCAACCTTTGAAGATTCTGAACAGTGGGTCAAGAAAGTAGGGTCTTTCTGTCCGGATGATCCAATTCCAGGCAACATTTCCAGCCTTATCACACATATAACATGTTATACCACCAGTCCCACTGTCCCACTCCAGTATAACTTTATACTTCTTTCTCTATTCGCTTAAACTTTTCTAATTGTGGCCTTTCCCCAACAACCTTCTAGGATCCTCTTCCCCCTTTCCCTGGACTCCCTCCTGACTCTGTTTCATGCTCCTTCTCTATTCAAAATCAGGCCAAGCACATAAAAGCATGCATTATTTGAGCTGTGTAGAAATGAAGAATACACTATTTTTAACTGCTGGTCACACACTCACCAGATCACCTTGTATTAAAATCCCCGCTTTTGGATTATCGATAATATATGAGCTTTCGCTAATGACAGCCATGCCTTCCTCAGTAGAACACAATTCTGCACATCCTTCTGTAGGAGCAGGAAAATATTGTTACTTAAGAAGCATGCAATATTTTCTAGCTGAAAATAGGATCATTTTGTGTCAATATCATTTATTTTTCTATCAGGGATCCTGAGTAACCTTGAAGTTACTTGGACTGATATGCCCTTAGGCTTCAGAATTTTATTTTACAGATTCTTTACATCATGCTTCTAAATAAATTAGCCTCAGCTACCCTGGGTGATCCTTCTTCGCCTCTCACCTGATGGCATATTCTGCTACTTAAGGTCCCTGCAGGCATCCCACTCCTAGCCAACAACCACCATTATGATATTGCTCATGCTCAGTATCCTAGGGAAACAAGGAAGCATGATAGAGGACCCAGTGTCACCTAGGAAGGCTAAGCATGCTGGACGAATGACATCCAAGTGATGTCATGCAGAGTCACTGGATCAAAGAGATGGATGGCTTTAAAACTAAATAAATAAATAAACTGTTTCCAACAGAACAGTCAGAATTTTGTAGCTGTGGTAGTCTAATAATGAACAAGCAAGATGTAATAAAGAACCAACCAACAGTAAAAAGAATTGTGCATTTGGTCCAAAAGTCAATAGTACAACTTTCTACACTGAAAATTGAACTTGATCTGGTATAGTATTGTAAGGTTTTTGAATTCAGCTCAGAATCTGATAATTCCAATGTAACTCTGAATACGAGGCTACTGATTATCAGTTTTTATTTTCTGGAGAAAGCAAAAAGACTTGATGGCATTTTTGTCTCCCACCTTAACAGAGCAGGCATAAAGAGAGAAAAAAAACAGGCTCGAGCCTCACCGTCTCGTGGGAAAAAAAACTTTTTGTCAAACTTCTTATAGTCTTATACAGCTTGAACAGCTCATCATAGTGTTAGAAACATTATTTCATGTTACACAAATATCATGATTTTTCTCAGTGCACTGAAAACAATGGACCTTAGAAGAGGAAAGAAATACATTTGCTGGGATATAAAACAGAGCTTTGTTAGGGAATGCTGAACACACATTTCAAGTTACAAGCAAGGTTGTTGACACAATCCACTTGTTACTTTACTAGACTAAGCTTGGCAATTCGCCTAGAAGTTTTATCTATGAATTTGGCATGTTAGGTTACAATGGAGCTTCTCTCAACAGCAATTTAACAAAAGCTGAATTGTTACACTCTGTGTATGCTCTAATCCTTCAGAAGTCCTTTCAGTATATATGTGGTATTATTCCAGCTGTTTATAATGCAAAATGATCTGCAATGCTTAGAAGCCACAGCCATGGGAATAAAATATGATATTATTATTTTCTTCCTTTCAATTATTGTATTGTTTCTGCTTAGTTTAATATTTATTAGGTCTATTTGGCCAATAAATTCACAGATACAGGCATAATACATATATCTGTACTTATAAACATACATATATACGTTTTTATTACTTTTTTGCAGGTTTCCAAAGACTAGCTCTTTATATCAACAAGCCAAAGTAGGGTGGGGAATCTTTGATAGACTCTTGATATTCCTGAACTATTGACACAATAAGCCTGGCTAAAGGTGAGGCAAGATGGAAGCTTAGTGCACCAACATTTGGAAGGCTACAGGTTTTCCATTTCTAAATAAACTCTATATCAGTACACTGCAAGTACCTTCTAGTTGAAGGGAACAAGGTAAGGGATAAGGGAGTAAGAATAATCTGTTGGATTGCATGGTAGACTCTTGATCAGAAATCTCTTGCCTCTAGTAAAGAATAGTATTTGAGCATTCCATGAGTAAAGTTGGAGTTGGTAGCAGCCAAAGATTACCCTGACCAGTATTCTTCCTAGTGTTAGCAGAGAATTCTGCATAGCGGACACAGAGAGCTAAAATACTTACTAAAAAGTAATATGTTAAAGCCTTGGCAGGCCAAAGTTATGATCAGTGATGGAAGCCAGCATCTACTGTATGAGTCTACTTGGTGACAATCATGGCATTGGGAAGAATGCAATTTAGAATGTAAGATGAGATCATTCTAAACAGCTTGAATGAATGAGAACAATGGACATGTTGCGTGTTTCCAAAACTGAGAATGATTTAATAGATCAGAATACGGCAGTGTCTTACAGAGGAGGGAGGCAAGGAGGATTAAGAAACTTCCCAACAGTGAGGACAATTAACCAGTGGAACAGCTTGCCTTCAGAAGTTGTAAGTGCTTCATCACTGGAAGTTTTTAAGAAGAGGCTGGACAGCCACCTGTCTGAAAAGCTACAGGGTCTTCTGCTTTAGATAGAATTAGATAGAAATCTTTGTTAACATTTCATTCTGATTCACGAGTCACACGCTGTCCAATTTAGTTAATTATTGAATATTAAATTTATCAATAACAGGTTTTGAAACCTGTAACTCTAACACAGATAGTCCTTGACTTACGACTGCAATTGGGACTGGAAATCTGGTTGTAAGTCATTATTGTCGTAAGTGATTCCTAACAGAATGAGTGGAATATGAACATAAGGAGAGAACATGGGTGGGAAAACCATCAAGATTACATAGTATAAAATCGCTGCATGAAAATAAAGAGAAATAATTATGCTACAGAATGACGGTCAAGTTTGTGAAGTTATGCTAATGAGAAATATGAAAAAGGAAGTTTGCTGGAATGATAAGTAGAAAGAAGCTGCGAATGAGAAAAGAATGCAAATAGGAGAATGACTGCAGAAGAAAACTGAGGATGAGAGGAAGCTGTCACAGAATGTGTACGGAGAGAAAAAAGAAGGTTGTAAATAATGTAGTCCACAGGAGCAAGAGTCACTAAGAAAAAAAAAGCAGCAAAGAAAAAAAAGCAGCAAAGTTAACTGAACCTTTCCATGTGTTAACTTAGTAACATGGTTGTTAAGTGAATCTGGATTCCCCATTGACTTTGCTTGTCAGAAGGTTGCAAAAGGTGATTACATGACCCCGGGACACTGCAAATGTCATAAATATGAACCACTTTCCAAGCATCCGAATTTTGGTCATGTGACCATGGGGATGCTGTAATGGTCGTAAGTGTGAAAATCAGTCAGAAGTCATTTCTTTCAGTGCCCTTGTAACTTTGAATGATCACTACATGAACTGTTGTAAGTTGAGGACTGTCTATTCAGCCTACTACATGTGTAAATATCTTGAGGCATAAGACAGTGTTGAGGGAGTTATGCTACTATGCTAGGTAGCATAGTCAGCAGCAGGGGTGGGCTGCTGGCGGTTTGCAGAGGTTCAGGAGAACCTCTAGCTAAGATTCTGTGCAGTTTGGAGAACCCCCAAATCCCACTTCTGGCTGGCCCTGCCCACTCCGCCCCTCCCAGAAATCCCCAAGCGGCCCGTTTTGGAAGCAGTTAAGTGCAGGGCGCATGTGGAGTTCGGGCCTGTTTCTGGCCTCCAGAGTGCCTCCGGAGCCCAGGGAGGCCGTCTTTGCCCTCCCGGAGGCTTGAGGAAAGCGTCTGGAGCCAAGGGAGAGCAAAAACACCCCTGCTGCCATGGTGCAGGAGGCCGACTAGGCTATGCCCACCATGGCCATGCCACCCAGCAACCCAGCAGAGGACCACTTGCTAAAATGTTAGAAGCCCGCCCCTGGCACAGAAGAGTCTTAGGTAACAAATGGGAAATTTAAGGAAAGGGTTGATATTGATCAGGAAGTAAGTACCATATATATGATATCCCTTGGTGCAATGTTTTGAAGCCTTTCTGCAAGCTGAGGTTGCCAGAGTAGGCTAGCAAGCCCAAGAGTACAGGATTTTTTAATGTTTCAAAAAAACAATAAAAGACAGGTTTATACCGTGTATTTGTATATATAGACATGAAGCTTATCAAGATGCAAATGTAATTTAACAACGCTGAAATTAAAAGAATACCTTGAAGTCCCCACAAGTCAACAATTAAAGCATTTCTCTGTAGATAATTCAAAAAATCTTGGGAAACCTTCATGGATGAAAATTGAATCAATTCTTCTATTTTAGGATTTGCATTTTTCCAAGCAGGTTTTGTGTATAATACATATGGGAGATCATAAACTTTATATCTAAATATGCAAAAGAAGCAATTGTTCAATGAAAAGTCAGTTATTTTATTACTATTTATTTTTGCACTCCTTTTCCTCTGAAAGAAGCCCAGAAACAAAGCTAAAAAGAATCAAAGCAACCTTCTTTTAAAGGAAAAAAATGAAATTGAGCATTAACCCTTAAAGGCACATACCTTCAACAAGACAATAAAAATATGAGACTCAGAATATGTTCATTTTTAAATGATAAATGTAAAAAAAAAAGAATACCCAATTTGAATTCCCCTTTGGGCAAATTCTTTAATCCATTTAACTCCAAGGCACTGAAAAATGTGAATCTGGAAATCAATTCTTTTGCCCAGCAATTCTAAAGGGTCAATAATCATATCATCATCTGTCAAAGGTCTGTGGAGTGGAAAGAGAAAAAAAGGATAAGAGTAGTGCGAAGCATGTAAGAGACTAGTGACATTCATCCTGTCGGGATGTGAAGACCGCTATGAACCTGTTCCAACCCCTCCCTTTAAGATGGCTGCATGGAAGACAATAAAAATGAATGCTTCATTTGTGATGACCTGGGGCAAGGCATGGAGGCAGCACAGTCAGCTGATAGTTTGAACTCCCCTATATTGCTCCAGCTTTCCCCCAAACGCTCTCATGTTTATGGCAAATCCCGGAGCAATGCAATCACACACACACACACTAAGCGCCCCTTTTCACAGCATCTCCTTAAGTCTCAAGTCTCCAGGTGTGCCTTGTGAAGAAAGATGGGGTGCTCTCCTCATGAGTCGTTGGGTTGGCCTGCACTGTTCCTGCCTCCTCTCCACTTTCCATGCTCGGGGATCGGGGGGGGGGGGGGGCGATCCTTGTTTATCACCTGAGCTTGGTTGCTCCTCACCTCCACTGCCTGCCCTCTCTTTCTCTCTCTCTTGGTAGTCCTGCCTTTGTTCTTCCCTGCTGGCAAGCCGTCCCAAGCCTAAGGGACCCGGGGCTGCCTCATCCTTCTCCTCCCTGCATTCCTCAGAAGCCATTGAGGCTTCTTCCCTCGACTTCCGTTGACCGCAGCTCCGGATCATCTTTCTCCAAGGACTCAGGCTCCTACGGGGCTATGACACATTTATCAAATAACCATTTATCATTCTATCCAAATTTGGACTTGTTAACTCTGAATTCTGAGTTATTCTCACTATTGAGGAAAATTATCTGCATTATGTTATACTTACCATGTTCCATAGGCCAGAGAAGAGCCTTTCCTGGGTTAATTTTTATCCTGCAGTTATGATACATAAATGCTTACCTCCCGTTTTGCATACATGGGATAATGTTGATCAATAGGATTGCTTCCTCCATTCCTTCAGAATTCAGAAGTTCTATTTGTTCCTCAAGCTTCATGCAATACGCAAGAGATTGGAGCCAGATATGAGCAGATCCGAGATGAATTGCCTCCACAGGATCCCAAAATGGATCACTCTCTTTGTCAACTTGTACATCTTCTCCATTTAAAAACTGCCGGTAAAGCTCTTCCATTAAAAATTTTCTGTTGATGAACTTGGGTTTTGACCAAATCCATACCTACAAAAACCAATTCTATTCTGTCTTAACTTTTTATACTCTGAAAACCACATGTATTGTTCAAAAAGATAGAGGCAGCATAGACAGAAATCTCTGCTTGGATCAAAAGTTCTGGAAATTGTTATAAATGTATGTCTTCACTTCCAGACTAATTAAGAAAAGAGAGGCTGAACACATGGTACATGATCATTACTTTTTGCTTTTGTTAATAAAAAATAAGCAAGGATTAACAAGTAAATAATCTGCCTTCCAAGTGAACAGTCCCTAGAGGTATTTGGCATTTTATTTTCTGAAAAAGGATGACCATCAGAGTTCAGTTTTATTTGAACTAGGAGAGGTAGGAGTTGCAATGTGTCTGAAGTTTAATATCTCTTCTTTTTTTTAACAGCTAACTGGATAATTATGCATGTATATTTGAAATATTTTTCCTATGGATATATCTCAACACATATGCTTTAATAAATACGTGGAGAAGAAAGAAGACAGAAGCAGCATAGATCTTTGTCCATGAATACCAAGAAAATCCAATATCATAAAATATTTCTTTACATTTGAACAGCTAATTTGGAGATTCAGCACTAGGGTCAACCTCACTCAAAATGAGACCAATCACAGCACCATAAATGCCTTTAGATGGGAAAAGAACATTCACAAGAAACTCAGACTGCAATTCAATGCTCTCTTGCAATAATGCAATCTTCTACTCATGCAGAAGTAGGTTCGTACCTGGTTAGTAACTTTGTGTTCTACTTTAATTATGATCTCTTTTTGCAGGTCATAACCTCTGGAGTCCGAGGATGCTAGATTTTTCACTTTCAGTTCTAACTTTAGGTCCTGTTAAAGAAAAGCTCAACATAATATTTTTGTTGAGTGATACTTTGGCATAAATGTGGAAAGCTACCAAAAGCAAACTCTTGGATATTCTTGTGTCTACATATTTTCCAATGTTAGGTTCCTTTAATTATTCTGCAACATTATTTATTTGAGAGCCTAATCAGTCACTGTCAGGCCTGCAGTTTTATTCCTTTTAGGATATTTGGCCTGCCACACTCTCTATTATTTCATTATGCTGTTTCATTAGTGTAGTAATTGGGAGGGGGGAATAGAAAGGAGTAGTATTGTGGAATGTGTTGTCATTCCTTTCTAGAAGCCCAGGGTCATCTTTTGTCTCCGCACCTCTGCATCTGACCAGAACCAGCTGGGTGGAGATGCCAGCATGGCCGAAGAAGATTGGACCATGTGATGGAATTATGGGTGTGGGATAAGATCATGAACTTTCAACTGGGTGGAATCCCAGGAAGCTGTTAGATTTGGGATTCCACAGATGTGCCAACATGTCTGTCTTATTAAATTGGAACTTTGATGAAAGTTTTGCCTTGGACTCTAATTTAATTCTGCATGGTATTTGGAACGCTGACAGTCACAACACTACCCTATTCTGTAAAGAAACATTATTGTTCTTATTTATTGAATGACAATACAAAAATAGATTACATAACTGAATCAAGAGATGCCCTCAAGCTACTCATGTTCTCATGTTCTTTCTGAGCACGTACAACTGTACCAAGAATGGACTGTGCCATAGTTCCACGTGAGACAAATCCACACACAAGATTTCCATCTTCTGGTGACTGGGTTCCCACAGAAATAAATCTTTTTTATAGTCAGTCAATTTTAAGTTAACTAACATGTCTATTTTGTTTATAAACTAGCTCTACCCATTTTTCCCTTACATCAGAGGTGCCAAACTCGTGGTGTCACTTCGTTGTCATGTGACGTATCACAATTTCTCCCCCTTCATTAATTTGGGGTGGGCATGGCCAATGCGTGATGCATCCAGCCCACAGGCTGTGAGTTTGACATCCCTGCCTTACATCATGAGATAACTGCTGAGCTGCAACTCCCAAAAATCTAGCATATAATAAAGAGAGAAGCATCAATTCAAGCCATACCTTCTTCAACTCTATACTCATCTGATTTGCTTCAGCAACCAATGGCATCAACTTAATATAATCATGGAATGCAGCAAGGACACTGGGATCTGGCTTGCCATCCTTCCTGTTTGCAGCACCTTTCAGAAAAGCAGCCCAGGGTCAAGACTAAACCAATAAAGTTGCCTGCATTTATTTATTTTTGAGAGAAATTAATAATTTATTGGAACATATATAGGATTACATCTTTTGCTAGCTTACATTGACTATCATATTGTGCAAACTTCCCTTTGTTGATGAGACAATGACCTAGGCACAGTATTACTTTAAGATTTTGGATGGTGCCCGCCTGTCAACTACAAGTTCATGTCCCAGTTCCATACTTTGCAAAATGCTGCATGGAATAGAGGGATAGGTTTGTTAGTCTCTCTGATTGTTATTAAGACATGGAGCCCCTTCAATCCTAGCTCACTGAACAGATCTTCAAACAATGAACAATGTTTACAATGAAAAAAACAGCACCTTGTTACAAGTTTCAAATTACAAACCTCGACAGGAGAATGATTACAGTCAGATGCTTACCAAGTTTGTCTACACTGAAGCCTTTGGCAGCTGCCAGCTCTGATTGAATGAAGTCGTAATCATATCTGCTCAGATCCTCACAGGTGCGGTTGATTGGAGGGCCAATGTAGAGGTATGCACTGTTTGATCCCAAAATTAGCCTGTCCTGAAGGATTGTATACACTATGCATGCTGAAAAGATTTCTATTTCATTGTAGTTTATAAGCTTATCAAAGACCAAAATTGTTAACTGAATATTCTTGTTTTGAAGCCAGGAAAAGGGTAAGAGACCTGTTATTTAAAAGGGACTGAAATGTTGTTTTTAAATTTGTTTATTCTTTTTTTAAAAAAAAAAATAATAATGACCGAGCAACAGAAAAAATAAAGCCCAAAATAAAAATTCATACATTGTCAAAGAAGAAGTAAAAAACATATAAAAGCACTGAGCTCTTAAGTGAAAAGAACTCTTTCAAATGGCTTAACTACAAACTCAGCATGTGGCTTTAAGGCTTACGCCATCTGTTTCAGAGACGGTAGTCTATTTTTTTCACTACCGGTTTGGTAGAGGGAATGCGTGCACATCTGGGAATCCACAGAACTTTCTGCACATGCGCAGAAGGTCCTTGATGATGTTAGGATGGGCGGGTGGAGCCTTGCACCACCACCACTACTGGTTCACCCAAACCGGTGAGAACCAGCAGCATACCACCTCTGATCTGTTTCCTTATAACATTAGCCCTTTTTTCTAAAATACACAGATAATACTAATGCAATATTAGCCTGCTTAAAACTAAATAAGGAACTTCTAATAAAATTACGTAATGAAGAACTTTGTGCTCTGCACAATGTACAAGTGTCCAGTACATCCAAAATGAAAGATTCAAACCTCCAATTTATCCTGAAATGATTTTGCTATTTCTCATCTTGTTATCCAGCTTGCTTTGATATTTCTCAATCCAGCTTCAGAATTATTAAATAATTGTGAAACTGCTGAGAAGAGGAAAAGAACCAGAGATCACATCTTGGATGTCTTTGAGGAAAGTGAGATGTGAGACTAACAAACCAATGAGTAAGTGTGCTGTCCAATTTCGGCTGCAATGGATTTGATCTGGAAGACTTTAAAAATGCTTCTGAGGACAAGTTCAGAACATTCAAGAGGAAGAGTCAAAAAGTAAAATTGGCTGTTTCAAACGTAGTCTACCATATTTTTCGGAGTATAAGATGCAACTTTTTTCCTCAAAAAAGAGGCTGAAAATATGGGTGCGTCTTATACACCAAATATAGCATTTTTTGCCACCTAAAGCCACCCCCCTTCACCAAAATGGCTGTGCATACCCTTATGGAGGCTTTCAGAGAGTTCCTGGGGGCTGGGGAGGGCAGAAATGAGCAAAAAATGGGCCATTTCCCCCCCCACAGCCCCCAGCAGCACTCTGTAAGCCCCCCAAGGCTATCATGCCTTTTTTTAAAAAAAAGGCCCGTTTTTGCAAAAAACTGGCCATTTTGGGGAGGTTTGCAGACTGCAAAAACTTCCCCCCCTCTTTTGGAAAGCTCTTTAACTGATTGATGAGAATTACATTGATCAAGTGCTGTGCCAGCAAAGTCTTAGGTGCTGAAGATTGTCAGTGATTTCCTTCTCCACCACATGGATAAATACACCTGGAAACATCTACCTGCCTACTCTCTCTCTTCCTACCTACCTACTGTATTTCTCTCTCTCCCTCCCTCTATCTACCTACGTATCTACCTACCTACCTACCTTCTCTCTCTCTCTCTCTCTCTCTCTCTCTCTCCCTACCTACTGTATTTCTCTCTCTCTATCTCTACCTACCAACCAGTGGTAGGTTTCAAAATGTTTTAGAACCTCTTTTGTAGGTGTGGCCTGCTTTGTGGGAGTGGCTTGCCAGCCATGTGACTGGGGGGGAGTAGCTTGCCGGCCATGTGACTGGGAGAGAGTGGCTTGCCAGCCATGTGACTGAGTGGGAGTGGCTTGCCAGCCATGTGACTGGGTGGGTGTGGCCAAATTGTAAAATGTGATGAAACTCACTTAACAATGCTCTTGCTTAGCAACCAAAATGTTGGCTCAGAAACTCTGGCATTTGAAGCACGCAAGTCTTAAAGCTGTCAAGTTACAAGACCCTTGCATCACTAACCCTTTAGAAAAAAACCCCAGGGGTGTTCAAACTTGACAGCTTTTAAGAATTCAACTCCCAGAATTCCTCCCCTCGCTCTTCATCTTGATGATGTGTGGACAGGCGTTGGGGGAGCTGGAACTGGTTCTAAACGGCACTGTAGATTTGTGGAACCTCTTCTATAGAAGAGGTTAAAACTGGCAGGAACCCAGCCCTGCTACCAACCTACTCTCTCTCTCCTTACCTACTGTATTTCTCTATCTCAGTCTCTCTCTCTCTCTCTCTTTCTCTCTCTCTACCCCTCTACCTACCAACCTACCTACTCTCTCTCTTCCTACCTACTGTATTTCTTTCTCTATTTCTCTCTCTCTCTCCCTACCTACCTACTGTATTTCTCTCTCTCTCTCTATTTCTCTCTCTCTACCTACCAACCTACCTACTCTCTCTCTCTTTCTACTTATCTACTGTATTTCTCTCTCTATCTTTTCTTTCTCTATCCCTCTACCTACTTACCTACACACTCTCTCTCCCCCTACCTACCTACTGCATTTCTCTCTCTTTCTCTCCCTCTCTATCCCTCTATCTACCTACCTACTTTTTAAAAATTTGCCTCTTCAAAACCTTGGTGCGTCTTATACTCCAAAAATATGGTAGTTTCCTCATTACTTGAACAAACTTTGTTTTACTGAAACAAGATACTGGCAATGCCATCGTGTGGCTTAATTGTACTTACCCTGCTTTTTGAACCCAAATTTTGTCTTAGTTAACAAAATATAGTTAAAGAATTTACAGCATGTATGAACCCAATCTACTTTCCCTTTGATGCTTATATAATAGCCAAAGTAATAATTTTCTCTCCTAAGTATAATATTCTCTTGTGCTTTAACTTATATGAGTTGTGAGTTCAGTTGATATCCTCTGGTATCTGCCAAGACTTTGATGATAAATTTCCTGTTTATATTGCCTGTATAAAATGCAAAACCGGAGAGGCTGCCAAAACACTTATTAGGCCATAATGTTCAATAAAATGTTCAGCTTGGTGGCCATAATACTTGTATCTTCTCTCTCTTAATGGAGACTGAGTTCTTCCCAAATGATCCTAAGCCTCAGTTTGAAAATCCAGTTTGCTCAGTAGCTGTAGCAAAGATGAGTTTCAAGTTTGTATTTGGGAACAACAGCATTCTAAGGTAGGAGACACACCAGGACATGGGGGAAATGACAAATCCACACAAAACTCACCAGATGCTGAAGTTTAGTTTTCACCACAATGGGTACTCCATTCACAATGACCTTACATTTATCCCAAGGAGATACAGTAACTTTGCCATCGGTGTACGTGAATGTTGCATGCTTATCCAAAATGCTGGAAAAGAGCAAGACAAGCAATTCATACCAAAAGTCAAAGGTTTCCTGCTATAAATCCAGGACATATAAGATGGCTAGTAACACAACCATATATGGAACAAAGAAGACATCACTAGGAACAAGAAGGAGAAAATGAAGGGAGGACAATGTCCTCATTTTGCATATCACACATTTCTATTTCAGTCCTTACCAACACTTTCACATCTCACAAGTCATAAGAGATTACCTCCTCCTACGATAGCTTCTTATTTACTCAAGCTTAAGAGTTTTGAAAGGCTAAGGGCTGGAAAAGATAGAGCAATGTTTCAAAATGTTCAGTACTTTATCTGGGAGGAAATGTTTTAAAGTTTTAAATTTTCTTGTAATTATCTAAGGCTCATGTTACAATGGTTGTATGATTCCTGCCTCAAAATGGTGGCAAGAATTGTACCACAAATTGTAGTTGAAAAACACTGAGAAAGAAACAGCCCTGATGATCCATATGGGTCTGGAGGTTGTTATGATCCAATAGAAAAGGAATGGACACTCTAAGACAAATAAATATATTACATATAATTTGTCTTAGAGTGTCTATTCCTTTCTTACATTAGGAAAACAACATCTTACACACTAAGCTATACAGAAATGCCTGGAATATCACAGCTGTGAGACAGGGAGACAAAGCTATTAATAAGTCTCTTATTTAATAAGCCTCTTAGCACGCTTTTATATCTGCCTGAATAATCATTGCATAAAAATACAGAAAACCAAATTATATCCTCACCAAGTTTATGCACTCTCTCTGATAGTGAGCAGTAAATTGTTCTGATACATACCCCAAACCTCTGAGGATGATTGCGTTTGATGGAGATTGGCCAACCTCAGAAGACCCTGAAAGGAAAATATTTGCCTTGCATATTTGTGCCACACTGAATATTGATCTAGATCAGTCTATCTCAAACAGGCTCTTTCCAGATGCACTGGAACTGCATTTCCTAGACTGCCAAGACAGAATGGCCAATATTCTGCTGTTTGCAAATCTGAGAGTTTATTCCAGAGGTGGGTTCCTACAGTTCGCACCTATTCAGTAGAACCGGTTCGTCAAATCTACCGAACCGGTTAGAAGAGGTTCCACCAGTGGACCCGGAAAGCAGGCCACACCTACAGAAGAGGTTCCAAAATTTTTTGAAACCCAACACTGGTTTATTCATATATAAAGAGCATCAGATAAATTCAGGTTACCCTAGGGCTGTGTTCTGACCCCCAGGCCTGTGAATAAACCAGAACACAGGCTTGGCTGTTGGCCACTGTTTAATTTACTGAGATAATGAATCCTTTGGCTGAGGGCCCAGGCAACTCACATTCAATAGAGTAACTCTGCAGCAACCCAGATAATTCAAATGAAGTAACGCAGATAGTCCAAACGAACAGACATGGCTAGAATACACAGATAGATTTTCTTAACTACTAATTCGAACTGTTGTTTCCTGCAAATGTCCCCTCCCAACGCCTCACCTATAATCTCTCTTAGGAGAGGCCAATCCACAACCACCTGTGCTTAATCATCTTCTGTGAGTCTGCCTACGGAGTCACTGCTTCCATTTCTCAGCCCTTCTCAATCTAGCATCAGGGACAAAGTGCCTTTGATCCTCCCCACTGGTCCATGCCTCAGGCGCCTCCTGGTGGCCAACCAGCCTCTCTGGTCCCTGCTCTGAGTCTGAACCCTGCCCTGTCCACATCGTCCAGTGCAGACTCATATGGGTCCTCGCTATCCGAGTCCATCAGCAGCTCAACCGGATCCTACTGGGCCACAACCAATGTTCCCTCTAATTTTTTTTCAGTGTGAGCGGAAAAGTATAGTGTTTGAGCGGCACATTTTCATGCCTGAGCACCTGAATTTTTTTCACAGATGTCACCTAAGACAACAATGAAATCAGTATTATTTGAAACTCAAAGTTATGTTTATTCAAGGTACCCGCTTAATTAAAAGTGTTATATAACATCTTTTCTGCTGCCATCTCTTATTAGTATCAGTATTATGATTATATTACTTTGTTGTTTGTACACTGAGACTTTTTGCACCAGAGACAAATGCCTTGCCTGTCCATTTACATTCGGCCAAGAAAATATTCTATTTTTTAAAAGAAAATATCAATGGGTTATGAGGAGAAACAAGATAGTCTGGCTAGCAGCAGTGCCCCAAAAGTTGGGGGCCGCTGCTTTGGAGGTGTAAATAGTGCCTGAGGCTATTTATTGCTATCGCTGATCAAGGGAGAGGAATGGATTGTTTCTTATTTTCAGGGAAAATTTTCCCCCTTTTGATAGAGGCGTCTTTTCTTGTTAATTCTTTTGAAGGGGAAATTCTTTGAGGAGGGGGCGTCTTTGGAGGGGGGAATCCTTCTTACAGGATGATGGGGGATGTCTCAAACTCCCGAGGAAGGCGCTGGAGTGCCTGGGTAAATGATAGCGGGGTGGAATCGGGCTTTCTTTAAATCCTTCCCTTTCTCACCTGCCAGGCCTTCCCACTTCTTTTTTCCTCCTTTGCTGCCTAGGCAAGACAGAAACGGAGCCAAATTTGGTGATTCTCAGCGTTAAGCGCCGGCCCTTCCCCGCAGGCTCTGGATGAGTCTCGCTGAGTCTTGCAATGGAGCGAGGGGAGGGGGACAACAGAGAGGGAAGTGGGGGGAAGGTTGTCCTGGACTGGTTCTCCTCTCTCCGAAACTCCGTTCACTAGAAAACGGCTTCTTCCCTCGGCTTCCTTCGTGCTGAGTTATCCTTTAGAAACTTACTGTTAATGCCTAGTTCCCTATCTCCCACAGGCTATCGGGGCTTTTTTTCCTGCTCCCACCCCTCCGCCGCCTTCCTACTGGCTCCCGTAGCCTCAAAGGCTCCTCAAAGCCGCAGCGCCAGGCAGCAAATCCGGCGGTGCTGTTAGAGGAGGAGGAGGCAGCAGCAGTTAGTCCAGCCTGCAAAGGACCTCCTCCCCAGCTTCCGGAGCCTGTGGAAATCACTGCGCGGGAGTTGAAAAGTCCTGTGCGGTGTTTTCTTGCCATGTGCGCGGCTGCGCAACCGCGCACCTTAGAGGGAACAGTGGCCACAACAGGCTGTGATGGCGAACCTATGGCATGTGTGCCAGAGGTGGCATGCAGAGCTCTGCTGGCAGGTGCACCGTCAGTGATCTGCCCCAGGTCAGATCTCCATGGCGTTTCTTTTGTGAGCTTCTGTTTCCCTGCAAACAATGAAACAGAAGCTCACGAAATTAAGAGATCTTACCTACTGCTGAGCTGCCAGTGTTGGGATGTCCCGCCTCATGTCCGCACATGTCTGCATGACTGTGCATGCACACGTTCATGCTTGTTCATGCATGTGCACATTTACACACAAGCACACCTTTCAGTTTGGGCATGTGCGTGCACACAGTTTGGGCACTCGATGCCTAAAAGGTTCACCATCACTGCCCTAAGGTGTTCATAATAGAAACATAGAAAACTAACAGCTAACAGAAAATGAACAGAACTAACAGAAAAGAAGCATTGAGTCTGCCCTTTCCTTAAGTTACTTGCACAACTGACATTAAAAAAAAACAGTCTGTAAGTGCTTATATTTCCTTGAATGGCATTGTTCATGCATTGGATGCTTAATACAGGTATTGATCAACGTACAGCCACAATTGAGCCCAAATTTTCTGTTGCTGAGACATTTGTTAAGTGAGCTTTGCCCCATTTTACGACTTTTCTTGCCACAGTTGTTAAGTGAATCACTGCAGTTGTTAAGTTAGTAAGAAGATTGCTAAGTGAATCTGACTTCACCATTGACTTTGCTCATCAGAAGTTGAAAAAATGTAATCACATAACTCGAGGACATTACAACTGTCATAAATATAAGTCAGTTGCCAAGGGTCTGGATTTTGATCAGATGACCATGGGGATGCTGCAGTGGTTGTAACTGTGAAAAACGGTCGTAAGTCATTTATTTCAGAGCGGTTGTAACTTTAAATAAGTCACTAAATGAACTGCTGTAAGTAAAGGACTACCTGTATTACAAAAGGGAAATGGTTCAGTTAAACAAAATAATACCCTCTTGAATGAAATACTTCAGAACTCCTGAAAGTTGAGGGTCTTCATTAATATTCACAAGATACGGAAAAGTTTCCATCATCTGTCTCTCCTGCTGAAGAATCAAATAAATCTTATTTCAGCAGATGCTTTTCCTCCACATGCTGAGAACCCCATGACGTATTCCTTTTAAGTAATGAATGCATTTGGTCTTTTCCCAAGGGATTCTGAAAAAGAGGGCTATTATAAATAAGGGTGCCATTGAGTTCTGTAGTCCTCTCAAAAAACATCCTTCTGATTTAAAAACTAGTATGACAACAAAATCAAACTATTTGGCATTTATACTTCTAAGGACACCTGAAATTTTATGAAGCAAGAGTCTTTGTAGCTACAGGGATTGTTCTCCAGATTTGAGTATTAACAGTATGCATGTTTGCTTTTATATCCTGGAAACCCCTCATGAGCAGAGATGCATTCATAGCTATTAAATATACATTACCATCTATGAGGATTTAATTTTTTGCACCATTATTTCTTCTGCTCTCAGGCCAGTATTTTCATCTGTTGTACTTTCTTCTTATATCCTTGTTTTCCAACACACTAGTAAAGTTCTACAGCTCATTCCAGAGATGGACTTCTGGACCGAGTGAGGACTATACTCGGTCTTGAAGTTCAAATCCTGAGAGTTCTCTCCAAAACAGAAGGGAGTTTCCATGGGTTTGGGCGATCCTCTGCCCAGTTAAGCGAACCCCCAAATGCCACCCCTGGCTGGCCCCTCCCTTCTCATCCCTCTCACCCCTCCCAGGAGTCTCCATTCATAATGCCAGGTAAGTGCAAGGCCCGCATGGAGGCTTGGGAAGTGGGGAAAGCGGGCCTACTGGAGGTTCTGGAAGTCCGGAAACAGGCCTGTTTCTGGCCTCCAGAGGGCCTGCAGAGCCTGGGGGAAGCAGTTTTCACCCTCCCAGAGGCTCAAAGAAAGCCTGTGGAGCCTGGGAAGGGTGGAAAAACGCCCCCCTCCCCCTGATGCAGGAGACCGACTAAGCCACATCCACCATGGCCACGCCCATCCAGCAACGGGGCAGCAAACCCGTTGCTGCAAATTTTGAAGCCCACCCCTTTCCACAGCAAACCATAACTTAGATTTTTATCACTTCCTGCCATTTAAAATTAAATTAATTAAATACAAATAGCATTTCCCTTTCATCAAATTTAAAAATACTACTCAGGAGTAATGCTGAGAAAGGTTTTGGGACAAGTAAATGCAAAGCTTCCAGAGGCCACTAGCATCCTGGAGCCTTGAGGTTATGCACTTTTGGCATGAAGAGTCCAAGTTGCTAAACATAAAATAGTTTCGCCTGTTCATTAGATGCTGTGGAAATTTCTGGAGGGAAGTAATTGAATCTTATTGGAAACAGTCTTTGTTCAGCCCACTTGAAAAAGCTGTTGCAGCTGTAAAGATCTGGCATATTCAGAAAACACTTCTACCTCTCCTTCCCCAAGAGTGCTCTCCTTCATTGAAATAAGAAGGAAATTATTTCCCTATTTCTTCTTATTTGGAACTACTATTGCAGTCTACAATGCAGACTTTGCAGCCCCTTCCAAGAAGATTCTACCACCAATTGTACCCTGATTCGGCAGATCTTGAGGGCACAGATAAATCTCCTCAAGTATCCTTAACATCTTCCAGAGAGTGCCAACGACCAGAGGACTGCAAATAATTACAATCCCTCCATCCCTCCCACCCCATCCTATCAGAATCTATCCTTCCACCACCACCTCATCTGCTGATGAAGAACTGATGAAGCTTCTGGGATGAGAAGCAAAATGTTTTCTTCTCCTTCCTCGTTGAAAAAACAGTTCAGTTGCCTTTTGAAGAAAAAAATTGACAATTGCTTTATAAACATAAACGTTGCCTTGTTGCATTTTGTTCTACTAGTGGCAACCTTAGTGAGAAGCCACTGGAGGGAGCTTAGGCTCCAGACAAATGTGACAAGCTTTCTGCATCCCAAGCCATGACCTGAGTGATTGCTGCATATTGTTGTTCCCATTCTTTCCGGGCTTCTTCCAGACGATATTCCCAAGTTGCTTGAATAGCTTGAATCCGTAGTTCATTTTCCGCCAGCAGAGAACGAAGCTCTTCTGCAAAAGACAAGACAACCAAATTATAAGATACAAAAAGAAAACAGAATAATTTAATTAACATCCTCTCTTACTAATTCCATTAAGTATCACTGAAGCTATTGTAACACTTTAGATCTAAAATACACAGAAATTTCTGATTCCTATGTATTCAGCAATTAAAACAAACATATATGATGCAATCTTTCCAGACAGGAATTATATCCATGTGTCCCTGAATGGATTGTTGGGACATATAAAAGCATACTCCCACTACCAAACTGGTAGTGAAGATAAGAGGATACCATCACTGATATGATCAGTATTTGGATTATTATAGAATGCGTAGATATAAAATGTGCGCATTCGGAATGTGTTGTATCTGTTCGGCCAATCAAATGTACTTCTTCTGGAAATGGATGTTTTTGGCCTAATCCCCACTCAGGAAAGATATTCCTGGTCATCACTGACATCTGAGCAATTCAGGGGTCAAGTACTTGCAGTGACGTGCAGTCAGGGGAGGCAGAGCCTCACCACTGTCATCATGAAAAGAAAAAAAAAATGTAAAAGGAAAAAGGCTGAGGTAGTTGCTGCCAGAGTAACAGTGGATGACTCTGCTTAGTGCTTAACTGTTTAAAAAAGCCTCTAAAAAAGTGCCCTCTACAGGAGGAGGCGGGAGAACCACGCGCCTCATTTAATCTGACTTTATGATCACTCGAGCAGAGTTAAGCAAGGGTTAAAAGCCAAAAAATTCCTTATGTAGATGAGGCATGTGGTTTTGTTCCCTCCTCCTGTAGAGGGCGTTTTTAGAAGCTTTTTTAAACAGTTAAGCTCAAGCGGGCTGCAGCCTCTGGGCAAAAAAAGAAAGCGGCTTTTGCCCGCCCCGCTGCTATGTCCGACATAGAAGCGGGACACCTCTATGTCAGACATAGAAAGAAAGCGGCTTTTGCCCGCCCCGCCGCTATGTCTGACATAGTGCCTCACCAGCCATAAACCTCACCGCGCGTCACTGAGTACTTGTATGTAAGTAAGGCTTAGACTATCTTTTCCATACTAATTGTCTCTCTAATAAACTGCTTCAGAAGACTCTTAGTGATTAATAGCATGTGTGTAGGACAGACAGGGCAGGGCTCAAGTTAGAAAAATAATCCTGGAAAGAAAGGTTACTCATGGTCAAACAAAAATACTTTTATGTCTGCACCATGCAATCTAGGCCATCTCCATTGTGTGAAATCTTCCAGACAACAGAAAACACAGGAAAGAGTCTAAAATCCAGTAATTATGGTATTTTTGCTGCAAAATACATACTTGTTTCGTCTACCACTGTTTTCCCAGAATTCCCAAGACTGGACAATCTGGACAACAAATTACAATTTTCCATCTTGAGATCATTTATCAGTTTTGCTGTTGTTCCTGAATTTATCACAGCCTGGTTTTTTATTTTTTTTGTTCTTTTAGATGAAACGAAACAGAAAAAAAATACAAATTACTGTACTGACTTGAAGAAGTAAAGAATCCAAATAAATATTGATACTGGGCTTTCCGATCTGCCATGCAAAAATTTGGATAACTGCTACATGCCAACAAACAGGAAGCAAAACTATTAGATTTTTGCAGACCAAGCATCACCTCCAATTCTAGTCCAAAAATTCTTCCAAAGATTTTGAAAGGTTGGGGAAGGTTGAAGTTCCATGCATTATGACAAACTGGCCTTCATAGATTGACTATCAAATTAATGCTTATCTTAAATGTGTCTCTTGCAATAGAAAATCCCATGGCAAATTATTGTCTCATCTCACATGGGATAAGAGGAAACTTTGTGGAGAGAACTCCTTGCTCTGATCCTACTCAGGATGATTATTGGGGGAGGATGCCGAAGGGGGAAGGGGGAAGACAGAAAAGTTTTCAAAATTAAAATATTGGGGGGCATTTTTTACAGTTACGATGAACAGGTATCTCCAAATCTTCAAATGCCTAAGAAAATAGTCTGTTTTGTCTATCATGCTTATCTTTTTTTTCATTTTTCATCTTTAATTTGGCAATCATACATTTTGTGTTATTAGACTTAGCCTGGCCTGGTGTAATAAAGTATCATATTTTTCAGCCTATAAGATACTGCGGACTATAAGACGCACATTAACTTTAGAGGAGGGGGGAAAATCTGCCTCTACCTCCCAGCATACATCCAGTATTCATCAGGCTAGCGTCCTTGCAGCAAACAGCCTGGTCAGCTTCAGCACGTTATCACAGCCCTAGCACATGGCTCGTCAGGGCTCCGCTCTGTGGCGCCGACTACCAGTCAACTGACTTCAGCTGCTGCTGCCGCAGGGGAATGCTTGGACCTTTGCTGTCGAGCAGCTGATTGGCAGTTGGATCGGCCTCCTGGAATACAGTGGATCAGCTGTTCTAGGTGGTGGAGATCGACGCTGTTTGCCGCTGCCGCTCACCACCACCATTTGCCACTGCTCACTGCCGCTGTTCACCGTTTGCCACCACTCGCCACTGCCGATTGCTGCTGCTGCCAATTGCCACTGCTGCCATTTTGTGGCAGTGATTGGTGGCGATTGGCGGCGGTGAATGGCAACAGTAGTGACAAGCGGTGGCGGTGACAGGCAGCAGTTGCAAATGCTACACTGCACCAACCCCCTCCCCCTTCCCACATTAATTTTCTCTCTATAGGACATTTCCATCCAATTTGTGTGGGAGGGGGAGAATGCATCTTATAGTGAAAAAAATACAGTGAATTAAAAATGGATAATTCCTAACTCAGAACTAAATGTTTTGAGTGCTAATAATATACCAGATACTCTGCATAATGGCATGTGGCATAAATAACAGGGTTTTTTCCTATTTAATCATGTCCAATTCTCAGAACTACCCTGACAAGTCCCTGCAGTTTTTTTGGCAAGGTTTTTCAGAAATGGTTTGTCATTGTCTCCTTCCTAGGGCTAAGAGAGTATGACTTTGTGCCTAAGGCGGGACTATAACTCATGGTCTTCCAGTTGATACAGTGGTCAAATACAGTTTATTAATAGTTAATTCCTTGTCTCAAATTGGATTCTAATTTACCCGTTCGTTTTACAGGAAGTGAAATCAATCTACCTTTCAGCGTACCGCAAAGTTGACAATGTCTCATCATAGCATATGTCTGCTGGACTAATTGCTGCAATCTAGAAATATGTAAACATATTAAATGTGAATACATTTTCATGGAACTTATTTTGTTATTGTTATGAACGTTACTCACAGAATGGAAATTGCTAACTGGCAGTGTCATGGCTACCCCTGGAGAAATGCTACCCAGTCAGTATTTGTGGAAAAGACACAGATTGAAATATTGGTCCACTGTGGAAACAGCAGTCAAAATCTTTGATAGTGTAACATTTTTATGTAAATAAAAAAGGCAAGCACACTTTCTAAGCCAGGGCTCCCCCCCCCCCGACCACAATCTATTTGGAATTGGGCCATGTGAGGGAACGGCTGGAGCACACACATGCGCAGCTCAACTTGTCTGAGCAGGGGGCCAGTGGGCACTTTCAGCCACTCCTCGCACAAGTTGACCTGTGCACATATGCCCACCACTTGTGCAAGGGCTATGTTCCCCTCTCCCCTCACAGCCGGGCTTCCAAGCTGCAAAGGTTTGGAACTGCTGTTCTAAGCCCTTAATATTTTGTGATTTTAGCACTTTTTATGGTTTAACCATAACCCCTAATTCAACCTTGGAACTGCAAAAAACCAGATGACGCAAAGTTAGAATTTGTTTTTTATCCTTTACATATCATTTATCATCCATCATCTATCTTTATCTCTATCTCTGCCTCTGTCTATGTCTATCTCTGTCCATCCGTCCGTCCGTCTATCCATCCATCCATCTATCTATCTATCTCATGTCATTTATATCCTGTTACAACTTTATGCATACTCTAGTTCAGGCATGTCGAACTGTGGCAACTTTAGGACTTGTTGACTTTAACACTCAGAATTACCCAGCCATAAGAGTAGATAAAAATCTATGAAGAATTAAACAATTAGTCTCAGATTAAATAAATTATTATTGCTCCCTTGATCAGAAATTTTCATACAGATAGTCTTCGACTCATAACCATTTGTTTAGTGACTAATCAAAGTTATAATGCACTGAAAAATTGACTTATGACTATTTTTTGCACTTACAAGCTTTGCAGCATCCCCATGGTCATGCAATCAAAATTCAGATACTTAGCAACTGACTCATATTTATGACGGTTGCAGTGTCCTGGGGTCATGTGATCACCTTTTGTGCCCTTCCGACAAGCAAAATCAATGGGGAATCCAGATTCACTTGAAAACCATGTTGCTAACTTAACAACTGCAGTAACAACTGTGGCAAGAAAGGTCATAAAGGTCATAAAAGATGTCAAAATTCACTTGCCAACCGCCTCAGCAACATAAATTTTGGGCTCAGTTGTGGTCATAAGACAAGGACTACCTGTATTTTAGACTATCTGTATCTGAGTGGATGACTGAATAAGAACAAAATGCTTGGCAAGTTTGAAGGAAATAGGACGGAACGTCCAGGATTAGGAGGACAGATGGGATCAAAGAGATGACTTGAGTGTCCTCCTAATTTCTATGGATGCTAGGTAAGATAATTTTTTTTCATATTGTCAGCAAAGGCTGAGTCTTGGATAATGCTAACACACTTTCTTCTTTGCTTTTTCCATCCTTCGTGAGGGCTCCTTTTGAACTATTGATTTATATATTTTGCCTTTAAAGCCCATATCATCTTTGAGAGCTTATGATGGCTGTTCTCCCCTAATTTTATTTCAATGACAACAATCCTGTGAAGAAACTTTGGCTAAGAACAACTGATGGGCCTAATCATCTAGTGAATTCCAAGGTTGAGTGGTAACTTGAACCTGAAGCCCAGCATCTCAAAGGGCACACAACATTAAACCAGAAAGTTATTATGAAGAACAAAACAGTATGGGGGCTGATGGGAAGCACACCAATTCACCTAAAAGAAAATTCCCTTCCCTTTGAAATTACTGTACACCTGTTATATGGACTAGGAATTCATTTAAGTAGCTCATAATGATTTGAAAGCAAACAAATGTGCATTTTGTTTTGCACACTGTTAATGCAAAGTGGCTAAAACTGAATGGAGGGAGGAGTCAAAAGGAGCTCTGCACTGTAAGCTAATAGACAGCCTCTTCTAACCACAGAGTACACCTCTTCCACCCAAATGAGTTCACACACACAAAAACACACACACAAACAAAATTAGGAGCCGCAGGTGGTGGAAAATCTCCCTGGCTAGAGAGATTCATTCTCAACACCTGGAGAGGAAGGCGCAGAGTCAGAGGCCAGCATGCTGACTGGTTTTCTCATTATCTGGGAGTAAGAGTCACTGAACTAATGGGATTTCTCTAAAGTAAGCAGCCATGCATTTCATTGGAACAGTACTTCACTGTATTTGTAGCCCAACGCAAAAGTCTCTCCTGACCTGTTTACTAGTTCTGTGTTTCACGAATCATGTCCACACCAGAGCTTAGAAAGAGTAAACTGGTTTAAACAGAGCCACCCCAGCATAGCAATAGGCTATGCGTGCCTACTTATGCAAGCATCGGAGGCATGGATTCAGTGGGAGTTACTACAGAGTAAGTGTGCATTTGTTTATACATTTTGATGATTGGCAATCAGTCTCCCACAAAAGCCCTAAGAAGCCCCTGAAAAGTTAAATAAGGTAGGATTGACTGGAGTTTCTTGATGAATCCTTCAGAAACTGGCATTTTGTTCTGTTAAAGCTTTAGCTTTGGTTTTGTTTCCAGGTGCATATGCTTATATTGCTACTGGTACTTCGAGAAAAGCATAAAAGAATGGTGGAAGAGGAAGTCCAAATAGAATACCTTGCAGCTGTATATTCCTTCTTGTGTGAGATCATTGTGTAATTCCTTCTTGTGTGATAACCACTATTTTCTACCATGTTGCTTTAGGAGAATAAGCAGCTCCCTTTTTTCTTGCATTTATAAACTTGGGTATTAGATAATGCTTTGAGTTTTCATTTAGTGGTGGGGGAATTAATTTTACAAGTCTGCCTTATTTTACAGGCAATTACTTTTAATAAGTAATCACTAAATATTAATATAAGTTTTGACTTGGTTCTGTCTTGTATGGCTTTTGGGCTATGGATATCTAATTTAATCAATTATAAACACTTGCAAGAATACAAGGAGCTTGTTACAATATATCATATGTTGGGAAAATAGGAAGGTGTAGTGGATATATTCGCCTCCTTGAGTTATTTGTAAAAATAATAAAGGTGGTATACAAATGAATACTTTACTGAGAGGAAAAGTAACCCTTTCAGTAGGGCTTTACAACCAATTGTAAAGCAATTTCTCTTCTCCACCTGTGCCTGATATGTTTTAATGAGCTACTTTAGTAAGCAGATAATGTATATAAACAGATGAGTTTGAAAAACTCATGATAGTCAAATCCTGGCTAGTGCCAGTAGGAAATGGCATGGCTAGGAAGTAAAAGAGCAAAATTCCCAAAGCCAGCAATGCTAGGCATTTCTGCACTGTATCACTAAAGAAAACCATGTGGATGCCTTATGGAAACAAACATGGTTTAAGATGGGTAGAAAGTAGATGTCCCCCCACCCCATACACACAATTTTCAACCTCCACAAGACAGGATATATGGAATAACACATTACCATTATAGTTCTACTGTTTCCTCCCAATGCGGATTGCAAAAGTTTGGTAAGAACTGAATCTCTGTATGGGACATGCAACACTTTCTTTCCCATGGCAGCTTCAGCCAGAGCACTAAAAGGAGAATGAAAGATGGGAAAAGGCAATCAGATTTTTTTGTTTTAAAAAATGCAGTTGAAGATCTAGGGGACATAGACCAGACCAGTGGTGGGTTATGACCGGTACACCCTGGTACGGGCGTATCAGTGCCTTCCAGAAGCACTGGGTACTGTTCTGGTATGGTGCTCCAGGGGGCCCACATGCCCGCCTGCCGTCCTTACCTGTATTTGAGCTCTTCGGGGCTTCCGCGCATGTGCACAAAACGTACAGTGCCTATGCAACACTCCGCCGAACACCTGGAGCATCGCGGAGGCACCGTGGAGCATTGCAGATGGTAAGTACGCATGCGTGCACTGCGCACATTCATGTGGTGGACGCCAGGCCCCGTTGCCCCGTACCAGTTGCACTGGGATCCAGAACCCACCACTGGATCAGACCAAGTGTTTTTGTACAATAATCAATGACATTCACTGGGCATATGAATAGTAAGGCATTATCTAATTGAAAAATATTGTACTCTGATTTTAGCTTACCCTTTAGAGCAGGGGTGTCCAATCTTGGCAATTTTAAGTCTTGTGGACTTCAACTCCCAGAATTCCCCAGCCAACATGGAATTCTGGAAGTTGAAGTCTACAGGTCCGCCAAGATTGGACACCACTACTTTAGTCATTTCTCCCACCCCAATAAATAAATAAAAAAGCATCAGTAGAAGGATTACAGATGGGAGACGACAGTGTCTGGACTGCCTCCACCCCTGACCCTCCAATAAGGCTAGGCAACAGAAAGTAATAGTATATTAATATTATATTATCAATTAACGGGTAAATTATACTTTTGTATTCAAGACATCTGTTAATCACAGGAAAAGGTAACCATTTTAAGAGATAAAACTGATGATGTCACTTTTAAGACCTCTCCAGCCCACCATGGATGCAACTTAAGTGCATATTTATTCAGTTTTAAAGTTACATTTTTCCTCTTCTCCCAACACAACTCTGACAGTTTGAATGATGTGAATTGCCTTGTGGACAAAATTGTGGAGACATAATCAGGGACTGAAATGTGACCAACCCCTGATGACTGCTGCAGCCTGCTCCTCTATGCCACATATTAAAAAAGAATACAAGACAAGACACATGTTTAAGCAAGTTTTTTCAGAAGAACACTAGATCCATAGCCTGAGTTATAGTAAGTTGCACAGAGGAATGATGCTGCTAGTGACTTATCATTTAGGTCAGGGTTGTCAAACTCCTGGGCCATGGGTCAGATGCATCACATGCTGGCCACACCCATGCCCGGTTTAGCGAAGGGGGGGAAAGTCCTGATATGTCATGTGATGCCGCCATGACTATGTGAGTTTAAAACCCCTGATTTAGATAATTTTAAAAGTGGCTAAAGCTGTGCCAGTTGTAATCTGAGCCCAGGCTACCATAGGCTTACAGTGATTGTTGGTTGCTTTTTCCTCCAGAAGGTGATTCTTCAGGGACAACAAAAATGCAGCTGGGGAATCCAATGATTGCAACTCTTAAGTTGTTTTGTGTCAAAACTGGACATCACCAGTCACCAGCACTGTGAGAGGGGCACAGTAGCAAGGCAGCAGAGATTATGTCAGTATACTTTTTATTGGCAGAATTAGTGTTAATGCAACTGTGAGGAAGAGCCAATACATAGATCAGATTACTACATAGGTTGTGTACCTGATGACATTTCCCAAGGTGGTCAAACTCAGATTTACACGTGTTCCTTCTTTTAGTCTGTCGCCTTCTGATCCGGAAGACTTTTGCCTTTCACTCCCTGCCAAGTCCACTAGATTTATAATGGACTGTTTTGTGATTTCATCTTTCAGAAAAATCTGCAGGAAATAATATTGAGAAAGGAAATGGGCAGTGTTGACCTGGTATTTCAGAAATGCTGTAAGTTCTCATTCTCTTATTTATATTGATGTAAAAGACATTGCCGTACTCAGTATCTCCATCAAAATATACAACAGGCTGATATTATCAGATATTAAACGTAAAATAAAAATAAGAACATACATACAACAAATAATGTCATTCAACATGTTGTGGGAACCCAGCTACTGTATGTGAATATAGTAATAGTATGTCATTAATTTGGATTCAGGGTTTAGAAGTCAGCTTATGTGGCTCAACTCACCATTCAGACATCACTTTCCAATTTAACGTAAGACATAAACAAACCCATACTACAGGTCAAATTTCCATGGGTTAAGAAAACGGTCTTTGAAGAAACATACATTTTTCATGGACTTTTAGAACAGGCAAATGTTTTCTCAAAATAGCCGTAATTATCTGGGCCTAATTTGTTGCGTATGCATGCCATATTTGGCTAGTCTGCAACTGTGGCTTTCCTGTACCTGTTTAAAATGAATGGTGATGACCATATGAGACCTGCTGCTGGTGGTATTCATGCTGGTTGAAGCGTTGGTCCTTATTTTGGTGCCTTGCTCCATGAGCCTCTCAATTTGAGCATAACTATCACAAGGCACCAGTTTCAAACCATCTACATAGAAGCCTTGCTGCTGGTCTTCTCTAACTTTGAGTCCACCATACTTTTTTGTTTTAGACAGCAAATCTATTACCTGGAAGGGCAGAAAAAGTTAATTTCAAAACGGGAAAAAGATAAGCTGCCATTTCATGGAGAAGGGCATTCTTAAAATTTAAAGATTTTAAGCGATCGGGTTGATTAAACGAAATTGCAGATAAATGCAAAACATGTCTTAACATTTTCAATGGTTATGAGGCCCATATATTTCCTTCTGTTGGCTGCACATGACTATGCAGCAATATTCAAATCAGCATTCCCAACCTGGTATCTTTCAGATATACTGGAGTTCCAACCCTCTTTGATTCTCCCTGTGGGAATTCTAAGACTGCCTAAAGATGTATGGATCATATTGTGGGGGTTCTCTAACATTTATGTTTTAAATATGCAAAATAAATGACCAGTAGCAATGATTCAGATTGTTTGGTTCATATATCAAAGAAAATTATTTTAATTATATATAATAGTAACACTTGAAGAAAGTTAAGTTGGATAAGATGATTGAGAGTCAATTCACCCCTCTCTAACTGCCTCTATGTGGCATGTTCAATTTTCTATTTTAACCCCCCCTCTGCAACATGTTGATCCTTGAATTCTTAAAGACTGCCTTAACTAGAGTGTAATATATTTCTCTTATGCTCAATATTTTTATTTGATTTGATTAGTGTACGGTAGCTGCCCAGAGAACCTTTCACCGTGTACTTATAAATCAGAATACTCCTTGATAATTCCACCAAGAATTACGGGGTGGTGTATTAACCCCTAGATCAGGGCGTCAAACTTGTGGCCTCAGACACATCACATGCTAACCATGACCACGCACGGTTTAGTGAAGGGGAAAATTGTAATATGTCATGTGATGCTGCCATGATGACACAAGTTTGACATCCCTGTCCTAGATGACTTCTGATTTGTTGGCTAAAACCAATACATTAATGGATCAAGCATTGTTCTTGATTTGGCAAAGAAAATATAAATTTATCAAATAAAATTGGCTTTCACTTAGAGGATCCCTGACATTCTATCAACCTACAAATGAATGCACAGAGCAGAAGATCTTACTTAAGACCATCTAAAAGGAATCTCCAAATAATATTTTTCCGAGTGAACATATCTTGAAATGCATTAGCATATTCACATTCAGTAACCTGGTAAGTGACCTGTTTTAATTAGGCTTGTTGCATAGAGTTGGAATTTTATGGCAGCTTCTTTCCTTTATTCTCCCTTTTTCTCTTTCTCAATAAACTCCTTTTCACAAACTGTAGGGTGGACTTCATTGGTTTTGTAATGGAATTTCTCATAAAACCTTCCTTGTGTTAAAGATTGCTCAGATACTTAGTGTTTTCCCAAAAATAAGACAGGGACTTATTTTCTTTTGAGCCCCGAAATAAGTGCTTGGCCTTATTTTCGGGGAAGTCTTATTATTTTTGAGGTGCAAGAGGCGGCGAGTCGTCACCTCATGGCTGCTGCTGTGTTGCAATATTTTAAGGGAGGGCTTATTTTTGGGGAGGGCTTCTTTTAGCGCATGCACTCAAAATTCTGGGACAGAGAAACATGGATAAGTTAAGAATTGGAAAATATGGTATTAATATTGTACGAAAGATAGGAATTGGATATGTATATGTACTGATAGTAACTATATCATGAAAGGGATTCTATGTAGATAATTTGTCTGACCACACATACTATGTAATGGATACAAACTGTTATTGCTGTAAGATCAAAAATTCCATGGAAATGACTATGCTGAAATACCTCAGTATGTCCAACATTTTAAATCTTTGCCTAATAAAAACTTTTAAAAAAAGCCCTGTTGGGCTTATTATTCAGGGATAATATGAACTCCAGCTACGCTAGTGTCTCGGGATTGGCACAAGATTTACTCAGCTTTGTGTTGTTAAGAGTACCTTCCTTTTATTTTTGGGCAATATGAAGGGAATTACATAAGCTAAGACCAATGCTAAGACAGTCTAGCTGGGAAGAAGAGGGGATGTCAGAAAGTTTATTTTTTTTATTATTAATTAGACTTTCAGCCCTTTCAGCATCAATCCTGTTTTTGAATTGTTATAAAGATCCTCTGAGGAAAACTCAGATTCTTAATGTCTACCAATGCTACTTCCCATAAGAAGCTATTAAAATTCATCACAAAAAGAAAAAAAAGCTAAATGTCAATGTCAAGTACAATTACCTGTTCATTGTATATTTCCAGCATACTAAATGTAATCTATAAAAGGGAAAAGATACCACAAGATAGATTATTAGTTCCATTATTATTTAACTAGAAAAATGCAGCTGTATATTCTACAGAGTTCTGCATTATTGTATATACCTAGTTTTTTTTCTGTAGTTGCATTCTATCCGAGTTCCCTCTTGTTCGGAAAGTAGCTGTTTAGGCTTAAGATTTAAAACATTCCAATGTATTAACTATACACACACGCACTATAGTCAAAGGCTGTCACCACATAGATTTTAATTTTTTATTATGAATGTGTCTATCAAAAAAAAAACTTGTATAGCAAAAGGTAGAGTCACATTATCCATAATTTCTTCTTCAAGTGGAAGACACATTTTCTTAAAAACAGTCAGAGATGGACCCTTATTGATACAATAGAACAGGGATGATCTGAAATATTTTCATATATACAATTTTCACAATAAATAACGTTTTTCTTTGTCCCTCAAAAATCTTGTTATTTCTGACTGTTATATCTTACTCTGATTATGTGTCATCAATATTAGCAATTATATAGATTTTTCCTGTGATAATTTGTCCCCAATCAATTCCTTCAGGTCTTGCAGTATTTTAATGCCTTGGGACATTATGTCCATTTATGATAAAAATAAACCAGTATCTCAATATATGTAAATATTTTTGTAAATGGGTCATAGGTCAGCTATGTTGCAATGCCTGAACTTTTGAACATACCTGATATTGTTTATTTGTGTCTTGATTTTGAATCGTTTTAAACAGCTCTTCACATATGACTGGAATTATGCCTCTGTTTGCACCATGGCCTATCATTGAGTAGCTCTTCCCTGAGCCGGTCTGACTATAAGCCAGAAGAGTGGCATTGTAACCTTGCCAAGCATTGTCCAGAATTCCCTCACCAAGGTCATGAAAAATGTCCCTCTATAATGATAGAACATTCAGTTTTACCAGATTTAATTAAATTGCACAAACGATAGTGATGTTGGGTAACCACAATGAATCCTATATCTTAATCTGGTGATACCTACAAATGTCGGATCAGACATTCAAGGAAAAATACATCCAGTTAAGGAAATACCTAAACAAAAATAATTTCTTGAGAGTGGAGATGTGGGCACCTTTCCCCTGCCACTCCCCCCCCCCCCCCGCCCGTTTCCCCGATATTAGCTTTCAGGTCTCATGGGTTTCTGGATGGTTTTCCAAAACTGCCTCCAGAGCCATCATTATGACGCTGTCTCACCCCTTTAACTTGGATAGCATTGATAGCACTGGTTAAGGAAAAAATAAATGAAAAATGTAGAATGAAATACAAAGTTTACATCACCCATAAACAATTTTTTTTCAGATAAGAAGCAGAGGAGAGAATAATGGCAGCTGGTCGTACCAAGGATCTCAATTATCCTCAAACTTCCATATTAATGTCTAAATTGCACAGCTATGCTCTAGGCAGTGAGGACTTTGAACATGTTAAACATGGCAGTCCAAGAAAATAATGTTAACAAGCCTTGAATTAGGACGCTCGTGTTTTTATTCAATTTAGACTGCAATGTAATACCCACATACTGTGTTCCTCTTGGTTTACCTCTTCTGTCAACCAAGGAGGAACTCATGTATGAAACAAAAAAATTGAAGTTGGATCCTACACTTCCATTTCTCTGTTTCTATAGCTGTTGGGAAAACGCCGCCTTTGGAAGCTCATAAGAAAATAAGTGTTGAAGAACCCAAATCCAGCTACCTCCACATCCCCAACCTGAAAAATTGACTTAAACCAGTTTGAGAGTTGAATTAAATTTAAATTTCCTTCTAATGGTTAGAGGGGGAGAGGGCTTTTGATTAAATCAGTGGCAGTCAACCTGGTCCCTACCGCCCATTAGTGGGCGTTCCAGCTTTCATGGTGGGCAGTAGGGGTTTGCTGTAACTCTGCCTTATAAATTTTATAAAGTAAAGTTACTTCCCTACTTTATAAATCACCATACTGTGGAACTGGTGGGCGGTTAGAAAATTTTACTACTAACAGATACAAAAGTGGGCAGTAGGTATAAAAAGGTTGACTACCCCTGGATTAAATCATGAGGTATAAAAATAACTGCAATCACTTACTTTGCACTAAAATTTTACTGTGACTGGGCTTGTGGATTATCAGGCTTACCTATTGGCTAGTCTGTGCAATCTGTTTTTGTCATCACAACTGATGAGGAATAAATATTTGTATTTTTTTCTCAATAGAAAATATTAAAGTACTTTTTACCTGCCCAGCATATCTGCTGTTCGGTCCAGATGAAACAAGCTTGCCATCTTTGTCCTTTAAAAATCCACTGTGTGACCAATATGCCAGGTCAAAGGTAAAGGACTTTACATGACTTGGATTTTTAGGATCATGTATGCTTGTTGTGCTGGAATTCATAGAAATCACACATCTGCTGCCTGCATCTTTCTCTCTCTGTTGAAGTTATAGTCAGTTTAAATCCATTAAAACTCGAATTGCTAACTTGATCTTTTTTCAGTTTAGACTATAGCATTTTGGAAGAACCTGATTAATTTTTTTTAAACTTGTTTTTATTTAAATCTTTAAATACAATAGTAAAAACCAGCACAAACTCTTAGTTTCCTTGGTTATATGGGATATTGTCGTGGGTTACCAAATCTTAAATGGAAGAGTTCTATAGGTGCATTATCTTCTATTGCTTTTAGAGTAAGAAAATTATAATAGGTTAAAAAAAAAACATGCTTTTAATGTTCTCCTCACACATGTGGGAATTGTCTCCAAACTTGAAATCCTTGCTAGCATCTGTGGAACCTCTGGGTTTGCCAGCTGAACAGGTAGTTGAAACCCAACTTTTAAATGTCTCATTAAATAACACCTGTTATTTTATTTCATTTTAATTTTTTTGTTAGGAATAAACAGGAAATTGAAATCAGATTTACAACTGCTTATTGTATTGAGCCTCAAGGGCCTAACATTTCCAAGGCAGAGCACATTTGCAAATTTAACAAAACCACCTATCAAGCATTGATAGCCTCAGGCAAAAATGCCCGAAAAGTGAAGTTAGGCCTGGTACCACCAGGAAGGGATAGTCTATTTAACTTGGGTAGTATAAACATCATGACCAAGTTTCACTTTGTCTCCCCATTTAACCCATTATTTTCTGCTGCTGATGCCGTTACCAGACCCAAGTTTCTAAAGTTTCTACTCAAGTTCCCCATTTTTTTGCCTTTTGTTCATCTCTCTTCTTTACAACACAAATAACCCAATGACTTAAAAACAATAGACTACACAAAATGAACAACTAACCTGGTTGAAAGGTCTGACACGTACTGCTACTTTCACACTGTCAGAGTTTGGCATCTTAAACTCTTCAAGGAATTAAAATATAGTGTACAAGCACCAGTTATATCCGGAACACTGCTTGGATAATTCTTTTAAAAAAGATGGTCTGCAGCACAATTACTTGGTGCTTTATATCTAATACATTATTTATATCTTCACTTGTCACCTGTCTAAGGTAACTGATAAATTATTTCTAAGAGGAGCTCCATTAGATTAGGTTGACTGCTACTGTGTATTGGTCTTCAAAAATACACCTGAATGTTGATAAACTTATGTAAAATTCTATTTGAATTATTTATGCACTGTTTTTCTCTTAAACTATAATTTCAATTCAGCCTTTTTACATCTTTTTTGTGCTGCAATGATAGGTCGAATACTACAGAAGAGTATTTCCAGACAAATTTTATTTTAGCAAAATTGTGGTAACATTTCTCTAGTAACCACAAAATCTATAAAACATGCATCATCTCAAAATATCAAATTTGAACTAAATTTAAGTAGATGAAATCCCTGAAATGCTGTCCCTTGTTGAATACTTGTGACAATATAAATACCTTGAATGTTAAGAACCTTTTGCTGATGCATCAAGTTAAAAAAAACAATTGAGGTGAGATTTTGTTTTCTAAATCAAAGAGCAGCTTTCCCAAGTTAAAACAAATACAAAAAAATATTGCACAGCTTCAGTACAATGGTTTACATTCTGACTTCTTCAATTAAATACATGTTGAATAGAGAGAATAAGGTTTTATTTATGATGGATAACTTCTAGTATTAATTCCCATGAGGTCAACATATTTTCTAAAAATTCTAAAAGTGTGAAATTTAAATTTTAAAAAATTTATAAGATCAAACTTTTTTTAAAAAAAGAATGCTGGCCTCCCATCAGAGGCACCAACAGTGGAAAGTCGTAATTAAAATCCCCTTTGGGTCATTTGCATTCTGCATCCATATTATTCTCTTCCAAAATGTAGTGGACAATAATCATTAAGTATACATTTTTTATTTAACATTCCTAAAATATTTATTTACATATTATATAAATGTACGAAGTATATTATAAAATAGAAAACTGCATTGACTGAAGAAATCACACTCCATACGGAGTTACTTATTGAAGATCTTTAGTTCTCTGAAAATTTACAATAATTTATATAAATTATCTTCCAAATTAGATGATTTTTTTCTTAATATTCCACACAAATGTGATGACTTTACAAATATTGGTGTACATCACACATTTTTAAAAGCAGTTATAGCATCTTCTTCCGTACAACTGGCTTTGGGTAGCTAGACAGTCTCTTCTCCTTCCTACGAACAGTTTTTTGAACAGCTTTTTCTGTTTTATCCACAGAATCCCCTTGCTTTTGTTTGGTTTCATCTGCAGGGGTGCCAAAGGGCGAAATGAACTTGATTTCCATTGCTGGGGGTGACCAACTACTGTCTTTCCCTAAGATTCTGTAAGAAAAGAGAACATTTTTAAAGCTAATTTAACTATATCTGAAAACACAGTAACAAATCAAGTTGAGAATTCACATTGCAATAAGTAAATATTAAATGTATCAATGTGCCATATTTCATATACAACTAATTTTGAATTTTTTTTTCATATATATTATTTTTGAAGCAGGATAGGAAGAATATTGATCTATGGTATTAGTGAAGACTCCTGAAAATACAGTGAAAAGCCAAGAAAACAAATAAAGAAAAGCCAAGACTATTGAACAGATCATCCAGAATTCTCACTTGTCACAAATGAACAAGCTGAAATTATCCTCTTTGGATACATCATATAGCAGTGATGGCTAACCTTTATGGCACCGTGCCAAAAGCGTGTTTGCGCAGCCATAATGTAATGCACATGCAACTCCCTTGCAACCCCCATGCCTGCACATGTGACCCCTGTGTGCAACCCACCCCCATGCATATGCGACCCACACGTGTGGCAGAGACCCAAAAATCAGCTAGCTGGTAGGAGGCATGCGCGCATGCACAGCAGAACTGAGCTGGGGCGATGGCTTGTGTTCCCGCAGAGAGGGGTCTCTTGCCACCTGTGGCACGCGTGTCATATTTTCGCCATCACGATTATATAGCGTTATCAGCTATCTTGAAAAGATTATTATGAAAAAACATGGCAAGAAAGAGAAGGAGATGACAATAAACAGCAAGGAGGATGGACTTGATTATAATGGTGAGGACTGTACCATTGAAATAACAGGTTAGGAATAGATTGTCATGGAGAAAATGTATGTGATCTCTAGCAGCTAAAAAGGACTTAATGTGACAATCATTTTTTGAAACAACTATTTTAGAAAAGAAACCATTACATACTTTCTTGTTTTTGATCTTGTAGCTCTGCTTTTAATATTTTGCTTTTCTAAAGCCTCTACTGAAACAGCATGCTTTTCTTCTTTAACTGGCAATTCCTAAGAACAAATAATATTAAAAAGGCAAAACAGGAAGGCATTGTCTCTATCCTCTAGCTTTTAAAAGTTTACTTTAAATCCAAAATAGATAAATCCCATAAGACCCTTAATATACAAGATAAACAAAATAAAATACATTTTCCAAGTATTTGTTGAAGATGACCAACTGTTAGCAAATTGAAAAATCATAAATAGTGCTTTGGAATTGTTGTCATACTGAAAGTGAATATTAGAGGGCTAGGAATTAGACATCCAATGAATGGTCTGCTATGGTAAAATGATACAATGAGCAGTAAGTTAACAGAATTTAATTATCAACTTTGCCTATGGTATATGAAATATAAGAACATTTGAATATATACAGAAGAAATGATCAAATTACTTACCAGATCTTCCACAATCCTTGAAATACTGGACACCTGCTTTTTCCTGGACCTCAGGACAGGGGGTGAGAACACGAACTTAGAAGCCAAATCTGTATCTACACCTTTGAATTGAACAGGTGTCACTGTTTTTTCACCTAAAAGCAGAAACCATAAACTTGACTTTGGAAATAAACATTTGAGGCACACAATTTCAACCACAATCCTGCATCCAGCAGTTTATCATGTGAATCAACTACAAGGGTCCATATTTAGATGTCCCAGGATCTGTTTAATGGAAGAGAAAAAATTTAAACCCTGGACACTGTAATACTATATAACTCATTTTTGCATAGGTCCCATTTGAACTGAAAACCAAAGGATGGCATCTTATTGCTATCAATAGTCTGGCACAAATTAAGCCAAACCATATTTCCTAAGTAGAAAATTAATACAGGGAGGAGTGATTAATCCCCCAACTAGCACTGAGGCTTTGTAGGCTCTTAGAACTATTTTATATTTCAGAGAAATGTTAGGCTTCATTTTCTCAGTTTAGCTTAGAAGCACTCTTCCTTTAGTTTATCCCTCTCCATCAGTTAATAAATAGAGGTTACCTCTCTTCATTCACAAAAAAAAATGAGGGTTGGTCAGTGGAAAAGACAACAAAACCTGAGACAAAGAATCAAGAGGCATAAAGTGTCTTAAGTTCAATCCTTCCCTTTTTCTTAACACTGAACTTGCGTGTGTGGAGGTTTTGGTTAGGATTCCAACCTCTCCCCAATTGCCAGAAACATTACATCTGGAATTTGTTAACTGGATGGCTCTTTTTGATCAATTTAATTTTTTCAGCATCTGAAACTTAGTTTGAATCAGCACCCTACTTTGTTACCAGATGTTATGATGCTGACAAGAAAAAAATCAAGACAGCATACCTGTCTTTGGTGCGACAGTTCTTCATAGGTTTGTGTATTTTTCTATTCGAATTTGGGATCTCTACCATTAGTAAATGTATCAATAAACACAAGCACATTTTTATTCACTGCATATGCTTCAGAAGCAAATATAGGTAGCCCTCAACTTACGACCACAAGTGAACCCAAAATGTATGTTGCAAAGTGAAAAATTTCTTAAGTGAATTTTGCCCCCGTTTACGACTTTTCTTGCTACATTTGTTAAGTGAATCACTGCAGTTATTAAATTAGTAACAGAGTTGTTAAGGGATTCTGATTTCCCCATTGACTTTGCTTGTCAGAAGGTTGCAAAAGTTGATTACATGACCCCGGGTCACTGCAACCGTCATAAATGTCAGTCAGTTGTCAAGCATCTGAATGTAAATCACGTCACCAGAGATGCTGCAACCGTCATAAGTGTGAAAAATGGTCATAAGTCACTTTTTTCAATCATTAAGTGAACTGTGTAAGTCAAGGACTACCTGTACAATTTCTGTGAATTTCCTCTTCCCAAGTCCTTTTAGCCACGCCATAAATTACTTTCCTGCAGGACTGTATCTGGAAAAGGCATAATCTATTTTCAGCAGAAAACATTTTTCTGGCTATGTATCATGCAGCACTCTTTCTAGACTTGGATCAACCCTCATGCAGAGCAGACAATTTGACTATCCTATACAGAATTTCTGAAGCAAAATTTCAAGTACCTTTAGTTTCTTCTGTGAGTTTAGTAAGAGGAGGAGAAAAATAGAAGGTTTCATTTATATCCAGGGAAAGTGACTGTTTTACTTTCTTTGGGGTTAATCTTGTCTTCTTAATGCTACTAGCTTGGTGTGTCAAAGTTTCTTTTATTTCGCCAAGCCTCAGCTTGGCCACATCTGTAGTCTCCGATTCCACTTCATTATCATTTGCTAGCAGCAAATGTTCTTCCTCTCTACTTGTCTCTGAGACAGAAGGCAACGTACTCTTCTTTCTAATTCTAGTTATCCTAGCCCGCCTGTTTTCAGACTTCTTTTCTGAAGCTACTGCCTCACTTGGATGAATAACACATTCTTTTAGGTTAGACTTTTCTATATCTGTTTTCGCTACACTTCGAGATGTCGCTCTTGAGGATCTTCTCTTTGGGGTTTTCATTATAGAAGTTTCTAGAGAAGGTAAATGTCCCGAGGTTGTAGACAGATGTACAGCCCCACTCCTAGTATTGCGTTTATGGACTGAGGACACAGCATCTGAAGAAGATAACCGAGACAAGTCCAGTTGTGATTCTGCCGAAACATTCGAAGAATTTTTTCTTGGTCTACCTCTTTTACGTCGTGGTGGTTCAATACGTGATGTTTCAATAAGACTACTTTCTTGATCAGAAACTGATTCTGATGTACCTATTCTTTGTATTCTCTCTTGTTCCAATAGCTGTGATTCATTTGATTGCATGTCATGTTTAAAAGATGTTTCTGGCTGACTGGTCTTTCTACTTCTACTCTTTTGAACTGGACTAGGTGATGGTAGCTTCTCAGATGTGGTTTCTGCCTGAGTCGCTACTTTCAATACGCCATGCTTTCTTCTCCTTCCTCTCTTGGGTGATATGGACAGCTGCTTTCCTTGAGGTTCGACCTCCTGATCTGAAATTACATTTTCTGCAAGTTGCAAGGCGATAGCTTTTAGTTTTGTTGCACTTTTAGGAGTGACTGTCATTTGTATTGTATGATCAATAATAAACTGATTACTATTTTGATTTCCTACTACGCTTCTTGTAATTCTAGGAGTCCTCTGGCGAGCAGAAGATAGATCACTGCGTAGATGCCCATAACGTTTCGATACACTTTTGTTTGATTTTCTAATTCCACTCCTTGTGGTAACGGTTGCCAGAAATGTCGGTGAAACAGGACGAACATTTTCTGAGATTTCTAACTCACTCTTCATTTCCTTCACATCTCCAATGGGAAAATCAGGAATTTGGAGAATCTGCTGTTCTTGAGGTTCTTCCGAATTATATGGTAGATTTTCAGAAATGTTTGTTGTCGTCTTTGTTCGCCTAGCACTTCTCCTTAGGGTGGGAGTTGCCAATATAGTTGGTTTATTTTTCTTTGTCAGTGATTTTTCATTACATGAGATATTTAGACTTTGATTTGCCTGATCTGTTGAACTTATACCAGGCATCAAATTTTCAATTCTATTTAAGTCTACATCACTATTTGTGTCATGAACATTTTGAATAGGACCCTGGGATAAATTTAATACTTTCTTGCTTATGCTTTCATGAAGAGATTGTTCTATTATCTCAGCTGAAAATTCTTTACTTCTTGTGTCTTTGATTACATCTAACAGATTTTCAGCAATAGCCATTTGAATTGGTTCAGGTACATAAGGTAGGACTTCAGCAGTATTCTGTGGTATTTCATTACTAGTTACTGTGGACACAGAATTGGTAGTAAGTTCTTGGTTGTTGCTTCTATCCCCCGAGTCTGGGCTGGCTGGTTTCAGAGAAGCATGCAAACTTGTAGAGTCTTCCATCTCAGTTTCATCATCACCTTCTAATATTAAAGAAAAATTATTCTGACACAGAAGTTCTCCATCTCTTTCAGTAAATGAAGATTCAGCACTAGCATCTTTTTCAAGCAATTCAGATTGTTGTTCTACACTGTCACAGTGATACTGAAATTTGAGATTGCTTGAGGAACACAGTTCATTGTATGGGATTTCTTCTTCTATAGCTTCTGAAACTTGTATCTCATGTTTTCCGTCTCCCATCAGCTAAAATAGAAAACACATAAATTGAATTCTATTACACAGTATTTTTCAAGAAATATAATAACCATGAATAACTGTTCTTCAAAATTTCAGATTTTCTGAAGTTATACTTCACTGGCTAATTCAGCAATCCATGCATTGGTTTGCAAAGTAACCCCAGCAAAAATGTTCAAAAGGAAATTGTATACTCTGGCTTCCCAAACTTATGGGAAGCTATTGCTTCCTATTTATAATAATTAGGAAAGTTTTTTAAAATCATTTTATGAATATACACCATGGTTGCCTCCTTTTTTCTTTCCTAATATTTTTTCCCCTACGGGTGCAGGATCTACTTTTTTGGGATGAACTAAATGTTGATCCATTTTATTGCAACAGGAACTGACTGGCTGGCTTGTCACCCGAGTCTGATGTCATGGACCAACAGAGTGACTGGTCCAAAGTCATCCAGTTGGATTTCATGCATAAGGTGGGATTAGAACTCACAATCTCCTGATTTCTAGCCTAATGCCTTAACTACAAGACCTACTAGCTTGTCATCCAAGGATATACAGTAGTATAGAAATTTCTATAGTATAGAAATTTGTGGCCCCTACTAGTAACATAGGATTAAGTGTGATACCAGTTTTCTAATCATGTAAAAGTGCTATAAAAAGAAGTTAACTTACATCCACTTTTTGATTTTCAGAGTCAATATTAGGCAATGTTTTTTCTTGCAGGACTATTAGATGTTCCTCTTGGATTGTTTTTTCCAATTCACCTTCATCTATTGCTTCTCTTTCTTCCAGCTCATTTTTTGAATGGATACTGGCAATGTCTTCACTATCAGGAATACTGATGACAGCTGAAAAAGTGATTTTCTGACATTATTTGATTTTATTGTTTCTGAATGAAATCTTTACTGATAAATACTATGATTAGACCCTTTAACCATATTTTTCATCTTTCCTTTATAGAAATGTAATAATCAAATTTGTTCTTGCCCTTTATACATCATAAATGCTAATATTAAATTATTTCTCCTCAAGGGATAAGCAGAATGAATATTTATTGTGTGTTCATCCTATAGCAAGTGATATTAAAGTATCTGTTCCACCATGGAATACATCTTTTTCAAAAATGAACATTAGCCGCCTTTTAACTCTTTGCAGCAAGATTACAATGACCTACCAGTATTGTTGTGTTAAATTTTTGTCTGTTATACAAATTTCACAAGTCTGTACACATACAGTATTTTTAATCAGCTTCCTTCAAGATATAGGAACAGACTCTTGGTAGAGCATAGATGCAATAACTTTCTATAACGCATCTGGGTAATTTAAAATGCAGATTAATATGGTTGACTTTTGAGTGGTTTTCCATGAAAAAAATATGGAACAAAACATTTTCACTCAGTAGTTTATACTTGCAAAGTCCCACCTTTTCAGGAGATTCTACAAGTATTAAATTTTTATGCTTAAAAAAAACCTGACCTACTAATATTATTCCAAGTTGATAGTTTCAATTTTAATTTGAATAATAAACACTCAATTCTAAGTAACTGATGTTGAAAAGAATTATGGACTGAAAAAGCAGTTCAGTGAAGAATGAAATTAAACAAAATCCTTATTAAATTTGCGGTGATTATCACGACCAGTAAGTGGGACTGGAATCTCAGTAGTTCAGCGAAATGGACATTCATGGAAACTCATGTGAACAGTTTTGCTCAACAATCACAATCTCAACACTCAGTTGCAATTGTTAAGAGATCTCCTGGGTCGTAAGGCAGATGGATCAAAAGAGCTGCCTGCCAAAGGATTTCAGCATAGTGCAACTCTTTCAGCCAGCCCAGACAGAAAAAGGGAAGTCCTCTTGGCAAATGGCAGCAGAGAAGATTGTAAACGGTAGTCACATGATCGCCGGGTGCTTGGCAAACAGTTGAAAGTGTGAAGAGGCTGCCAAGCACCCAGAATGTAATCATGAGATTGCAGGAAGGTGTTGCAATGGCCGGAAGTGATTCACAGGCCACAAAGTACCTTTTCCAAGCCCATCATAATTTCAGACTGGTTAAATGACTGGTTGTAATTTTTGGAAAATCTGTATAATTAATTTCTTCACTCAAATATAATCTATATGTGGATTCTCAAGTACAAATCATTGAAAGAGCGAACTGATCAATACTTCATTAGCTCAAGTACTGAAAAACTGAAAACTTTTAATCACGTGAAAAGTGACTAGATTTCATTTTTGGCTCAGTAGAGATTCAAAATCTCGTGAGTAAAAAAAAAAAAGTAAGAGTATCACAGTATGCAATTCAGTACAAACATATTTTTCATCCTTTCATTTTTACCATTTAGGTCATGGTGAGAACTACAAAGTTGATGGCTGAGGTGCTACTGATACTGTCACCGAGTATGCTGCAGATTGATCTTGTACAGAGAGTGCTCAGGAACAACAAAGTGGAAGAAATTCCAGGACCCTCATTGTAATAAGGGAATATTAAACCTCTGAAGCTACCTAGTTGTTGAAGAACTCTCAACTCCCTCCCATGTGGGGTCTCCCTACAGCCTGAGGTGCCCTAGGAAGGCAAAGGAGCAAGATCATAATAGCCAGGCCTATTAGTAGCTGACAAGAAGAGGGGAATGCAGCCCTATGACAGTGCCTTAGAACTGCTACCCGATCCCAAGAATGCAACATTTTCTTTCTAAGGGAGGGCTCATAGAGTCTGATATCAGCAAGCTGCACAATCACTCCTACACACACCTGCGTATAAGTTGCCATCTTTTGGTCTGGGATACTGGCAAACTCTCATTTCAGCTTTATTTTTACATGCAGCAAAATGGGCAGGCAAAATTGCTACTTTCTTCAGCAATACTTTTTGCTAGCTTACTCTTTCTTAAAATCTTGCTAGGCTACCAAAAATGTTTTGAAAGGCTGCGTTTGGCCCATGGAGTTTAATATCCCTGATCTAAATTATGCAACAACACTGTACAATTTGAACAGCATCAAGAGAAATCAATGATAGAAACAATTAAAATACTTCTTTGAATTATCTGTTTGCATTAATAATTGAAATAGTTTAAAAAAAACCTAATTTTAAAAAAGCTATTATCAAGATATAAATGTTCAGCTTAACAGATTTTAGGCAAATATATTGTATGGAAAGCCAATCTTGAAAATACAGTAATATGCTTCCAGCATTTTATGTCTCCTGAAAGAAGATGTGAAAAGAACCACTTCATTATGCTTGTTCCGTTTGTTTGATATTCAAAATACCTACATTCTCCATCTGCTCCTTCCACCTTTTGAACTTGGCTGTTTGTTTCAGCAAGGAATCTGTTGTCTTCCAACAATGGTAGCATGCTGGATTCTAGGGGATTAGTTGCACTATACAAAAACAGAAACAGATACATGCATATAAAGGGTCATTCTTTTTAAGATTCTAAAAAACATAAAACTTTAAAAATATTTTTGTTGTATACTATTAAATCATGTACGACTATTTAATTATATTGAAGGAATACACACAAAAAACCAGCCTGGCCCTATTGCATAGAAATTGCTATTGTGTGAAAGTTATGCCTAACTGATGTGCACATTTACTTAAAGTGTGGGTATTAATAAGCATCTCTATTAGGGAAACAAGCCAGACAATTGCACCCATGCAATTTACTTGTGGTTTGCCGTGGTCTTCATCTGGAATCCTTTTTAAACTTCCAACTGTAGTCAAATATTCTGGAATTCTCAGCTAGTTTCTCATCCACATAGTAACTGAGACTAAATCTGATAAGCTTCTGAAATCATAGATCAGCAACATGCTGCTGCCTGCTGAGGCATTATTCAATAGCAAATAAGCCCCAGTCAGTAGTTTAAGAATATAGGCTAAGGGCAACTACAAAAGGAGTCATTGCAAGAGGAAGCTTTCTCTTGTCTGCTTGACAACAGACCACTGATATCAGAGTCACATTTTATACCCAGACAACAGTCTGAAGGCTTCATAGATTAAACCTCTTGAATTGAATTAATAAGTCAACCCTGAAGTTGTCCACAACTTTCAACATGGACGCAATCTTATTCTGCAACTCACCCAGCTCCCCAAACATGACAAACCCACTCAAGTTAACTCAAATATTTCTTTATTAGAAGCACCAGCAGCCCTGGCGAAAAGTTTCTCTCCCACCCCAGGATAACAAGTCTATCCAACAGGGAAACTGATAGTTGTCTGCCACATCTATTCATCTCTGTCCCAAGCCTTCTTTCCCCAGAGCTAGGGTGGGGCTCCGCTAACAGTGGTGGCTGTTCCTTCTCAAGGATCGGCCCATGGATTTCCATTGTTCTCCTCTGTCTTTTGCGCAACCGACCTGGGAGCTGTTGATTCTTTATCTGAGGACTGATGGATGGCCCAGGCTCCGCCTCTGTCTCTCTCTCTGCCAGCTCCATGCCCTCTTCACCCTCAGAAGGCTCAGGTTGCCTTGATGCTGAACCTTACTCCTATGCCTCCTCCTCCTCCTCTGATTTGGCTGCTGACAAGCCACAACTACCTACTAGAAAATAGCATTCAATTCTATCTGGATAAATCATAATCATGAAAGATAAGAAAGTGGAATTTAAATTTAAATGCAAACTACCTCATCTAAAATTTTGAAATCATACGGGACATATTTACCATTCATTAGAAGGCAAAAAACAGACTATGGTGTCTTGGTCAACCTTCAAATGATCCTTTGGAAACGCTTCATTCTCAGGAAATGAGCCACATTTCTTGTCATCTTTTTCATTGGATTCTATGGACAGTAAAAGTTAAAAATTCTGTATCCTCTATAATGAAATTTTTCCAAAAATACTAATTCATCATTTTTTTAAAGGCCTAAATATACCTCCCATTTTCCAAGCAACATAATACTGGTGGAACTTAATGTTCTTACTCAAGTTACAACAAAAAATGAATTGAAGTCAAAATGTTTACCTTGGCTTAGCTGACAAACCCCGTCCTGAATTGCTATTGACTCTTCCGAAACCCCGGAACATGCAATATATCAAGATTGAATTGGCTCTAAAAGACTGAGACCCAAAAATCTGACCAACTGTGCTGAATTTACAGATCAGCTGGGCTATTTACTATGCTTACTGGTTTCTAGTCCAATGCTCCATATTCAATTTAATAAACATAAAATTTGTATAGAGGTTAAAGCTGCATTTGATTTTTCAGAGCTGCACTGAGGATTGCATCCCAAGTAATAGGTAGGGCCAAATTATTTTAAACATAAAGATTATTAGAATTCATAAATTCATTTTCATAAAATTAATAGATCAAAATAATATTTTTAAAAAATTGGTTTTAATCTCACCTTGAGATAAAACTTTGAAGAAAGCAGGAATAATACAGCTGTGTCACTGCTTTTGTCTTCTTCAGCACTTCAATGGTTTATTGTGGGTGAAAACCCAGAAATTTGTAAACCATGGGATAATAATTTAGCACTATGTATGACCTACTTTTCAATAAACTATGGTTGTGTTTTTGGCACAATACGTGAGTTCAACCAGCCTAGAGAAAGTTCTGTATGTGCTAAATATTTTACTGAGAGTTTGATCTCTTACACACAGAAGTGACTTCTTTTTGCTATAATGTGCAGATAATGTAATGAGTAATGCTGCATCACGTTAAAATATTGCTTGTTCTCCAAAGAGGATGAAATTCATGGTATTCATGTCTATCAACATACAGTAGGTGATCTACTACCATGGGACACTGAAATGGCTACAATTATTTGATTTTATTAATACCTTTTTTATCTTAATAAACACAACAAAAGGCTGTTAGTTTCTCTGCACATTTCCAGGACAAATATTTTTATTTATAGTTCAAGATAACAGAAGAGTTGTGTAGTGCATTTCAGATGCTTTGAGAGAAGGGGAGAAAAACCATACCAGAGATCTTTTGCTGTTTCTGAAAGTTCTCTTTCTTAATCCTCAAGTCATCTACTATTGTGGCCCACAGTATTTTAAACAATTTGCTTTAAATCATGGCTATGCAATGGTGGGATACAACACATTCTCTGATTTTCATATCCCTTCTACCGGTATAAATTCTCAGGAGCCTGAGTGTTCCTTTCTAGGTCCCCTTCCCTTTTTCCTGACACAACAATGTCTTTTTTTAAAGTTTAGATCCATCTGAATTCCCCAGGCACTGACATTGTTTTAATTCAGACTTCTCTGCATTCCCAAATACCAAGAGTGTAAGGTTCATCAGCTTACTTACTGGGTATTTTGTTCCACCTTCAAAGGTTCAAATCATAGATAATAGAAACAAATGTAAGATAATACATCTTCTGTTTGGAACACCAGTTTTACCAGTGTTCAAAAACCAGGGAAAAATCAGATAGGATCTCTGTTCTGATTCAATATGACCATACGTCTTAGCTCCTTTCCATCATACCTGTGGATAATCAATATCATTATACATACCAGCTGATTGGTCTATATTTGCAGATGTTTGCTGCTCCATTACAGGTTCTTGTCTTATATCAATTACTTCTCTCTCACTTGATCCTGATAGGTCTACAATTTCTCCAGAGGAAATAGCAATTTGCTGAGAGTCTATGAAGTTACTGTTTCCAAAGTCAACTGATTTTGCATCATGACATTCTAAAGTAATGTATGCTGGTTTCAAACCAGTGTCATTAACTTCTTTGGAGACTTTAGTTTCATTCAATTGATCACTTGTTATGCACTCTGATGATTGGTCTCTTTCTTCAAGCTCTTCTTGGAGGCTGTGACCTGAAATGGAGGAAGTCTCTCTATTCTTAACCCAGTTTTCTTCCATTTGAGCTTCAAGAATATATTCAGATGTATTTGCATTGTTTATTTCATGATCTGTCTCCTAATAAGAAAAGGAAAAGAAAAAAAATCAATAAAAGAAAATCTGACTATACAAAGTGAGAGCCAGAATACTCCACCATCCACCCATGTAGATATGTGTGGCTTATTTGTCTAGGTTGAATTAAAGTTAATAAGTAAATTACAATTTATTTAAAGGACTGCTGATTTCAACACGGAACTCTGTGTCATGTGAACATATTGCTTAGTAATGGCAATCCTGGCAGCTGTCCTAACTCTAGATGTGTAGGTGGTTAAATATATGAGGAGCATTGGGGCGCTACAGGTTAGGGGAAACTCTGGGAAGATGAGCACAGGCCACACACAAGTTGGGATATTTCTGAAGTGGGGGAGGTGGGGGAGAATAGAGGGGAAGAATATGCTAGGCTCAAGGTTTTCTCAGTGCACTGAAGCTCTGGGTTTGCAAGGACCCAAGCTGCAGCATGAAGCCCTTCACGGTGCAAAGCCCAGTCCAGCATAACAGTGTGATGGGGCGTCTTGGATACACCAAGAACCCATAGCTACTCCAGCCCAATCCCAGCTGCCCTCACCACACTGCACTCCAAAGTCTTTGCCCTCTTGCCTTCACGCTGCCATTTTTATGCTCCTGTTGCTTACGAGATGTGACCAGTCTGGCCTTTTGTGAGGCTGCTGCTGGCCATCTTAGCCCATCTTTCAAGGGTCTTGTGAGGAAACTGCTGAGCAGCTGGAAACTCTGGAAAGAAACCCTGGCCAGCAACTGCCTTGCAAAAAGCCAGGCTAGGCATATTTGCTCAGCAGTAGGGGTGGGGGGGAGATGGCAAAGGTCAACTAGAGTGATAGGAGCTGCAAAATTCAGGGAGCCAAAAGAGATGGAGAGAAGATATATGGGGGGGGGGGGGGAATTGAGGCACCCCTATAATTTAATCACAGGCAGGCTGTCAAGTGCCTGAATTCTGACCAATTGATTGTGGGTGCATTGCAACAGCTGTAATTTTGGGGACTAACCTTAGGTGCCCTTGTACAGCACACTGTAACTTCAAACATTTGCTGAAGAATGGTCATAACTCAAGAACTAACTGGATATTAAAGGAAAATGGGGATGTTTGTTATCTCCTTTATCTCAGCCAACTCTTATTTAGTTTTCCCCAAAGCAACAAAAATTCTGTACAGGGTAATTATTCCCAAAGCACATACAGCTCCAATTCCTGGACAAATGACATGTATTAGAATTTATACACTGGGCTCTATACTCTGCAGATCTGAAGAGAATTCACTTTCTCTACTCTACATTCCACAGGATAAACTCCGCCCTTCATTTATTTATTCTTTTTGCTGTATTGTTGTCTTGCTGTCTTTTGTACTGGCTAGGTTTTGATTTATAATTTTTTTATGTGAGTGGCCAAGACCCAGATTCATTGCAGTGATATAGAAATGTTTAATAAATAAAGATGACAACAGCACAGTCCTATCTAGAACTTATGTGTTTAGTTTTTCAGCATTACTGCCAACTTACCCCAGTCCATTGTGAAGTTTTGCTTTCTTCCACGAATGATATTTTGGTTTCTTTTGCACGCAGAGGGGGTGTAATAGATCTTCCTGGAGATGCAGTTGGAGTTGCTAAAGGAGTAGTGCGAACGCTGGATCTCAATATTGACTGAGGAGTAAAACCAGGGAAGACTGAGGATGATGTGGATGCCAAAGCTTTAGCTCTCTAGGAGAGGACAAAACATCTTAAAAACGTGTAATCGAAAGCTCCGACTTTATAGAAAGTCATCATTACTTCACTTTTCAGTCTCAGAAATACAGGTTTCTGCAACCTACAAAAATCTATATACCTTGACAACAGGAGGTGTTTCCAATAATTTTAATTCTGGTGCTCTTGCAATGTTCTTGGGCAGTAATGTTCTTACGGAGTATTGAGAACTGGAATGCAGTGGGCTAGAAAGTCTGCCAGAAGCAGAAACTTCTGGTGACTTCAGCTGGCTTCTTCTCAAAGGTGGTGAATCAAGAGAAATAGGTTGGATCATCAAGTCAAGCAATCTGTAAATATTTCAAGGGTTTTAAAACGTTAAGCTGCTTTGTATTACACCTACTCTGGTGAAAGCACTTTTCAAGCTGTCATTTGAAAGAATGTAAGTTACCCAAGCATGGAGAATACACATTACTTTATTTTTTAAATACCATCAAACATTTAATTCTTAATTGTATTATGTAACAACTCTGGTATGACAATTGGATGTATATTTGCTAAGCAATTCCCGATAGTCCCAACAAATTCCACATTTGTCTTTGACTGCCTTAGTGACTGACAGGCTAAATCTTTTTATGGGCAATTTAGGTCAGTGTTTTTCAACCACTGTGCCGCGGCACACTAGTGTGCCGTGACATAGTATAAGGTGTGCCGTGGGAAAAACACTTTATATATAGTCAATATAGGCACAGAGTTAAAAAATTTTAACATTTTCTAATGGTGGTGTGCCTCGTGATTTTTTTCATGAAAAAAGTGTGCCTTTGCACAAAAAAGGTTGAAAAACACTGATTTAGGTAATAAAGAATCAGAATACAGGTAGTCCTCGAATTGTGCTGGCAATTGGAATCAGGAATACAGCTGCTAAGTAATGCAGTCACAAAGCATGACATCATACGATCACATTGTTTAGCAATGGCAATTCCAGGAGTTCCTGTTGCCAGCATAGTTCCAGGATTGTGTGCATTGTTAAATGGGAAGAGGGGGAAGTCCCAAATAAAGAGTTGGGGGGTGGGGGGGAATGGAGGGCACCACAGGTAAATGCTAAGGAGTGTGGGAGGGCTAGAAAGGACAGTGGGCCAGTATTGGGAAGCAAGGATGGGCTAGCACCTCAACGGACAGGTGCAGAGAAGTGTGAGCAGATCAAAAAAGGCAGCAAGTACTGGGAATGGTGAGCAGTCCAGTAAGGACAGTATAGGGGTACTGGAAAGTCTGGCTGATCAAGGTGTGGTTGCTACAGAGTATGAGATCTCTGGGGGTCTCATACCCTGTAGTGGCAGGATTGACTTGTAGGAATGACCTGTGACCTTCCCTGATGTCTTTTCCCATTGACTTTGCTTGAGAGAAGTTAGCATGATAGGTTGCAGATGAGATTGTGACAGCGGCTCACTGCAATGTCATAATCATACTCTGGGCAATCAAGCACTTGGATTGCAATCACACTACCACAGGGATGCTGTGATAGCTACAACTTCATGAACCAGTACTCCTTTTTCAGAATCATTGTAATTTTTTCAGAATCATTGTAACTTTTTCCAGAATCATTGTAAATTTTTCAGAATCATTGTAATTTTGAACAATCCCTGAGCAAGTCAGGAACTATGAGTGCTGTATAAGAAATCACATTTTTTGGAATATACACTATATACAATTTCTTGAGGAAGAGCCTTACATCCCATGAGCCCCTGTAGTAGGACAATACAGCCCAAAATTCACGAGAACAAACCTCTTTCCATTGACCAAGTATGTTTAGCTTGGCTGCTATAGCCAATCAGTGTTTTAGAGTTCTGTTCTACTACTCTACAAGGCAGTGAGTTCTAAAATGAACAACTTTGTTTTGTTTAGCAGCTGTCTTTTTAGATACACAAAGCAGATTAACATTAACTAGGCTTATGTGGTCCCACAATATAATGACTGGGTCAACAGTGAGGTTATTGTGTTGTGAGAATAGGTTCACATTATAAGTAATCCAACTTAATGACTCTTAGTAGTCAGAAAGTAAAGGACAAACATTGGTAGTGGATTTCCTAGTGCATTTCACTCTGATATTTTTTTTTCTTTTTACCTGGAACGTTTTCTTAAAGATTTAGTAATCGGAGTTCCAATAAATGGATCTTGTAACTGCCTATCAGGGCAGGGCTCCAACATAGATGATTGCTCTTCAGGTCCACTTTTGAGAAAAAAATGAGAAGCCAAATTAAGAGAAATTAAAAAAAATGCATCAAATATTACTTTCTTCAAAAGGAGAAAGTGGATAAATTGCATAATTCTTGCTGCCGCCAACACACCTTTAGAAAATTACTGGTATCTTAAGCCCTTGAGTATTAGTCCTTATTTTCTAAGTCAATGTTTCTACCAATTCAAAACTACTACTACTATACTAAACTACTGAAGAAATATCAGAGTAACAGAATGAAGACTGAAAACAATTTCTCTGTAGTGTGAGGGAAAGGCAATAGATATCACAGCAGTATCCTAATACAGGATGCTGGTGTCTTCAATAACATGGAAAGATGTCTTGCCAATTCCTCAAAAGTGATTCCTTCATTTCTCTATGTAGAAGAAGTCTGAAAGAAAATGGTATTGCCGATACAGGGGAGAAAGGAAGGCTCTGGTTCTTTATTTTGCTCTATAGAGAAAACAAGCAAAAGTGCCAAAAAAAAAGAGAGCACCAATGTTCTTTGTCTTACTTTGAACAGAGATATTTCAAATGCCCTTCCAGGACTGTAAATGGAATCTACGGTCTATCCAAAATAGTTGTTGATGCCTTCACTGGAGAAGGCACACTGGTGTTGCAACAGTTCTCTGACTGCAGAGGCTCACCAGGATACTGCAAACAGAATTCAGACCAACTTGGAGTGTAAGACTGGGAAGGCCCTATAAAATGGATATCCATATCCATGGATATGGGCTGGATTATGTCCATGGGCTGAAGATTCTCCATCCCCATGACCAGATAGCGAAAGAAATACTTACGTATCATTCTGATGTGACCTGCTTTTCTGTTCACTTCCTGCCCATACTTCTCCAATTTTAGACAATACATTACTGATGAAAGTTGCTTTTGTAATTACATTTCCAGTAGCAATCCGTTTTGCAACTGTTGATAATGGTTTTGGTCTTAAAACTAAAAAGAAAAATAAATCAAGTAAAAACAGAAATTAAAAAAATAATATTCTTAAAATTGGTTTGAAAAAGTGGTAAAAGAATCCATCTCTGTTAAAATTGAACAACCCTCCCTCAGCAGAAGGAATATGACACCACCTATCTCCAGTATATAAGGCAGCCCTTTCAACAGTTCCAAGAAGATTCCCTAAACAATTGCACCCTGATTCACATGACACTGAAAGGCACAGATAAACCCACAAGTGGCAGCATCAGCTCTCAGAGTGCTAACAACTAGATAACTGAAAAGAAGTATAATCCTTCCTCCCCGCTCCCCCGCATCCTATCAGAACCTATTCTTCTCCCCCTCCCCCAAATCAGAAATGATGCAGCTTCTTGAATGGGAAGCAAAATGTTTTCTTCTTCTTCCTCAAGGAAAAAACAGTCCAGTTGCCTTTTGAAGAAAAACAAATCTTTGAGACAACTATGACCTGGATGAGTGAGAATCTCCACAGACATTCTTAAAATAGATTTCTGCAATTTTCATTGAATGAGAAACTTACTTTCCCGCCGTAGTGAAGATGACAAATGGTAAGGTCTGGCTCGCTCTATAGCTAGCTTCTTTTGAACTCGAGGCAGAACTTTGCCATAATGGTCTAATATGGAATTTCTGGCAACTGATCTCTCTCTCCATTGAGGATCATTCTATTTAAGAATAAAAAGAATTCTGAATGAAAAATGCACTAAAACAGCTAAAAGACAACTGAAGTTTACCTTTCTCCCTCCCCCCCCCCACTCCCATGTCACCCCTTTAAGGCAATTACAAACCACGTACATAAATTTCAACAAGATCAGTTGCAGACCAAGTGGATCTGACCATTAGTAAATTCTGATGCCAATAGTACAAATAGGAAATATGTAAAATGTTCCCATGCATGAAACAGATATGTTTCAGGGAGTCAGTCTGGACTGAAGCATGCAATTGATCTGGATATGGACTCAAAATAACATGCTGCCTTGGAGTGTGATTTCTACATTGATGCATTTTGGAAGTAAAGATGATAAACAGCCATGAAATCACTAAGAATGACCAAGGAGGGAGGGGAAAAGAAACTGTAAGGAAAAGGGACAGAGATGGGTTGGCCAGTAACAGCAGACAAGGAGAAACAGGAAAAGGAAAAGCTGCTGGGAAAAATCAGTGGGCAGACCAGGATAGAGGATACAAAGAGGAAGATGGAAGAAGAAACAACATGTACCAGCCCAGACCTATTCTTTTTGCAAGATCCTATCAGGTAGTCTAGACCAGGAAACCAAAATCAAATTAATACTATCTTTATTGCAAGATTATAGTAACAAAATCTTACCATTCTGAAAATGCTTTCTCTCCTTCCCTTCCTTTATATTCCAGGGAATTAGGAGGGCCAGTTCTGAGATGCTCTCCCCCACCCCACCCCCACCATTCTCCTTTGGACTCATTCAATTAACTTTAGTTTGGAGCAACAAATTTTCACAACAGTAACTTTAGAAAATAATCCTAATTTCTCCCGTGTACTCCCAAATGTTATGATTTACCATGAGATTAATCTTCAAAGACTGATTCAGCTGCAGGGCAGGAATGTAGTTGGCCCTCTGGAGGTGATGAACTAAAAGAAACTCATGATTGTTGATACCAGTACTTGTCTGTAAAAACTTCTCTAGACACTCCTATAGGAGATAAACAGGCACATATAATGCCATTGTATTAATGAGTCATCCACTGCTTTTTTTTTTAAAAAAAGTTACTCCTTAGATTTTATTTTTGTTCTGGCTTACTTGTTCAGTTTCTGTGAATGGTAATTTTAGTAAATCTTCCATCAATCCAAGTTCCTGACAGATTTCATAAACATGTTTGAGCATCTCTTCGACCTTTAACTGGCTAGAATTTTGCCGCAACACATTCCAAGCTTCCACCATGCAGCTGAAATTAAATTCATAATTAGAATTCTGGTAGATCTTTCTGCTCCAATATTAAAATCTGTTAATATCATATGCCTTTGATTTTAAAAATAGTAATTTTGATAGACTTTTTCTTTGATGATCATTTTTATTTATGAATTAAGCACAGCATTACAAAAGATAAAGATGTACTTTACCTGTTATATAGCAAGACAGTAATGTGGAGTGCAACTTCAGTGCTACTTATCATTGATGGTTTCATCATCTGTATATATCTTAGGGCTCGCTTGTGCTCTCCTTGACACATCAAAGCTTGAATGATCCGCATGTGTTGCCAGGGCAATTTGATTGTAGCTGGATGAAACAGATAGGACAGAGAATTCTGCAAAAGTTCAAGGTTATCATTAGAATAGAAATAAAACATATACGAATATTCTAAACTAGGATTTTCTCTCTCTCTCTCTCTCTCTCTCTCTCTGTGTGTGTGTGTAGTATTTTTTACTTCTATTCCAAGTTTGTATTATCCAGATTGCTAATTTTAATTTCTTCTTGTTGTATAGGTTGCCTTCAGCAAGACTTTTAGCATATCTTAATTTAATATTGCCTCCAATATTGCCACTAATTTAGATCTTTCTAAAAGCAAACTTATTATTTACAGTTTGAGGACAGTCGACTCTAGAATACTGTACTGCACTTTCTCAAGAAGCACTGAAAACATATGTAAACCAAGAGGTAAAATATAAATTCAATAATAAATAATGGAATTGCTACTTTATACTGACCTCATAGTCATTATGATCCAAACACCAAAAACCCTGAATTAGGTTAACCAGACCTATTGGGACTGCAAAGGCTGTTGGGAAAGAATCCACTGAAGTATCAGTTCTGTTTGGGCAAGAATGCATGATATCCAGTAATAAATAAATTGTCTGATTAGCTTATTAAGGTTAACCAAGAGTTATGCTTCCTATGAAATAATAGAACTTTCCTATTTTATAAATATATTTTGCTACAATTTTATTTTGTAATATCTCACTGACAATATTAAAACATATATAATCTTAAATCTTTAATGTAAACAAATTCTGAAGCCACAACACTTGAAATTTTGAATTACTGAAATCAATAAAATAAAGAACAACATACAAAAACTTTGGTCTCTGCAAGCCTCTTTATAGCTTCGCATTAGGGGCCTCCAAAATATTTCATCTGAGCTGTTCTGAGTCAAAACTATGACTATGACACACAAAAGACTCTTTCAAACATGTTAGAAGTGTCTTTAATTCAAAACTGGTTTGTCCCGAGTTTAAAACAATTCCTGCTCTGCATACAACTGTGATGCTTCATGATGTTTTGTGATGCTTTATCCTTGCGAAGTATAAAATTCACATAAACTGGGTTAATTGTGCTCTATTTCGGGCCTAAAGAAGAACAGCAGTCTCAACTGGATATGCAAATGTACAGAGACCTACAAAGTAGGAAGCAGTCTTATAAATAGCAAACTCCTCCCAGGCTCAATATTCTATTATCAACTCCAATAATATCCATGTTTTCATTTATTCTGTCAGTGTTGGAGAAAAATGATAATGGAAAATGCTAAGCTTTAAAAGAACAATTTCATTTTAAAATCTTGAAAATGAAATGTGCTGCAGCTATTGTCATATTTTATGTTTCAGAAAGGATACAATTGCATGCTTGTAGAGTTCTTCAGTGTTTTCTAACAAGTAGAGGTCAAGCAGTGCCTGTAATTAGAACACACACATAGATACATGGTCAATTATTCTAATTATTCAAATATTTTAAAAAATCTTCATTATTGGCAATTTCCTGGACAAATCCATGCACTTTTCAGGCTTTCAGAAATTACCCAGGTGGCTTTTTGCCTAAGGCACCACTAGAATCCAGAGTTTCCCAGTTATTTCTTACTGCCTTAAACCACTACATAAAACTGGCTGCCTTATTCGTGTTACTTACATGTAGTGTTGGAGGAGGATACTTTCCAGTCCCTCCATCATCTTTCTGCCACAACTTCACAACTGAATCACCTAACTGGGAAATCATGCCATCAATCATCAAACAATCAGGGTTCCATTTCCCCCTATAACAGGAAGGCAGGCATTTAATTTCCTATTGTTAAAAGCAAGTTTAAAAAGGCTATTTAGAAACAAATCATGCAATTCAAATTTCTCTTCCTTCAAAATTTATTCACAAAAACCAAAGGCTTCAACCAAACATTAAAAGCTAAACAATTTATGTTGAAGCATAAGTAAAAGGCTAGTCTCTAAAATCACTTTTTTAAAACAGTATCGCCACTTATTTGCCACATGCTTTAATAAAACTTATCTAGAAACATGTAACAACTTATAAGGTCCTGAAGAGATCAAGATATTGCTCAGTTAAATAAAACAAGGGAAAAAAATGGAGGCAGATACTGAACCACCCTCCGCGCCACAAAAAAGGCAATAAGCAGGCTATCTCAAATTCCACCAAGAAAACGACTACTGACATTTTCTCCCTACCCATTTTTTGTTTTATAAACATGCACTCAATAACTTTTTACATAAACCTTAGTGTACTTTCCCTTGCTACTTGCAAGCTGCTCACAGCTGATAAAATCTTTTTACTGAGACTTAACACACTTTTAAAAAAACCTCTTACCTTGATAAATGTTCCAATTTTTGACGACAACTGATATAAAACCGTTGAATATGTTGGTAATTATAGAAAGATTTTGACAAATGCATATCTTCCTCTGCATAAAAAAAAGATGAAAACTCATTTTAAAATGTATCAGGTGCAAAAAAAGATCCTACCTGTAGCCAGAATAGAAAAACAAGGTTTTCAAATCTGAAATGCTACTGCATGTTTATATTGTTATTTGTGGCAATTTAGAATATTAATTAGACTTTACCCGGTAAATTATTAAACATAAGCTTTTCCAGTTATACAAAATTCCCTCAATAGCCAATGAAGACCCTTAAATGTTTGTTTTGGAAAAAGCAGGACCTTTACATTAAAAATTAGTATTACCATAATCTACTAACACCTCCAACACAATCAAGCTTTCACATTTTGCTAAAATATCTAAAAGAGACCAAGAAAATTATGAGATGTTGGTTCAAACTATATTTGTAAATACATCTCCTTCCATAACTGGATTAAAAATTGTGAATTTAAATTATTTTAAAAAACCAAGTACTATAATTATTACCATTCATTATATTATTGTCCATCACGTTCTTCCTTAGAGAATAGGATAAAATTCAATGATAATTGTTTGGTCAACCATTATCACTGACTTTAGTTACAGATGGCTAAATTATACAACATATCTCAGCATTCTTGAAAGCAATTGGAAACATATTTTGTAAGGGAATTGCACAATCCAAATGGTGTCAGAGATGTTGATATGAACTTGTAGTTTTATATAAATAAATCTATAAACACACAAACACGATAAATCAGGCAAACAAGAGCATAATCATGTAAATCACAGAGAAAACAGGGCACACAGAAGAAAAGGGCGAGGGGGAGGGGAAACTCTCTCTCCCAACAACCAATCACACAGTGCAGATTGCCTCATGCAGGAGCCAGCACTCCTCAACCAATCAGCTATAACTGTGTGTTCTGTATCACTGCACAACCCTAGTGCTCCAATTACTAAATTTAAATAGCTTAACAAAGTTTCTCACTGTACAGGTAGCCAATTTTATAGCATAGATATTGAAAATGCAATCCAGCCAGTCTTCAAAACATTGTAACTGAGAATGCAAGTAAAATGAAAGTTGTACAGAAATACTAATGGCAAGATATTCTCATGCACTAATATATGTTTTGTCTTAATCATAGTTTAACATTTTAGAAAAATACAATAAGTGTAAATACTATGACATCTATACTGGCTAACCGCAATGTAGCTGAGAAGTTAAGACACAACTACTTGCCCCCTATTGATTATGTTTTGAAGAAATTAAAAAAAATATTAGGAAAGTAGATTTCTGATTATTAGCATTGCTGTGAAGTGTCCATATCTCCACAGTGCACAAACCTATTAGCAGTAAAAAGCAATAATGACCCAGTACCCCTGATTAATCCTGTTAATATTTGAAAGCAGGTATTTTTAATATTCCATAAAAGAAAGAAAGAATGAAAGAAACGAAGGAAGGAAGGAAGGAAGGAAGGAAGGAGGGACGGAGGGAAGGAAGGAAATAAAATAAAAATTTCTGTTTCTCATTCTTGCTTCTGGAAAATTGGTTACAAGCATAAACAGTTGCCTTTAGAAAAAAGAATAGTTTCAGCAGTTTTGAATCAAATTTGATTCAACATGAAACACATGTAATAAATAGTGACAGCAAAGATGAAAAGGTTCTAAACAAACTGCAATGAAAAAGCAGATTCTTCTGAGTTCTGAATGTGCATATTTGAAATCTAGATTTTTAGAAATCAGCCTTTTCAAAATGATGTTAACTTTTCAATATGAAATAGACATACACTAGTAATAAAATAGGAAATAGCCTGTTATGAGATATGATAGCTGAAGGAGACCTACCTAAATTTTCTGGAAGGAGATTGGATCGACAGAACCAGATGACCACTTGTAAATACTGCGAAAGGAGACTGGTTACAACCTGTTTGTTTGTTAGATCTGTAATGCCTTAAAAAAAAAGAACATACACTTGCTTTTTAAAAAAGCTTCATGTAACCTTGACAAGGTAAGGGTAATAAATTGCCATCTTAGAGGGATCATTTAGCTCATTCATGATTGTAAAAGCATTCTAGCTTTAATCCAAATACAGCCACAAATTATCTGTACAGGATATTAAGTTTCCACCAGTTGTGAGGTAGCCTAGAGGTGGAGCTCTCTCCTCACAATCAGGAGGCTATGAGTTCAATTCTAGGTAGAGGCAGATATTTCTCTGTCTGGGCATGTTGAGAATATATCTGCTGAATATAACTCTGCATTGGTGACAGGAAGGGCATCTGGCTAGTAAACATTCAGCTACATTCAGTTGCCAGACTCCACCCTGCAAGTGGTTATGGAATCGATAAAAGGAAATGATATAAAATTTCCACTATACTAAGAATGAGATAATAAATCAAGCTTTCTTTTAACTTTGTATCTGGAGACCAAATCAAGTTTTTTTAATTTTCTAATTCAAAGGGGAAAATGATCATACAATAGCTGAACATACAAATACATGAAGACGAATGTAAGATTCCTATTTGTTAAAAGGTAATATAAAATGTGCATCTTAAATTTTATGACATTTACATACCTTTTTCAGTCAGTTCTTGAGCTTCCATGATAAAATAGTTTAACACTGTGTTAAGGTTGCTAAGAAGCAACTCACAGCGCTGGAGAGACTGTAGAGTCTGTGAATCAATGAAGTTAGATGACCCATCAAATAAGGGAGCACCTTAAAAAAATAAGAGATTTGACAATTTAGTTAAGGGTCAGAATTCAACATGTTTTTAAACAATTAACTCCAATTACCGAGTAATTTCTGTATGCAATATGTTGATTTCCACTGTTTCAAAGCACATTCTATTACTTACAGAGACAAATGAAGTCTTCTTTTGTTTTAACAACTTTACTCCATACCCATTCGAGAACAAAACGCAAGTTGGGTGCAGAATCTGGTTGCTCTTTAAAAAACAAAAAGCAGAAATTATAGAAGTTACTTTAACAAAATAATTTATTGAACAATAATAATTCAATAATTTTATTGAAGGTTATGTTTACCTTCAGCAGTCCATTGTTTGATGCAGCTAGTAAGGAGTCCCAAAGAACTTGTCTGGATAGCAGTTGATAACACAGCTTCAAACTGCTCTTCCTAAAAAAATCAAAAAGAAAACAAAAGGCAGTTATCTCAGCATTTCATGGCATCAGTAATTCACAATTTCAGCATTAAAATGCAATCCATCTGTAGCTGCATAACAACCGACATGAGGGATCCAGTTAGCAATATGGACACACTGAGGCTGCTCACAAACCTCATTTTCCTTGTGAAATTTTTGTTATATCAAATGCTATTTCCCAATTCAATTAGGCAGCATATAAAATTTAAGAATCAAACGAACAGAATGACTGTATATTTTCAATCATATCTTCAACATAAACTTACCTGGCTCAGACTTGTTGACTGTATATCAATAAATCTTGGAGATAGTAAACCAGCTATAAGACATCTATTATAACCCTCAGGAATAGTTTCATTTAATGAACAGGAAGAATTTTTTAAGAAATGCAATGTCTGAAATTAATCAAACAATTTTGCATTAGGACAAACTGTCTGTAGAACACTGGAAAATTACTAAACACTGGAACATTACTAAAATTAACATTTCTTGTTCAATTAAAGACACATAAATTATTATATTTATTAATTTTATTCCATATTCTCTATACCGAGCAAAGAAACTATAAGAAATAAATGTGACCGTATTGGGTACTGGCAGGATAGTAGCAATCAAGACCCTGTAACTTGTAAGCTTGTGTGCTATTCAAGTGTCTCTGAAAAACTGTGTACTCTGGTACAAAAAAAATCATAAAAGTTTAAGAAATACTTTTTAATTGATTCCAAATACAGGTAAGTCCATGACTTATGACTAGTCACTTAGCAACTGTTCAAAGTTCTGAGAAACCTACTGGGATAGAGTATTTATGATCTGATTTGAAATTCTGAAAATTGCCACACTTTGGGTGGCCAGGCTGCATTTATGGTCACTTGCAGCATCCCACAGTCCCATGATGTTTTACAACTTTTTTTAAAAAAAAAATGGCATTCACTTCCAGGTTTTGGTAATCTGTGCCCATAACGAACCACTGGTTAATAGCTGTGATGATTCACTTAATGACTATTGCAAGAAAGACTGTAAGACCAGATGAGTCAAGTGACTGACTCATGTTACAACTATCATGATTTACAATCATGATGGGCAGGATCCACTGTGGTCATAAGTCAAGGACTACCTGTACCAGTTAAGAAAATATGTAAAATGTTTAAAAATGGGAAAGTAAACATTTTTAAAGGAAGTGGTAGGTTCTGGTCTCAGCATATATAATGAGAAGTGTAAGCAGGCATATAAAAAAATTGTAACTTCTGCATTGTAAGCTCCAGGGTTGTTTTCCCATATCAACAAAATGTTGGTCCATTGGTTGCGACAGAAATTGACATACTCATTTTCACCTGAGGGCTAAAAGAATGACTGGCCCAGGACACCTAAGCCTTAATGTCGAACTAGAACTCAGTCGCCTGATTTGTGGCCTGATGCCTTAACCACTAGACCAAACCGGCTCTGCAGGATTAGAATGAAAATCAACAAATAACTATTAAACCACTAGATTTTTTAAAGACAGGTATTAGAAATGAAGTTTCCAAAGTAAAGCTAATTCATGTTTATCAATTGAAAAAGAAAATACATAAACAGAATACTGTAAAATAGCAGTAAACAAATAATACTTACATCTTTTTGAAATCCTGTACAAGACATATGAACTATTCCACAATTCAGCAAACAAGTGACATCTATGGAACAGAGTTCTTCATTAGAATAATGAGGAGCAAATGATTGGTATTATAACAGGGGGAGGGAAACTTTCCAGCAATTTTATTTCAACATTGCTGTCCTACGTAAGGGCACTGATGTAGAGGGAATAATTGTATAAGATGAAGAGTTAAATTCTGTCAGCCTACATCCAGGTCTCTATCCTAAACATTGGACTATAATTTAATTCTACGAATCAGTCTGGCTCTTGAAATATATATTCAATCATTTTAAAACCAAGTTAGAGATAATGGTGGCTCCCCAGCATGCTACTACTTTTACAGTATTGATCTAGTATATCAACTTCTTGCTCCTGTACAATAGAAGCAGGACAAAGGTTTGGGGAAAAAAAGTTAGGTACACAACACAAAGAAAATATAAGGAGAAAGAGCACTGGCTTAAAGAGAAAGGGAGAGAGTAGCTTTTCCAGTACTAAGGTCTGCCCATACCCAAATCCCAACATTTAAATTTAAAATTAAATGCTACTCCCTGGAGCAGAGCATAACAAATAATACAGTTGACATTAAACATTAAGTGTAGTGTAAAAGCATTATACTTTTTATCACTAGCACTACCCAAAGGAAACCCTAGGATGTTAATATTTTTTATCAAAATGCAGCAATGTGCATTTCATATACAAGTAGTCCTTGTGGTACAACCACAGTTGAGCCCAAAATTTCAGTTGTTAAGCAAGACAGTTAAGTAAGTTTTGCCCCATTTTATGATCTTTCTTGCCACAGTTGTCAAATGAATCGTCGTTAAGTTCGGAACACTGTTGTTAATCTAGCTTCCCCACTGACTTTGTTTGTCAGAAGGTCGCAAAAGATGGCTACATAACTCCAGAACACTGTCACTGTCAAGACTCCAAATTTTAATCATGTGACAATGGAGTTGCTGCAACAGTCGTGTGACAAATGATCATGTCACTTTTTGGGGGGCCTTTGTAACTTCAAACTGTCACTAAACAAATGGTTGTAAATTGAGGATTATCTGTATAATAATACAATTATCTTGTATTATTCTTAATACAACTGTATTAAGAATAAATCTGAGCTTTACACAACACTTTTCCTGCAGCTGACATACAAATTAATGGCAGTGTTTGATCTACTGCAGCAGAATGTGCATTATTCTTATTAGATTTTTATCCTGCTTTTTGTGCCTGGAAAGGCCATCACAGCAATATTTCGAAAGTATATTGTGGATGCAATAACTTCAGAATGCTCCCATAAAAGCAGTTGATAATACACTTACCAAAATTGTAAGTGCTTGGGTTAAAAAACTGTTCAGGTGGAGGATAAGAAGGAGGCACTCCCCGAGTAAAGCTTCGTTCATGTACCAAGACATCCAAAATATGATTAGGAGAGGTGATGCTCACCATCGCATCCAAAGACCATAATGCAAAATATGGACAATTGTGTAACAATTCCCCTGGCCTTAAGAAAACAGACAAAGAAGTAGTAAATCTGACAGTATTAAAATTTATTCTTTCTGAAATTTTGTGATAATAAACTATCACTTACCTTAATGAATCTGGCATCTGAGCATGATACCAGCGATTTATATCAAAAATACCTAAGTAGGTAGATGGCTTGCCTTGACCATAGGTATTCACTTGCCAGCTAAAGATGGATACACTTGTATCAGGCGATGTAACTGGATCAAAAAGAAAAGGCAATGGAATTACTATAAAAGGCAACTACAAATGATACCAATTCAATCCTATGGAATAGATTTATATTCTTTTACATCTCAGGAGGTAGCCACGCAACATAATAAAATATGTGGGTATGTACAATCTCTGAATGTCATGCAGTCCTAATTTATTACTTAGTCCAATCCAAGCTAAGAGTCCATGAATATAAGTGCATGTGACATTTGCTCTCAGCTACCTTTCTTTGCTAAAGGTAAAAAATCCAACCTAACCCAACTAGAGTTTTATAACCCTTCACCAAAAACCTACATATCCAAAAATATTTATTTTTTTCAAAGATGGTTATTCATTTAAGGTGGCAGAAAGTGGTAGAAAGTTTCATTTTTTTCTTTAAAAAAAGAGGACTGTGATATTTGCAGCAAAAAACCTCATGTCAATGTCCAGTTACATTTTTATGTGAGAAGTAGTGGTTATACAGACTATAATTTATTTAATTTTTGCCAAATATTAGTCTGTTGTTATAAAATAAACTTAAAGGATTAATGCTTGAAAACAAATAACTATCAAAACTGAATGATAAAATGCTATTGAATTACTATGTAAAAGATGAAATATATACAGCTATGACCATCTGAAGCTTTTTGATAATAGAATAACATAGTTGGAGGGGACCTTGGAGGTCTTCAAGTCCAACCCCCTATTCAGACAGGAAACCCTATACCCGGGATGGCGAACCTATGGCAGGCGTTCAGCCTTTTTTAAAGCCATTTTTTGCCCTCCCCAGTCTCCAGAGGCTTTATAGGAGCCTGGGGAAGGTGAAAAGAGCACCCCCCCCCCCCGGAGGCTTCAGGGAATCTCCTGAAAGGAATTTCCTGAAGCCTCTGGAGCGGAAAAAAATCGCCCTACAGGCAAACCGGAAATTCGGAAACGGACTTTTGGTTTCCTCATAGGTTCAATTTAAGCCCCCCAGAGAATTCAGGGAAGCCTCCTGAAGGTCCCTGAAGCCTCTGGAGGGCATCGAGGGGGGGCTGTTTTCACCCTCCCCAGGCTCTTATAAAGCCTCTGGAGCCTGGGGAGGGCAGAAAAAGCATGCAAAAAATGGGGGGAGCGCCTCATGCATGCATGTGCACTGGGGGGGGGGGTGTTGCACATTGCATTATGGGTGCGACACGCCCACGCACAACCCCCCTGCCTTATGGCACGCGAGCCAAATAAGGTTCACCATTGCTGCCCTATACCATTTCAGAGAAATGATTGTCTAATCATTTACAATCTCTTCTTTAAAACTTTCAGTGTTGGACCTTTCTGGTGTGAACACAAGTTGTTCCACTAATTAACTGCTCTGTCAGGAAATGTCTTCTCTCCTTAATTAGTTTCCATATATTGCTTCTTGTTCTGCCTTCAGGTGCTTTGGAGAATAGCTTGACTCTCTCTTCTTTGTGCAAACCCCTTAGATATTGCAATACTGCTATCATGTCACCCCTTCTTTTTTATTAAACTAGACATACCCAATTCCAGCAACCGTTCTTTATATTTTAGCTTCCAGTCCCCTAATCATGTTTGTTGCTCTTCTCTACAATCTTTCTACAGTCTCAACATCTTTTTTAAATTGTGGTGATCCAAAACTGGAATCAGTATTGCAAGAATGGTCTCACCAAGGCCTTATAAAGCGGTATTAACACTTCATGTGATCTTGATTCTATCCCTCTTTTAATGCAGCCAACAACTGTGTTGGCTTTTTTGGCAGCTGCAGCACACTGCTGGCTCAAATTATCGCCCACTAGGACTCCAAGATCCCTTTCAGAGTTACTATTATTGAGCCAGGTAGCACCTATATTATACCTGTGCAATTGGTTTTTCTTGTCTAAATGTAGAACCATACATTTTTCACTATTGAATTTCATTTTATTAGACAGTGCCCAATGTTAAACTCTGTCAAGATCCTTCTGTATCTTAAGTCTATCTTCTGGAGTGTTGGCTATTCTTGCCAGCTTGGTGTTGTCTGCAAATTTGATGAGTTCCCCATCTATTTCCTCATCCAAATCATTGCAGATGATGTTGAAGAGCACTGAGCCTAAAACAGAGTTTTGAAGTTATCCCACTGCATACTTCGCTCCATATAGATTCAGTTCCATTGAGGACTATACATTGAATGTGGTTGGTCAGCTAGATTGTTCAATGATTACCATGGGCAACTAGATTTTGGCTTATAGACCCATTTACTGTACATCATGCAAGGCGTCTATAATTGGAAATCATCTTCTCTCCTTGAAGAACCATTTTATACCACAGATTATGTTCACCAATATTTTTATGGTTGAAAAGATCTGATCTATGTAATAATAATATAGTCTAATTTAATAATAATTTAATATAGACTATTTCCAGACTAGTGCACAAAAGGACATGAGTGAATGTGATGACACAAGCAGAGTGAAAGGGAAAATGTTGTACCACCCATCATATCTTGCACTGCTGGAAAGCATTCCCCCAAGGCATTAGTGCAATTCTCAAGCCCACTGCATTGATGTTCCTGTGTCTAAAAGATGTAACAGAACTCTACTAAGTATTCTTGGAAAATATAGTTATGTTACTTATTGATCTGTTCAGAAAGTGCAGCTATGTCTGTCATTCTATTCTCTAACTGCCAAAGCCATAAATAGCTCATTTAGTTGTTCTCAGTCAGATCTAAATATGTCATTCTGCTTGATAATGCAATAAAAATCCTAATTCTGTTCCTCTCCCCATTCTCCATACCAGATCTGGGAGTTTGACATTGGAACACAATGCCCTATACAGGAAGAACAATAGAAAGCTCAACTGTGCAAGCAGAAGGGCACTCTTTTATATTAGATATAATGTTGTATGTCTTTGTGGATGCATACATACTTTTCAGTGATTTTTTTTGGTCAAAGTACTGATTCTAATATAGAACTTCACAAAATGTGTCTAGATTGTTCATAATGAAATATATACCACAAATTATTACTAAGAATTAAGCAGGACATAAAAATTAATCAACATTTATGCAGTAACAAATAGTATAATTCTGGCTTGAACCTGACATAACAAGTTCTCATTATTAGCTGTGATGTTTACAATACTAACCTTCATTAATACTATCTTCTCTGTCAACATGGCTTCGAAATTTTTCTATAGTTTGACAACCGATTAATTTGGTATTGCTAGGCTGTCCTCTCAAAGAGGAAACCCCACCTGTAAGGTCCAGACTGTACCTTTCTTCACAGTATTCCAAACCCTGGAAAAATATTATATCAAATCAGTGTATCTCATCAAGAACATGAGAACTTCAATTCTTAATATCAAATGCTTAACAACTTAGGTACTTGAAAAACACTTTTCAATTATGATTAAAAAATTTGGTCTTAAAAGTATTACCTGAATGACAACTTTCCATCAATGGTGCTGACAGTTTTAAGACACCATTAATCAATGGTGTTGACAATTTTTAAGAATGAAGTGAAAGATAAAGAACTGTTTCCATTAAAAGCAGGAAGCATACTGAACCCTGCCTAATTGTCATGAACATTCAGTAGTAGAGAAGTGGCAATGTTTCTTTAAATAAAAATGTAAAAACCTATTAGAACTTTGAGGATATATGTGTGTTTTCTCCCAGGATGCAAAACTTTGATTCTAAATTATTTTCCATAAAATTAAAACAATCAAATTACAAGTTATATATTCCCAGTAGTTCACAGATCAATATATCTCTTGATTAATGAACCAAAGTTATTTTAAATGAAGAAATACTGTTGGATTGACCGTTGTCTTACCTGAACGGTCCTTCTATGGGTGCTGCGAAGGGAATCCAATCATGGGTTAACTTAGCCTTCTAGCCTTGAGACTGAGTATGCAAATATCAAAGTTACGCCTCCTCTGACTGGACTTCCGCTTCCTCTCCAGTTCTTATTACGAAGTCCGCCGTAGAAGCATTATGTCAATCCTCAATAAGCCGCAAGTCATCCGGCACTACGGAGCCAAGTCCAGTCAGTAACTAGTCACAGTCAAATGGAGCCCTGACCAGCCGAAGCCGCGGGCGGGTTTGGATTCCCTTCGCAGCACCCATAGAAGGACCGTTCAGGTAAGACAACGGTCATTCTCCTGTGTGCTGCTCCGGGAATCCAATCATGGGATATATCAAAGCAATGAACTCCCAGGGCGGGAGCTAGGCTGGTCAGGCTCCTCCGCAGACGGAAGGACCCTTTGCAACACTCTCCGCCCAAAGGACGCCTCGGCCGAGGCGAAGACATCAATCTTGTAGTGGCGAATAAAAGGCGAGGGGGATGCCCAAGTGGCCGCCCTGCAAATCTCTTCCACGGACGCTTGCGTCGCCCAGGCCGCTGTGGTGGCCGCACTCCTGGTGGAATGAGGAGTGATTCGCCTTGGAACCGGTCTGGAGTGGGTGTCATACGCCAACGCAATGCAAGCTTTCAACCATCGGCCGATGGTGTGGGAGGACACCTTCTGTCCCATTGAAGATGGCTGGAAGGAGACGAACAGGGCCTCCGATCTTCGGAACGACGCCGTGCGCTTCACATAGCGACGAAGAGCCCTGCGCACATCCAGATGGTGCCACTGACGTTCCCGCGGATGAGACGGGTGAGGACAGAAGTCCGGCAGGACAAGTTCTTGAGTTCTGTGAAACAATGAATTTATCTTTGGAAGAAAGGTCGGATCCAAACGAAGCACTACCTTGTTCGGGTGGAAGATGCAAAGATCCGCACGAACCGAAAGGGCTGCTAGCTCCGACACCCTCCTGGCCGATGTTATGGCCACCAGGAAAGCCGTCTTGAGTGTCAGCAAGCGGAGGCTGATGGAGTGTAGAGGCTCGAAGGGGGCAGCTGTAAGGGCCCTGAGAACCAAGGTCAAATCCCACGTGGGATAACGATGTACCGTCGGCGGTCGTAAGTTGGAAGCACCCTTAAGGAAGGTTCGAACTCGCAAGTGCTGGGATAAGGAGCGGCCTTGGCCACCCCCGACCACCGTTGACAAGGCTGTGACCTGACGGCGAAGTGTGTTTGGTGCCAACCCCTTGTTGAGGCCGGACTGCAAGAAATCCAGAACCTGGGGCACCGAGGCCTTGATGGGGTCGACCCCGGTGCGTCGGCACCAGCGGCAGAAGGCCTGCCAGGTAGCTTCGTAAATACGGGTAGTCGACGGGCGACGGGCCGCCTGAATTGTAGAGATGACTTCGTCTGAATAGTGGAGGGCCGCTAGCATCTCCCGCTCACGTGCCACACGGCTAACTGCAACAGCTGAGGGCCCGGGTGCCGGAGAGCCCCTTGGTGGAGCTGAATCTTGTCGTCCGGGATCCTCCAAGGACGCGAAACGGACAGATGGACGAGGTCTGCGTACCAGGGACGTCTGGGCCACATTGGAGCGACCAGCAGGACTTCCGCCTGTTCTGTCAATATCTTCTGAATGACCGACGGAAGGATCGGGAGAGGAGGGAAGGCATAGAGAAGGCCGGCCGGCCAACGGCTGCGTAGAGCGTCTACCCCCTCCGCCCCCGGAGCCTGGTATCGGGAGTAAAACCGGGGAAGTTGTGCGTTGCGCGGGTGAGCGAACAGATCCACCTCGGGCAGGCCGAAGCGGCGAGAGAGCTCCTGGAAGAGAATGGGGTGGAGCTGCCACTCCCCTTGATCCACAGTCGCTCTGCTCAGCCAGTCCGCCTGAGTGTTGGCTTCGCCCGAGATGTGCTCCGCCCGGATCGATGAGAGTCTGGGCTCCGCCCAATGGAACAACCTTTCCGCTTCCAGCATCAGAGCTCTGGACTGCGTTCCCCCTTGGCGGTTGATGTGGGCCTTGGAGGCCACATTGTCGGTCAGGATTAACACATGGTGATGAGATACAATGTCCCGAAATTCCAGGAGAGCCAGACGGATGGCCCGCAACTCCAGCCAGTTTATGCTGTTCGCCAGCTCCTGATCCGACCATCGACCTTGGGCCACCTTGTCCAGGGCATGGGCCCCCCATCCGAATAAGCTGGCGTCTGTTGTAACTTGAACGCGGTCCGGCTCCTTGAATGGACATCCCCTGAGGAGCCTGGACGACATCCACCAATGCAGGGACCGCCTGGCCTTGCTCGGGAGCTGCACCTTGATGTGGGAATGACTGGTATGCGCTCTTTGGAAGGGCAGCAGGAACCACTGGAGAGGACGCGCATGGAACCTGGCCCAGGGCACCACGCTGATGCAGGAGATCATCTTCCCTAGCAGTTTGGAAAGCGACAGCAGCGGTACTCGCCGATGGGATAGCGCATGATGCGCTAGGCGGTATATGCTCTGCCTCCTTTCCGGGGACAGGAAAACCTCGCACGACATCGAGTTGATGGTGGTCCCCAGATGAAGGAGGGACGTGGTTGGGCGCAGGTGGCTCTTGGGCAGATTGAGGACAAAGCCATGGTCCCGCAATGCGTCCATCGTGACCTGTAGGTCTCGGAGGGCCTGATCTCGAGAGGACGACAGCACCAACACGTCGTCCAAATAACAATTGATGCGTATTGGAATTGAGCGAAGGGAGGCTGCCAATACTGCCAGAAGCTTGGTGAACGTGCGCGGGGCAGAGGAGAGGCCGAATGGCAAGGCCCGGTATTGATAATGACGGCCGTTGAAGTGAAACCGCAGGAACTTCCGATGTGCCGGATGAATGGGCACATGGAGGTACGCTTCTTTGATGTCTATGGAAGTCATCATGTCGCCTTGGCGGATGGAAGCCAATATGCTCTTTAGAGAGTGCATTTTGAATTTTTGGTATTTGATATACTGATTGAGCTGTTTCAAATCTAGGATTGCCCTCCATCCCCCGGAGTTCTTTGGTACTAGGAACAAGATGGAATAAAACCCTAGGCCTCCCTGCCCTTTGGGAACTTGCTCTATGGCCCTGATGGTGAGAAGATGAGATATCTCGGTGTCCATAAGGCGCCGCTTTGACGGGCACCTGGGCACAGGGCACCTGATGAACCTCCTCGGGGGGATGGATAGAAATTCTAGCGTGAGACCCAAACTCACTACTTGAAGGGCCCAGGCGTCTGACGTGAGCTCCGCCCACCGGTGGGCGAAGGCCAAGAGACGTCCTCCTATGGGCCCTACCTCCTGCGAGTCAGCGGTATCTGCGAAAGGATCGGTTGCCCGCTCCTCGGAATGATCGTCTACTCTGCGCCTGACTCTGCTGGCGCCCCCTGTCTCTGGCCCCGGCTCGGTCCTGGCCACGGTCCTGTGCCTGGGAGAACCCCCTGGTATAGTTGGGGACATAGGGGGCAGAGGTAAACCCCGAGTCCCCAGACCGAAAGGGCTGCCGCCTACCATAAGGCTGTGGCCTTCTGGCCACACGGGCACTTGTGGAGGGAAGCACCCTACGTCTGTCCCGAGTCTCAATGAGAATTGGATCCAGCACTGAACCAAACAAGGCCCCGCCCTTAAAGGGCGTGGATGCTAGACGCCACTTGGATTTGATATCAGCTTGCCAGTGGCGGAGCCAGAGCAAACGGCGAGAGGCCACATTGGAAGCCACGGCTCGGGAAGCAAACTTCGCCGCGCTAAGGGTGGCATCAGCAGAAAACTCTAGGGCCGCTATCAGTTTGGTGACATCCTGATGGAGGCGCAGTTCCTCCGGATCCAGCCTTTCCTGTAGCTGTCTCAGCCAAACTAAGGAAGTCCTATTAAAGAAGGAAGCTGCAGTGGCTGATCGCAAGGCCCACGCTGCTGCCTGATGAGTCTTGCGAAGGACCGATTCGGCCTTGCGGTCCTCGGCCTTCAATCCTTCCGAAATTTCAGAAGGAATTAATGCCGGTGAAGCAAGAGCCGCTATGGGAGCATCCACTGTGGGAAACTGCAGGAGGGCCTCCAACTCTGGGGAAGATGTGAAAAGCTTCCTATCACCAGACCCAGGGGCTTTAACCGCGGTCGGCTCATCCCACTGCTTTTGGATTAAATCAAGAAAAAGCTTGGGAGATGGGATAAAATCCTGCAGAGCCACCTGCTCAGCAAAGAGCCGCTCGGTGGCATCCAGGCCCACAGCAGCACTTTCTGCAGAAACTGCCTCCCCCATGTGGGTGGTAGTCTTGGCCTTGTATAGCAGGGATTTGAAAAGAGTGTGCCTGAAAAGCCCAGGGGGCGGAGGCAGGTCCACAGGAAGGCCCTCGTCACCAGAGAGTTCCCTATCCTGGATTTCACCTTCTTCCACTAGGGGAGATTGTGCGCTAAACACAGAGTGTAAAGGGGAAGGAGGATCAGTTTGCAGAATGGAAGAATCCCCTTGTACTGCTTGGGGAGCCAGGCCTGAGTAGGCCAGAGTAGGCCTGGAGACCTGGGATCTACGCGCTAATTCCGCATCCACCCTTCTGGAAATAGCCTCTGAGATCATGCTGTAGAATTCAGCAGAAAGGCCCAAATCCTGGCCCTCCAGAGGCCTGAGGCCTGCAGCCGTGGGGGTGAACGTGGCAGAGGGCCCAGCGCGTGGGGGCGAACGAAGAGAAGCCCCACTAGCCTCCGAAATAATTGGGGGAGAACGAGGCCCGAAAGCCCCTACCTCGGGAATAGGGCCCTGGGGAAGTTGAATATCAGGAGACCAACCCTGCTCAACAACCCTCACCGGAGACACAGGCTGCTGAACCAAAACCGGAGGGGAAGAAATGGGAGCCCCAGATGCCTTGGGGGGAACTTTGGCCTTGTCCTTGCGCTTGTGCGACTTATCCCGAACAGTAGATGAGGCTCGAGGCCTACTAGTAGAGGCCCTGGTCGCGGCCCTGCTGGGCCCAGGGCTGGCCCCTCCCTCGCCAGGGGAACGGGGCTCAGAAACTGGCCGGACAGTACCTTGCAATTGATCAGCCATGATATGAGTTTGAAAGAGCTCAATCAGCGAGACAAAGGAATGCAATTGAAATCACTTCGCCAAGAACGCCACGTGGAAGCAGAGACTAAGAGAAGCGACCTCCTCCCTGAGTCAGCAAACTCGAGTGAGGGAAAAGGGAGGGGCGGAAGCAGTGCGCAGACTCAAGCGCGCGAACAAAATCTGCCATCTCATCCCAGGCGTTAGAGCGCATGCGTGAAAAGCGCTTCCAAATAAGGTCACCGGCTTCAAAGGCGCGAAATTCAAAGGAACCGCAAGGGAAATTCCCAACAGCCGATCCGTGCAATTCTCCGGCAGCCGCTCCATCGAGGGCACAAAGGAGGGAGGCGGGGAAGGGGGGGAAGCCCCGTTCCGACAAGCCAAAGCCTCGGATCTGACCGCGCCCGCGGGCGGGTGCTATCCGGCAGGGGTGGCAGCGCTGGGAGACTCAGCTTCCTTGCGCGCTGATGATAAGGGAGGGCAGGCGAGAAGCCCCACTCCAGCTGCAGCGATCCGATATCCCTTTAAGGGAAATAGCGAGGGAGGAATCTGCTGACAGCAATCTGCCGCTTTACCTCCAATCCAGCAAGAAATCCACAGTGAAAAACCAAGTAATTTCATCCTTAACCTAGAAATATTAGCAATTAATCAAGAGAGCGTTGAAAATAAGTCTCGTAGGCTTGACTGAGTAATAAGGACTGGAGAGGAAGCGGAAGTCCAGTCAGAGGAGGCGTAACTTTGATATTTGCATACTCAGTCTCAAGGCTAGAAGGCTAAGTTAACCCATGATTGGATTCCCGGAGCAGCACACAGGAGAATTTTTAAAATCAGAAACCATTTTATTGTTTAGTAACACAGAAAGTATTTTAAAATAAGAGCAATTTATTTTGGTTTTCTAATAATTTAAAATGTTTTAAAACATAATTACTGCACAAATACAGTTACACTTAAAGTATACTTAAATAAACGTTTATACCTCTCAGTATTATTGTAAAAGTAAATAACCAAGCTGAAAAATGTGCAAACCAGTAGGGAGTTCACATATCAGAGCTAGTAAGCAAAAAGGTGGCTATGACATTTCAGCACCTATGATGAATTTAGTTCAATGTTAGGCAACTTACACATGAGCTATTGATTCAGTATATCAATATAATTCAAAATCAGGTGTGTTTTTATGTTTAAATTAAACAATTTTTGAAGGGGAAAGGCAGGAAACTGAATTTATGAAAACAATGTAATGGTTAAGTATGCAGTTAAACCTATGGAAAATTAACCCTGGAAGGAAGTTTATATGTGAAATTTTTTCTAAGCTTCTCAGAATGTTTAAGGCTTATTCTTTCTAAAACAGCTGAAAGATATATACATTATTACTCATAAGTCATTTAAAAAATCTGCTTAAAATATAACTCAAAATGAAGTTCAAGTGGTTTTGTGGTGTTGCATTAAGCACCCGAGACTAAAATAAATGCTTTGAAATGTATATATAAATATAAGGACAATTTCATTATTATAGTTCTTATGAACTACCACTGTCTATTTCCTTCTCACATGACCTCCGGTTTGAGAGCTCCTCATTTCCAGTCCCACTTTCAGGTTTCCATGCAAAAGATTCCCAGAGAAATGCTGTTAACAGAAGGTTAACAGAATTATCAGAGATTGGGCAATTACAATTACAATTGCTGCTCCAAGTTTCTTTTCCTGAATCTCATTAAGATTATGGAACATCTTGATGAAATCTGGATGTCTGCTGGATGTATAAAAAATATGAAGATGATGGCTGAATTGTACAACTGAAATCACACACCCTTTTATTTGTTGCATGTATAGTGCCATGGCCTCTATCACACAACCATGGCAATTACTCTTTTTCTGAATACTCTCCCAATCGATGCCTCCCTCTCTGAATCCTATTTACATTCAAATACTACATTGTTATTTACTTTCTTATAAAATCAACAATTTTAAATCTGTGGAAGGAAACGGCCCATAATTAAATTATTAATCTTTTTCTCATTTTTAACAATTAATAATGTAAATGGCTGAATAAGTACAAAACTCAACATGTATAACATGTTAACAATTGAGAAGAAACTGCTGAATGCAAACAGATGTGCATGTGAAATTAAAAATAATTTAATACTGTCTAAAATGTGTAGAATTATCTCAATAGTCATAGTATTAAAAACAATTTGAGCATATATTTCTCCCACAGCAAGAAACCAAATTACCTTAAAATCTAAATTAACATAATTGCAAGCAAACTAGCAGCCCACTTACAGTGGTGAAATTAATGCCTTGTCAAACAATGCTGCAATAGGTTCTAATACACATCACTTTAGTACTTAAAATTTAAATATACTTTACCTCATACATGATTTGTCCTGACGCCAACCGTCTTCTGTCACTGAAAGCTAACTGCAGCAGATGTAAACTAAGAATATCTCCTTCACTAAAATGAAATATCAAGACTTTAATAAATATAAGCATCTCAATTATTTGCTATGTAATATAAAGTAGATAGAAAATTAAGTACAGCTATATAGTAAATCACAGAAAAGATACCTTGTGACTCCAGGGAATTTTTATTATGGGTCTAAGTTCACATGGGAGGTCTTATTTTACAAGTGTTTGAGAAGTGAAGCCAATGAAAATATTACTATAATCTCTAAAGCAGATTTATACAGTTGAAAGATAAAGAAAGCTCTAACTCAACTGGAAACACCTTGGCAAAATAAATACAAAATTTCAGCCCTATACATGACACAACTATACTACTGTGCAAGACTCCTCTGCCAACAGTTCAAAATACCCCCCCCATCCCTCATCTAACATATATCACTGATGGTGGTGTAGTGGTTAGAATGCAGTACTGCAGGCTAATTCTACTGACTGAAGTTTGATCCTCACCAGCTCAAGGTTGACTCAGCTTCCATCCTTCCAAGCTCGGTAAAATGAGGACTCATTTTGGGGGCAATATACTGACTCGGTAAACCACTTAGAAGGGGCTGTAAAGCACTGTGAAATGATATATAAATCTAAGCGCTACTGCTATTGCTATCACTACAGCAAAGGTTATTATTCCTATTTCAGATGTAGAAGCTCCCTCAATTGCACACAAAAACAAATTGCTCCTATAAATTTCATGCAATTACCAGGATCCATGCCATTTAAATAATCATGAAATTATATTCATATATGAACAAGAAATTCATGTTTCTACAGAATAGAAGTTTAGTCTTTAGTGTGCAAGAATAATACATACTAAAACTACCAGGAACTTCAAACCTAAGAAAATTTTAAGGGACATATGTTTAATACAAAACAAATCCATGTTTCCTAGATGAAATGAAATTCTCAATAAGAATGTAGTTTCTCCAGTCTAAAAGTATCTATCAATAGGATCAGAGCATAGAACTGGCCTTCTTCATTCCTTCAACTCTTCATACTGTTTCCCAACACAAGAAGCGAGATTCAAAAGGAAAGAGAATTCCTGAAATTATCCCCTTCTGTATTCTTCTATTACTTATTTTCTATTAGTACACATACTATTTCAATACATAGCTAGGGAAAATTAAGAGTTTATAGGGGAAGATAATTGCCCCTAAAGCTCCTAAATTTTGGATTTCCATTTCAGATTATTGGTTTTGAAACAAAGACAGATGCTTACTTAGAGTCTGGTAAAACAACTCTCTCCAATGAACCAATTTCTTATTAGAGCGTAGCAACACAAGTAAATACAAATTAAATCATGATCTGAACACATTTTTAGAATCTAGTATCATCAGAATGGCCAAACTGCTTCACTCACCTTTCTTGTGTTGATTGGACAGCCCACAAGTAGCAACAATTGCGAGGATCATTTTCAGGTTCTTGAAAAGTAACAGCATATACAGGAACTCTCCCTCCCTCCAACTGGAAATGGTATCTGAATATTAGAGGTAGGATGGAAGACATGGCAAATAGATACACATTTAAAAATAATTCTCTAGTTTACAGGATACTGTATTATTTTGGCATATTTACTAAATATTTATTGTTTTATAATGGGTGGAAATTCAGTAGTCATATTTTAATTCAATTATACAATCAATACAGAAATGAGAGGAAATATGGTATTTTGGGTAATGTTTAATCTACATTGCAGGATTCTACAATATAGACTACTAAGATTAAGCTGCCAGAATTAAAAGACGGATCACATGGAACTTTTTCAAAAGTTATAGAAACAAAAGTATTAAGTAGGTAACCATATCATTAATCCTAATTAAAGTTTATGCATAATAAAATGGCATATGTTTCATGCATTTTTCGTATGAGGAACTTTATTTTCTCCTAAACTATAAGCCAGTAATCGGAGTTATTTGATTCACTGAACATACTGGAATTAATCCAAGGAACCTTTCTATTGTGAAAAGGCTGGAACTTCACAATGAAATACGGTTTTTGCAAATGTCATTTTATCTGTAATATCAGGCATAATGTTCTGCATGAAGAATTTTAAGTCTCCAGGACAAAACTTCAAGGCTTTAGAGGATAGAAGAATCAATAGAAATTGCTTCATCCCACTCTTTTTCTAGAAAGCTAATCTCATAAATGGATCTACACTTGTGAGAACTTTCATGCTAAGTTAATATCACTTTTCACTTATTCCAAATCATTAACTCACACTAGTTCTAGCTGACAGGACCAATAGTGAGAACCTGTGGAAATGCAATCCAACATCTGGAGAGCTATATGTTGGTCCTTTTAGTAAGGGGACAAAATGTCCAGAATATGCATCTCAAAAATATATACGGATTTCAATGAGCAGCAGATTAGCATGTTTCCTTTTCAATTTATTTCATTAAATGACATACCACTTTTTATACACTTACTCTTTCTTCAAGCTTTTCATATTCCACAGTGAAAGGTAGCCATCAGAAAATCCTACAACTAACTGGTTGCTTCTCTGTATATATGAGAGAGTTGTCACAGCAGTTCCCGATGGGTTCAATAACTGGAAACAGAGATGTCGGCCTTTCCTTCTTACAGCTTCCCTTACTTGTGGGATTTCAGAAGGGATTCCAGTGATAACTTCTAGATCTGTATATATGGCAGTATATAACAAATTCTTATTGCCTTAATTAAAAACTGCTTAAATAAATTGCTTACAGAATAAAGTAGCTTATGCACACAATTAAGACTGACTAATGATAAAGATTGATTTTGTTCAGCTCTTTTCATTTTAATTATTTTATATCAATAGAAGAGAATTATAGCTCATGGTTGAACTGCGAAGTCCTTGGTGCTCTTTGAGGTGACTGTTTGCTTGCAAATGTTTTATTAACTGTCCAGGTAACATCATCATGATGTTATCTAGTCCAGTAATAAAATGTCTGCAATCAAACAAACAAGCTCAGAGAGTACAAAGGATTCCACAACTATTCTTGAATTGTGCATTCATTAGTTCATTCCTTTCTCTAAAAAATGAAGAGGAAATACAAATATGTGATTTTGTTACATTATAGATAATCCAATTAAATACCTGTACAATCCAATATTTAACCTAAATAAAGCTTTGAAATGATAACTTCACTCTTATGTTTCTTTTCTGCATGTAATTTTTCAGTAATCTGTTGAGACTAACTAGGGCTTTCCAATAGGTTGTTTCACTGTTCTTTTCCCCCATGTACAATTGAGTACAATTTAATGCCTCCAGTGTCAAACAGTTAAAAATTAACAGATCAATAAATGTTTCATTCAAAACATCTCTATTTTATTACAAAGCCAAATTAACAGTTGCTTTCATGTTTAGTTGATTTTAAAATTTCCTAAACATGGACAGTCCTGAAAAAATGACTACAGGAATCAACAATTTCATATTCTAATTTTTATACAAATATACATCACACTCTGGAGGTTTATAATAAAGCAAATAAGAGTGTTTTGCCTTTTGGACATTATTTTGGGCACGTGAGAAAGAACAAGAGCACTCTAGATTTTGGTCCATAACATTAGCAGTTTTCTATTTAATAAATCTATATATGGATTCAGTCACTCCACTCAAGTGTAGGCTGGCAAGGTAAGATATTCAGATGCAATAAGAAATGACAGATAGTTAGGCAGATGAACGTTTCTAGATTTCTAAGTATTTGTTCCTAGCCCATTTTCATATGATTTAATATCATATGCAGGTTAGAGGCACATCACATCTATAATCTACATCACTACTCTATTGCAGATGAATCTGAAAGTCCAATATTTCTAGCTCAGTGAATTACTGCAGAAAAAAATATTGCTCTATTTTATCCTTCTACTGCTGTCAACTTGTATTTCTCTATCTTAATCAAAAATACATATTATAAGTTAATAAATCAATGGCAGTCATCTTTCCAAAGATCAGGGATGAGAATTTCAATTAGTATTGAGTTTAATTTTGAAAATTATACTCCAATATAATCTAGAAAACCTAACTTCTCTAGAAATCAATATCAGAGATGAAAAGGAATGTCATTTACCAGAAGCTTCTATTTCATTTTGGTTACATGATAAGTCATCCAAGCAAAGATCTATCAAGAGGACATGACCAACATCAGTAACCACCACAGCCACACCAAACAGCCATCTGAGGCACTGATGCAAGTGCTGAGTTGTCAAGCTGGCTCCTCCATGGTTTATAATTGGTTCAATGGCAGTGACCTAAAAAAATGTAACATTAGTTAAGCAGTTGGACAACCTATAGGATAAACACATAAACAGTCAATGTCACTTTGAGATTTATATCTGTAATTTTTTAATTATTGAAATCTAGTCAAAATATCCAAAAAACATCTATTACACTCAATTTAATATAGTAATTCAGAAAAGCTATTTTTGCTGGTTAAGTACTAATACTGATAGGATCAATTCCTCTTTAAATGCAAAGAATGCAATTTTGTCACATGGCCACTAAAAGTTATTAGAAAACTTTCATTAATTTTTCATATATTTGGCACACACTGATTACTGTTCCAAAATAATTGCATAGAAGCCTTTCATCTATCATTTATTTAAGTGCTCATAAGAAATTCATTAATTTATCCTCAGAATGTTATGAATCATGCAATATAATTTTTTCCAGGATGACAAGCAGCAAAGACATTTGCTTAGAATACTCTAACTTAATTTTGAAATTAATGAGATTTAATGCATTGCCAAAAGAAATAACTAAGCTTCCTAAACAAAACACAAATGTTCATTGAAAAAAACACTCTTGTTGTTATTATAATAACAAGGAGGAAATGTCAATGGACATTGTTTAATATATAAATGGCAAAAGTAACTTGGATATAAATTCTAAACAGTGAGTTGGGGGGGGGAAGGTTTAGAAACTTTATTAATTGAATTTTACCTAAAAGATGTCATAAAGGTGTAATGTTATTGGAGGATTTTTTGAAATAGCTAATGAATGCCATTATGTGGTTGTGTCTTTAAGTATGAATGATTTGAGGTAAACGTATGTTCAAATAATTGTAGTCAAATGTGAATTGTGGTACATTGATAGTAAGATATACAAAGACTTTTGATTTAAAGTCTATAATCTAATATGAACTATAAGTAATGACTGTGGAAGAAATGAATGAAAGTTATCTGTAACAAATCGACACACTTTCTACAAGATGTAATGAAGGATTATTCTTTTTTTGTGTTTTTGTTCAATTAAAATAAAATAAAAACTTTTTTTTAAAAAAGAAAGAAAAAAACACTCTTCATATAATGCCATCCAAACCCTGTTTGAATTTGAACCACTGGATTAATCTCTTTTGGCAATTATTTTTTCAAGTACTGGAATACTGAACTCCCTTTAAGGATTATGTTCGCTTCCTCACAAAATATTTTTAGTCAGGAGACCTCTGTATACACTGCTTTCTAATATTACATATTAGAATTTATTTTCTTATCTAAATCAAAAATGAGTGATTTCTCATTCTTTTGCTAAGCTCACCCACACCTTTAGCACTTTAAGAGTAAAAACTGAAGTGTAGAGGACCTACTAAAACATCACACTTTCTGATTTAAACTACATATAACATTGAGTTATATGTAGTTAAAATCAATATTCCTAGTCAAATTCAATATTTGTTTTAAATTTATATCTAAGTATAAGAGGGCAGAGAAAACTGGAAAAAAATCAGAAGAGTGTTTTCTGATTATTGGCATACACATAAGCTTATTTAAATAAACAAATAAAATAAAGTAGCAGCATATTGGCTGCATCTACCCCAAAAACCAGACAGAGAACTATCACACAATTCTCACTGAATTCTTAAAATGTTCTTCCTAAGAGTCAGGTTGCTCTCAAAAACAGCAAAGATATTCCTGAAGAAAGAACTATTCTACTTCCAATTCTATACATCAGCAGATCAGCCATGCTACTACAGTCAGAAGCTGCCCAAGGCAGAAAAGAACAACAAAAATATAATTATGACTGCTTATTATAATATATGGAAATCCAGATGCATTTGGAAATACATTTGAAACAAATAAGGTAGAAAGAAAAACAAAGGGTAACTTTAACCACATAGCTATATTTTACCATGACTGAAGTATAAATTTAGTTGTGGCAAGATGATAAAAAGTTCTTTCACAGAGAAGATAAATATGTGAATTTTTGTTTCTCTTTATCTCTTCTTTTATATTACATAAAATCCCTTACTGTTCTCATCAAGAGTTTATTTCTGCATTCACTAGTAGCTCAGTCTGCTTAGTATTCTTTTCCAGGATTTATGGCAAAATTCACCAACTCTAATAATTGAGAACATCTTACACTACAGAACACAACATTGATTAATTTACATGATTGTAAATCTGGAATTTAAAAAGATGTGGTTGTAATTTTTAAAGGTCACAAATAATACAAGAACTCAAACTGCTGCAAGAGAAGCATTAAAGCAGAAACAACAGCTGGAGCATACATCAGGACAAATAACTTATTTTTTTAAATTAAGAAATAATGCATATACCCTTCCAGGAAGAACAACTGCTTTAACCAGTCTGGATATTCCAAGATCATATAAACACAGAACACTTCCTTCTGCTTCTTCCAAACCAATTAATAGTCCATTTCTTTTTTGCCAGGAAAACTCTTTCACTGCAAGAATAGTGGGTAGCTGTTCATTCACCCCATTAAAACGATATGCTGACAGTCGTTCTCCTGTGATCGGGCTTACAATCTCAAGCTGTGGTCCACATGCAAGGCAAGCCAACCCACTTCGACCTAGAAAAGAAATATATGTGTATATATATATGATGAAATCTTATCTGTGAAGAAATAATACTCATAGAGAGAATAGAACAATTGGAGAAACACTGAGGGAAAATTCTTGCATAAGGCACTAGGATTTATTAATTCCATATCTTAGTTACATATCATTTGAAACACACCCTAGACTAAGTAGTCCAGTAAATTTAATTGATGGGCTCAAAATAATCTATATACAGAAATTCTCAGCAGCATGCGTGCGCCTCACATTTTAAAATTATTTACCAATGAGAACACTTCCTACAAATTATGGTGTTCCACAGAAAAATGCTAATTCCTAAATACTCTTATTATCCCTGTTTAAGCAAATGCAAGGATGAACCACAGAGTGGCAAAATATTTTCCAGTGGAACAATGATTCAGCCCTCAATTAGTATTAGGATTAAGTCCAAGAGAAGAATGAACTCAAATAAAGAGAACTGTAGCAAAGGCTTAGCAAACAAAGTACTTATTGCTTGTAGAATGGAGACATTGCTTCAGGATTATATTGAGTCTAGTGCTGAGTAACAGGATGCATTTTTAACTTAACATATCCAATGCATCTAAAAAAATATACTATAGACAAACATCAGTGTATGTGTACACACACACACACACACAACCCCAATGAAAAGCACTCTTAATTTGTCTGCTCTAACGTAAATATGGTTTATGCTATATAATGCAAGACTATTTACAAATGTATTAATTTCTGAGAATCAAACCACCAGAAATTTATATGGATAATGCTGCTCACACTGAAAACAAAACATTATTCAAGAAATATGATGGAGCAAATATAATGTATAAGATTAACTTTTAAAACTTCCCTTGTTGTTAATATGGCATATACTTGCTACTGGATATTTAAGTCACAAAGATATCTACAGGGTGGAAAATACAGCAATATTAGATAAGCACACTTTCAACAGTTTGTTGATGTTCTGAATTTACAAAATGACAGCCAATTATCAACAAACACTTTGAAAACTGAAACTGCTACACAATAAATAAAAAAAAGAATTCAAAGCTATTTTTAAAGCTATTAATATTTGACTAACTAAACTTCAGAACTGGGCTACCGTTAAGCCAATGTAGATTGTCTATCACTGGACATAATAAATTTTATCTTCTATACAGATAAACCTGTTGTAGTTCTACACTCAGATTTTGCGTTAAAGAAATATAAAAGGCAGTATGATCAACAACAGAAGTACTGATTCAAGAAATGTCCTTCCTATACTAAATTGTAGAATCATGTAATTTACCTTCTCCATCTCATCTTCTTTTGCCATCACAGAAATTTAATCATACATATCATAATACATCCTTCGCAGTCTTAATAATTAAGAAGTGTAGGTTCAAATGTTTACCTCCTGTGAATTTCCCATAAAGTACACAATCTAGTGCTATCTCATCTTCTCCAAGTGCTTGTATAGTCACATCTGGAAACTGCAGTAGACAGCTGGTTACATGAGCAGTTAGGTCTCGCATGTTTCACTGTAAAAATGCAGTAAGTTTATTCAAGTAAGCAGTTAGTGCCAGCAAGTAATTACAAATACTGTACTATAAATATGTAACCAAGGCTATGGTATATAGCACCCTAAAAGAAATCCAGATTTTAATTATTTTCTTTTAAGTTTATTTAATTTTAAAGAGTACTTGACAAGTAAGGCTAAAGGAGGAAAAGGGAGCTATTTTTGTTTGTTTGTTTCCTCCCTCAATTACTCCTGCATTTAAAAAAAACAACACTTCCAGCAATTCTGACCAAATGACATCTAAATAAATGGTGCAAGGATTAGGGTCTGGGTAATTGCAGGGGCATTTTTTTTCTAAATTCCTTGCCAAAGTGCAGAAGGAGGGGGTGTTGATTGCACTCTCACCTCACCCCCTCTCTAAACAATTCAGAGGATGATGATTAGGAAGTAGAACAGCTGCTCCTTTTCTGAATTTCAGTTTAAAGCTGCTGAGGTTGAAGAGTTGGAGGAACCAGGAATACTACACTTCTAGGATGTAGAATTGGACTATTTCGGATGGTTTTGAACAGCCATGTTATACTGTCTCTCCAAGGCCTGACTTAGCAGAGGAAAAGATACGAAATAATTCTTTCCTACCTTCAGCAGGCAGTATTGTGTATCACTGAAGCAGAGAGGCCTCTTACACAAATGTCCACTTTATCTAACACCTTAAGCTTTTCCTCCTTTCATACTGAGACTTAGACTGAGTGGAGGTTTCCTGCTGCAGGAGCCAGTACCTTCAGTCTGCACCTAAGCACTGTTAGGTGCTGCTCTATGGCCAAGAGCTAGATCTGATTCATTCAGCAGACAAGGTGTGTAGGGCTCAATGTTACTGATAGAGCAGGGGTACATCAACATGCATAAGGCAGTGGAGGCTATTAGATAAAATTTACCAGAATCAGTCACATGCTTACAAATTATATCTGACACAAGGTGCTCTCTGAGCTTGCTTGTTTTCTTGCAGAGGTTTCATTACCTAAACTAGGTAACAAGTATAGCACTGATGATGTTACCTAATTAGGGTAATGAAATGTCTGCAAGAAAACAAGCAAGCTAAGAGCACAAAGGACCACTCATGTCAACCCTAAGCTACAAATATTTTTATTAATATTTGACATTGCCTAATGTGCTCAGGATAGACAAGGTCAGCACCAAAATCATCTCACCTGGCTTCACAATTTATCAGCAGCACTCTTATAAGGCAAGTAGCATGAGTGCTACAAGTCAAGTCAACACAAATGCCTAACCCTCACAAGAGACATATGTGTGCCAGTTGTTGTCCATTCTTTCTATGAATTATCACATTGATGGCAATGAAGGGTTATGATTTAATTGGTTATGAGAGGGGCCGATTATGAACAGCTGAATCTATTTCAGATTAATTAACATCATATCAATGTTCTTTTCAAACATGAAAAGCTATATTTTTAAGTTATATATTTAAACTTCAGACTTTGATACTATCTTGACTAGTGAAATGAAATAATAGTACAAGTGACTATATTATTGTACTACAAATATCTGCTTTTATACTAGAAAATTCCATAGAAAATGTTTTTATAGAAATATATAGCCCTTTGTTATATTTTTTTAATTTTAAATTTTAAAATGCAACCTTAACAATATGAGAACAGTATTGTTCATTTACTTTAAATCAGTTTTAAGAAATTACACTATGCAAAGAGCAAATTAATGAAGACTTGGGAATATGGCTCAGGCCTGCAACATTTTCAAAATAATTCCATGAACAATAATTTTAAATAAGTCAAACTATAAATGTTAACAATTCCATTGTGGAACTAAAGGCTAATAGGAAAATATACATTTACAAAGTAATAAAAATACTGCTCAATTCTAGTTTTAAAGGATACTGTATTATGTCTCTATAAATTGTTCTTAAATAAAGTACATCTTTAACCCAGGTTTCTTCCAGAAAAGTTAGCAAACATGTAAAAGTTTATCCACAAGTACACAGCATAACTGTGAATAGTCCCTCTGAGCTTGCTTTAACTATTTACTTGGTAGAATGCCCTCAACTGGCTATGCTTTTACTGGATTAAGCTATGAGATCTATGTCCTTAATTCACCACCACTGAAGCTAAGGAGCTCTTTGTTATCAGCTTCACTGAATGCCAAAAACTGCCCAGACCATTTGGGATAGCGCAATTGTCATTTCTTGATTGATTTCCTTTAAAGGTTTTTATAGTTGACATCTAAATTATTTGTAATAGAAAAAAACTTAGGTGCTTAATTTTAAAAAATGTACTAATGTCTTCAGAAATCAAGAAATAAGGCTTTATTTGGGGAAAATGCTGTTAATAACAAGGTCGGTAATGAAGACAATACTAATATGATGTTCTACATAGTTTTAACCTCTTTTGTTCAACATTATAAAATCTTTAAAATATTCTAAGATACAATATATTGTGCTTACAGGAAGATAGTGTACGTAACAGTAGAAAAGAAATTGTAAATTACATATCTTATACACAATAAACAATAATAAAATTGTATATTGATTCCTTCAGTAAACTTTTATAACTACAATAGTTTCTTTAAGACTTAAATACATTTTCTTCAAAGGCCATAAAACATTTTTGTAATGATACTTTGTGATAGTTGTTTTGTCTTGAATGTAAAAATACTGGATTGTTGCAATGGTGCAATTCAGCCTGTTCTATCTGGTTCGGACAAAGCCGTAGCAGTGGCAGCAAGAGGCTCCGTCCACCCATCATGTCCCATTTTTGAAGCTTTGTGCATGTGCGGAAGATCCTGCGCATGCACAGAGGTGGCACATGCGAGTAAAGTGAGCGCACGAGTGCTCACATTTGCAAACTGGTAGCAAAGGTAAGTTGATTTCGCCCCTTGGTTGTTGGATTATTCATCTAACAACTAAAAATCCAGTTATTTTAGAATATTTACCAAAGGAGTTTTTATTAATGACAATGAATATACTTCATCTTACAATTTATTTATTATTCATTCATGCCCAATGCCACTGTGTGGATAACAATCAACAAATATAGCAATTAAAATACATTGCACCAGAGAGAGTTTATGTATCCACAATATACCCTGTATTTAACTAGCCACATAAAAAACTTAAAATGGATTCAACTAATCATCTGGCTCAATGCTGGGAGAATCAGGTATTCAGAACCTATAAAGGCAAGCAAGGATGGGACCATTTGAATCATAGATCAGAGACAGCGGAATATAAAGTATGCCCCCCCCCCCCGGATCGTATCAGAAAGCACATCAAATATAAGTGATTTGTAGCAAGCCAACCTTATCCGTTCTTGTGGGACAGCCAAAAGAATTGGAGACCAAAGAATAATCCTTGTTATAGGGAAAGAATTAGAGCGTGTTGGTCCCAAGGATATGGATTGGGCGTTTGAAGCTGCGAGTATGGTTGCCTGAATTAGTTCCAAGTCCTTTCTAGTTGGCTAACTCCTGTCAGGAAATACTTTATGGTTTCATGCAAAATTCATTCTTCAGTGATAGGGTGGACTGTATTCAAGAAGCTATTCTGGACCTAATGGTGATGGATTATTCCATCTGCTTCCAACCTTTATTTTGAGAGGAAAGTTGTAGAGAATATGATCAAGCTGCAGCTTAAGAGGGAACAATTATCTTAGCCAACTTCCAGAAATTTCAGGCCTGTGTATAGCATTGATATGGCATTAAAGTCACTTTTGAATGATCTCTGATGGGATCACATTGGAGGTAGTACATCCACAGTGATCCTCCTTTTTTCTCTATGTTCAATATAACTGATCATAGTATTCTTCTGGACTGACTTAAATGGTTAAGAGCAGGGGCATATTGTTGTGATGGCTTTCCTCCTTCCTGTGGTTTTAGTTGGCATTGGTAATAAGCAGGAGAGGTCTAGTTTTAATGATCTATTTTTAAGGGTTTTGCAAGACTCTGATTTTTCCCATCCTAGATGAAGCTGCTGGTTATAGTCTTGCTGGCATAAGTTTAGGTATCATCAATATGCAATGCAATTTTATATATTTACTGAAAGTCAATCAGTTAATACTACTAATACTATCAAATTTGGGAAGGATCAAATTTGGGAAGGATCAAATTTAGGGTAGGTTCAACCCTAATCAGGGATTGCTTAGATCTGGGGATTTTCCATTGGTGCTTCTGGATAGGGTAGTCTTCTCCCACAGAACTCCAGATCTGAGTGATTTTATCTGCCAGATATTTCAGATAATCCTTAACACTATCCTGCAGATGATTATTTTGCCCTTCCCTTCCACCTCACTTTAAACAGGGTCATCAAATACCAATCCAGAGTGACAATAACGAGAAAGATACATTTTGCAGTTTTTATTACCACAAAGTGTATGCAACTATACATGTTGAGATAATGTGTTCATTTAACCAAACTAGCAGAAAAGAATGCTTAGCTTCGGAGATCACTTGAAAATTTCTCTCTTCACAGGGGACCCCAGTAGATAGTTTTGTTCATGTGTTCAACTTTCCTAATCTAAAATAGCCAATTTATGCAGCAGTCTCTGGATGCAGATGAACTTCAAGACAAAGACTGCTGATTTTGCAACAATTTGATTATTTGTATATTTTACCAACATTTATGAATTAGTTTGAAATCAAGATACTCCAATACATTCTGTGACTGTATTTCCTCTTACTGAAGCATACTTCTCCTTTCCTGTCATTCCTAAAGTATACACCGACAATAGTCTTCATGTTCATCAATTACTTCGACTCTGGAAAGGCAGAGCAAATTCAAATGCAATCCTGATAATTGTCTACACTGTTTAAAACACAGATGCATTAAGAGCGCAACTTGTTTATATCTGTCCAGGAGCTTCCTACTTAGCTGTCAGATCTGCTGGTCTAAGCAGGTTTCACACTTCAGGGATAAGGACATTTTCAAATGCACAAAACAGTTCAGTCTTAATTACTTTTAGGAGAACTTCCCTCTGACAAAATTTGCAACAGTGTGTGTGTGGGGGGGGGGGAGCATTTTAAACTGTCACCTGCCCCCCAAAGCCTTGAAGCCATCAATCCAGTCTGTCCGTTCAAATTCTACAAAGTCGTTGGGCAGCATTTCATGACCGCAGCCTTATTCTATCAGGTGAAGTAACAATTAAGCACAGAGTATTACAACTGGGCCCTGTAAACTGAAGAAGTCTTGTTGGGTTTGGTGAAATAACTTGCACGCTTGTTGAAAGGATGCACCGATTACCCAATCCCAGCCTCCTCCGCAGTCACAAAACCAACCAGACTGTCCAAGCAGCAGGAAGTCCAGGCCAGGCCTGGGATCTGACGGACTCTTTTAAATATATAAATCGGGAGCTTAAATGGACTCCGGGGGATGGTAGAGGACAGGAAGGCCTGCAGCAACGTTGTCCATGGGGACGCGATGGGTCGGACACGACTTCGAAAACTAATAACATTTATAAAAACATGGCTGTTTCATCTCGATTTAGTGACTACGCCTGCAAGAAGGGAGACGCATGGCCAGGAACGAGGGCCTGCGAACAAAAAGGCTGCCTTCGCTAGAGTAGATCAGAGGCACCGGTCGGGGCAGGGCCTCAGCAGAGAGCACGCCGTAAGGCAAGGCCAGCACTCTCCTCGGCTTCCCTCCGTCCGGTAGAGCGACGCACGTTTCCCTCCCCCCCTCCCCCGGTCTGAAACTGCCGCCAGGCAAGTTTCGACCCGGCCAGAGCGTCTCTCCCGGCGTCTGGCGGCAACGAGGAGAGGCCGGGTCGGCGGGGCTGGAAGGCCGCCCCCTGCCCCTCCCCCTCAGCCTGGCGGCAATGTAACGAGGGCAGCCCCGGATCTTCCCGGGTGGCTCCAACAGGCGGTTACATAACAAGCCCGAAAGCGGCCCTCCTCTTGGCTGCCAAACGGAACCCTGCGGGCCGCCCAGCCCTCTGCTCCTTCGGCCAAGCGCTTCTTGTCCCCCGGCTCCCCCGCCCTCCCCCGCCGTACCTGCTTCAGGGGCGGGTGTTGCCGCCTGGGCCGCGCCGCTCGTGTTATTACCCTCAGAAGGGCAGCATCTCTCTCGCTTCCGCAGCAGCAGCTTTAAAGAAAGCTGGCGGGCTCCCTGGGCCGGGCCTACTCGCCCGCTCTCTGCCTGCGCAGCAACCTCCTCTTCCAGCCCCTCCACCACCCCGCGATCACTCACCGGCGGCAGGAGGAGGAGGAGGATCAGACGGCGGACGGACGAGGTCTCGCGAGAGCAAATCACAGCCGTCGCGGGAATTTTCAAATCCGTAACCCTGTTCACTTGCGGTTGGTTTAAGAAGTGGATGTTCTAGAGAGGGCACCGTAGGAAGTCCTGGGACGCAGTTTCCGCAAAACTACAACTCCCGGCATGCGTTGCTTCGAAGTTGAACGCGCTTTGGCCCCGACAGGGCGGTTTAACAAAACAAAACAAAAAAAGGTCACACTTTGTTTTCGGAGTGAGGTTGGTAAAAGGCAATGGTGGTCCATCTGCTGCTGGTTCGTCTTATCCATAATCGATGACATCAACAACAATAAAATGCCAAACCCAGTCTGAACATCTGGCTGACTCTGCGATGAATAACAACAACAATATAGACAATAAATCCAAGAGCCAATAAAAGGCACACACAAAAAAAGGCTTTTTAAAAAAATGCTTGCGCCTGAATTCTCCTTATAAACTGTAGCGGCTGATTCCCAGTCAGTCACGAACATTTGGTGAAAGGGGGAAAGCAAATCTCCCTGCAGTCAGATTGGGACTGGATCCTCTCCATGGGAAAATATGCTTTTTCTGTCTCACATCCAGGATAGTAAAGCAATGCATGCTTTCACTGTTGTCGGTATGTGATAGTTGGAGTGAGCACTGTTCTTATAATGAGCTACTGGTCTGGCCAGAGACACATAATACATGTCAGAAACATCAGTGTTACACTCTTAGGGAGTCTTTGCACTGTTTTACCATTTCAAACAGTCTCTAAAATCAGATGCATGGGCAAAATGCGGGGGATTATAAATTACAACTTGACAATAACAAATGCATTATCTAGATAGGGTAAGTAAATTTAATTATACTCAATCAGGAGAGCCAATGAAATGAATATTATGAGCCAATGAGCTACGGTGGCACAGTGGTTAGAGTGCAGTACTGCAGGCTACTTCTGCTGACTGCTGGCTTACTACAATTTGGCAGTTCAAATCTCACCAGGCTCAAGGTTGACTCAGCCTTCCATCCTTCTGAGGTGGGTAAACTTCTTAGAGAAGGCTATAAAGCACTGTAAAGCAATATATAAGTCTAAGTGCTATTGCTATTGTTATTGCTATTATGTTAAATTATGTATACACACATTTCTTGTCTTAGAAATTATGTCAAATTCAATTTATAGCCTTCTGAATGCAAAAATATATTATACCCATCTTAATTTTAATACATTTCCATTTTCTATATTGTGTACTTTGACATTTTGATTACCTCTCTTTCAAAGTTGCAGAATGACTTCTAAGTAGAATTGAACTGCTGAATAAGTTCGTTCTGATTCAGATATTGAGATCCCCTACATTCATGAGGTAAGAGACACTCCTTCTTGACCACCATTATTCCTGGTAGTGACCTCTGCTCCATAGAATAAATTCATTGCAGATATTGGTACTAATTTTGGCATTTTTCCACACAGTTGTTAAAATGAACATTTCCTCCCAGAATTTTCAAAAGTTAATACCGCCCATGTTTGAGGTGGATACCTATGATAGCTATATTGAACTGATTATATATTTATTTTAACTATTGATTGGATTGATTGATTGATTTGCATTTCAACTGACCAATCCTAAGTAGTTTGCAGGTCTCCTATTTGGACTAAAACAAATATGGGAGATACTTAATCACATTTTAAAACTGAAACCATATATAGCAATAGCAATAGCAATAGCAGTAGACTTATATACCGCTTCATAGGGCTTTCAGCCCTCTCTAAGCGGTTTACAGAGAGTCAGCATATTGCCCCCAACAATCTGGGTCCTCATTTTACCCACCTCGGAAGGATGGAAGGCTGAGTCAACCCTGAGCCGGTGAGATTTGAACCGCTGAACTGCTGATCTAGCAGTAGCCTGCAGTGCTGCATTTAACCACTGCGCCACCTCGGCTCTTTTTATTATATAAATAGCCATGTGAAAAACAGGAACCAACATTCATTTTCTGGAGGAACTACATTCCAACAATGCTGTCCACAAGACATGATGGAGTACAATCGAGTCTTCATCAGATTACTTAAAATCAGGAGAGATGATATCCTTTGAACACCTGATATCATTGGAGAGGCAGTGGTTCCTGCATAGGCATGTTTCTGTAATCCAGGTAACATGCGAACAGCCCACCCCTGCCTGATGTTATTGGGAGAATGCAATTCTATAGATATTGAAGCTTTGAACCATGAAAGTTTTATTTTCTGGTTTAATTGTGCTGTGGCTTTTATATTTTTATTTTGCGTAAACCAAAGTGTGATGCATGATTTGATGTATAAATATAATAAATAAAATTGTATAATGGAAGCTCTACAAAGACTGCACCTTTCTGCCCAAACCAGTTCATACAATACTCGATGTTTTATTTTTCTGAATGCAATGCAGATTTTTAACATCTGCTTTCTGTGCTAGTCCTCTTCTGCTTAGCAGACAAATAGTTCTGGTGAATTCAAAAGCTTATATTCTTAAACATGATATCATCTAATAATATATTGCTCTGATATTGTTGTAATGCTTGTAAATCTCATCTCTTGTGTAATGCTATTGTGACCTAAATAAGAAAGCTATCTTAATATGAAGGTATCTTTGGATACTTCTCATGGTTGCTTTTTAAGTTCTCCTGAAGACTTTCATTATTTATTCTTCCAGATTTTAAGTACAGTTGTTATACAATTACTATCCAGCAGGGATCATTATGCAAGCAAAATCTTTAAAACCTATACATCCCATAACTATGGATAGCATCAAAACTGGCAATCACATATGACACAGAGAAAAAGATTGTATACTCATTAAGAGTATACAATGAAAGCAACACAGAGGAGAGTAAGAATCAATTGGGGAAATAACATTTAAGCAGCACCGAGGAAATAACAGTAGATAGCCCCCGGAGGCAAGTAATGGGACAGCATGGACACACATCACTTGAGCTATTTCTGAACATGGGTCTATTGGTCTTCTGAAAGTCTGGCAGACCTGTGTCCAAAAATATCTCAGCTCAATAGGGTGAAGGAGGAGTGTCAAGGAGTATGCTGGAGGGAGCTCTACAGACTTAGTAGGTCAGGCAGCACATTAAGGCTGTGAGAAGCCCCCTGCCCCCAATAATGAAATATTTTGAAGAATATTAAAGGAGGCAGAATATTAAATTCCTCCAAAGGAGAAATGGAGAAAAAATCTTAATAAAAGCAGAAAGCAGCCCTAGTCTTCCTGCCATAGGAAAACAGCTTCAGACTAAGAAGTTTGAAGAAGCTGACCTTTAGGAATGCAGATTTTGTATCCATTCAGAAAGTTTAGACCAATCTATTCATAAACAAAACACCTTCAGCCACAGTTCACACCTAAGACTGGAACTGATGGTATAAGAATTTATATTCCCCCATCCAAATTCTATGGACAGGACATGACCTTTAGGACATAGTAGGATTAACCCACCACCATTGAAATAGTAAAAAATGCAAGACTCACTACATTGTACAACCCCCTGGAGCATCTCAATCACAAGACCCCAGAACCCTATAAAGATCCATCTACTCACTCCGCCATTTTGTCAGCCACCCCAGAAACATGCTGCTGTCAATAACGTTTCTGGCATCCAAAACAGAGACCTTCTTTCCAACCAGCCAGCCTCCATTTTGTTTCCAGTGTTTTTCTACTGTCTTGGAACCAGACCAGATTTTTCTTCCTACAAAGTTTTACACTTCATTCACTCCCACATTTCCCACCAAGTACGAAATCATATGACCATGACTATATTTTCTGGCTTGAAAGAGGCAAGACTAGTTCCACACCTTTGGTTTCTGTTTGCATCATTATTTTGATGATGATGATGTCTCATCATCATCAAAAACCATCAATTCCCCATAGAAAAACTTTTGGTGTCCATTGTATATTAATCTTTAAAATCCTGAGTTAGTGTATGTATTTGAAGCCAGAATTTTCTAGCCTTTTTAACACACCTACCAAACATGATAAAATGTCCCTTCTTGTTGTTCACATTTACAACATACATTTAAAGTTTGCTAATGGTACATCTTTTTTTTTAAATTAAAAAAAAACATTCTTAAAGATGATAGTCTAAATTTTGTTACTTTTAGTGCATATTTTCCCATTCTTCCATCTGTATGTTATCTCTCCTTTGCCTGACCCTTTCCTTTTGCCAGCACAATTTGATTGCTTTCGATCTGTAGAAAAGCAAACAGCTTACTCTCTTGAAATACCTCTCTAATGTCTTTGTTCAGGGCAAAGGGGAAGGAGTACATTTCACTTACTGACTAATAGTGATCATAGCATTGAGGGATGCTGCATTGAGGGCTGTAAAGTTATTTTTTCATCCCCCCCCTCCCCGTATTGTTCTAACTTCAGCCGGTCACTGAACAAACAGTTGATAAGTGAGGACTACCTGTATACCAGTCTTTTTGTTACTTGGGATATAAGAGGAAACTGGTCAATTTTAATCAGCTCCCTAATATCCCAATTGCATGAAAATAGCAATTCACTGCCAAAATTGCTTTCTTCCAAAGTAATAAAATAGTAGAAAGCACTGCTGTGTAAAAAATCCCCTATCAGCAGAAAATCTTTAGCACACTGATGTGAAGCAGAATCATCAATACACCTTTTCTCCTATTCAACAGAATTTGCTGCTCTATCCCATGGTTTTTTTAAAAAAAACACAGTTTTACTGGACTTTTGAAGACCATTGAATGTATGTTTAATAACAGACCTAGTGGGCTTTTTTTTAATCTCACATCCATAATTGATTTGCTTATTTCTGATTCCTTTCTGAATGTGCATACTATCTTTCTCATTGTGGAGAGAATAAAGAGGATGGACTTGAAGGAGACAGGGAAGCTCCACTACTAAGATAGTAATCAGATAAATTAGGATCAAGACCATGCCAAGAATGAGATTTACCAAAATGCCTTGGACAGCATCCTCTATTCATACAAAAATAATATAGCTTTTCTAATAAAAATAACTTTCAGCCTACATATGATCTGTTTCATAGTTTGGTGTACCTTTACATGGCTGACAGAGTGGAAAGAAATAATATGTCAGCTATCTATACTACATACATAGAATTTTATTACATATTTCTAAGAGCACATTTTTGAGATCTGTCAAAACAGACTTTGATCAAGCATAGAGATCAACAATGAAGAGAACCTGCTGAAATCCAAAAGCAGAACACAGACACACCCGCTCCAATCTTTTAAATTCTTACATTGCAGAAATTTATGGTCAGGGGGGAAAAAGTGTTAGAAATTAAGTTCTTGGAGAAGAAACTAAAAAAGTTTACATTGCCCTACTAAGATTTCAGACAGTGGTGGGATTCCAATTTTTTTCCTACCAGTTCTCTGAGAGAGCCCTTTGCAGTTACTGACAGCACTCAAAGACCACCCTCAGTGTCAGCACTGGTGAGCTGAGCTGTTTTTTTAGCTCAGCTGAGGTGGGGCAATCCATACTGCCGTGTGAATCAGCTGAGCTAAAAAACAAAGGAATATAGGATAGGGAACGATGGGGGTCGGAGAGTGGGGCCAACCAGAGGTAGTATCTGCCAGTTCTCTGAACTCAAAATTTCGGCTACCGATTCGCCTGAACTGGTCCAAACCGGCTGAATATCACACCTGGTTTCAGTGGTGTGGGTATTATTTTTCAGGGACTTTGTTTTGCATGATCTTTGTATTATTTTAAGTGCCTTATGTACACTGTTCACAGGTGGAATGGATTGCCCAGTTGAATGAATGAATGAATGAACAAACACAGCCAGTTTATTAAATAGATAAATCAGTTTATTTTTTAAAAAAGGAAAACAATAAAATAAAATAAATAAAGCCAATTGTATTCCTTAGTGAAAGGAGAAATCTATGGGAACTGCATGATGGACAAGACTAATACATGTGGTGAACAATAACAGACTCAAGACACAACTCTATGGGGAACCCATACTCAAGGAGATGGAAACTTTTCTTCCAATTTGTACAAACTGGGGCCTATCAATAAGAAATCAAGTATCCACAAATATGTTTGTTCACCAGTTTGTTGCAGAAGAATTTAGAAATTCTGAGAGTTGAAATCTTTACACCATAAAGTTGTCCAGTTTGAAAAACACTGCTGTAGAGCCAGAATTATGTGGGATCTTTGATTCACAACCTCCCTACTTGATGCCGAGCAGGACAGAAAGACAATAGTCTAAAGGTAATCATGAGAAGCCAAGTTGTTGCAAAGATCATGCAATGTTGCAGGAAAAGTGCCTTTGCTTCTTTTAAATATGCCTACATAGAAACATACAAGAATAATTGCTTGCAAAAGATTACATAAAACTAAAGGTTATAGGAAAACAGCTGGAATTTATTATTTAAAGAATAACCAACCTTATTGGTTAGCATCTGCATAATAGTATTCAGTTCATTTGGAAGCAAGCTCACAGGAGAATCATGCAAACACACTACAGGATCTAAGAACATGGATCAGCTGTTTCAGACACAGAGAAGATGCTGGATTTTGTCATCTCTGTTCTTTCTTATCTTTTAGTCAATATGGAGCCAGAGCTGTTGTATGCCGTACTGTATATACACAGAAATTTAGGTATCTCTGGAGAAGCATAGAAATTTTGCTGTTAGGGGCACTGTACAGCTCATCCCACCCCCGCCCCCACATCATTATTGGCAATTTGAGACTATTTCTGACTTGGCCAGGTGGCAACAGTTTATCTTTTTTGTCTGGACTCTGAAACCGAGCTAAGTCAAAATTGGATCTGTGGGAACTACTCAGAAACTCTAAATTAAAAAGTAAAAGAAAACAAGAAAGTGCAATGAAGAACCATTTCTGTGCTATGGATCCATTCAGTACCAGATATTAGGCTTTTAACACAAAATACCTACCATCTGGATAGGAAGATGGGAGGTGGATTCCTATTTCTTGATTTGCCAAGTAAAAGTAAATGGATTTTTTTATAAGTGATAGGATGCTTTGTGTAGTGTTTTTTTAAAATTTTTTTAAAGTTTTACAAAGCACATAACAAATAAAGAATAGAAGAAAAAAGAAAGAAAGAAAGAAAGAAAAGTGCAGAAAGAAAAAAGTACAGAAAGAAAGCAAAAGTGCAAAAATAAAGAAAAAAGAAAAAGCAAAAGTGCAAAAATAAAGAAAAATGAAAGAAAAGCAAAAGTGCATAAAGAAAAAAGAATAAAAAACAGAAGAAGCTTCCAATTTTCTTTCCAGGAAATATAAATATATATACAATATTAATTCTTATTCTATTATTACAACCAACCCTTTTTTCTATTATCCTTTTTTTCTAATCATCAAAACCACAAATCACAAGCACATTTTTCTGTTTCATGCAAAAGATCTGATTTTTATTTGATGTCATATTCAGCTCATGGATCACACTTATAAAAACACGATTACCAGTTAAATTACCTGTTAAAATAACTGAGCGAGTTACATTTCATTTTTGATAATAATTATATACAACCATAACTCATTTGAAAAAATACGAAAGATGCATTTATATACTTAGCTTGAAACTGAGTATCACTTTTTATAGAATGTTTTCTTTGTCTTTATGAGAAAGAACAAAGAAATAGAGCAATAAACTTATAGCTAACAAGCCCCTTTTCCCCCTTAACTGATTTTTTCTTAATTTTCACTTTCTGTGAAAAGTAGATAGTGACAACCGTCCAATTTCTCAGACAAGCAGCACTAGTTGCCAACCTGTGAAATGCAAGTAGGAGATCATTATTTGCTGACTATTCTTCATGCTTTTAAGAGCCAGAGGGATTCTATACACAAAATGAAATTATTCAAGGGTCTTTAATACGTTATACTTAACAACAATAAAAAAAATATGTAAACAATAAAGAACAGATAACACCCATCCATTCGGATAACTGTTCTTCAAAATATAAAAGGAATCAAGGCTTTTCTTGATTTTGGATAGGCTGTGAATGTCTTCAGATAATACCTGTAAGAAAACAAACACAAACATGAAGATATGTACCCTAAATTATAATCCTGCTTTAAGAAGGTACAATCTCATTTCTCAAATCTCTTCTGGTATGTGGCTCTTCAAAAATGGCTCACAAATGGATCCAAAGTTTCAAAGAATGTTAACATTTAAATGATAAATAAAAAATTACTTTTATATCCTTCTCTCTATCAAAGGACCATCTGCCATGATGGAAATAATTCTAATAACATTAAAACTCACTCTTTTATATTCAATATTTTACTGCACTTATTTTAATTGTTGTAAATATTTGGTAATTTGTAATGAAAAATTTATCAAATACTACAAAAACTACATGTGATGTTTATATATTAAGTTTCCTTTCACTTGTAAGTCGCTTGAGAAAGACTCAATACTTCTGGAAGACAAGATTTAAACATTTGGTGTCTTCCAGCAGAGACAGACTTCAACTGATATTATTTGTAGAGAATGCCTGTTATTTTTGAATAGCGACTAGCTGGTAAATGTTGATCGTCATTTGTCAGAGATCTATACTCAGCATTATTTATCCATCATGAGAAGTCCAAGAATAAAACAGTGGAAGAGTTTCCACAGGTAATCCTCATCGTACGAACACAATGAAGCTCAAAATTTCTATTGCTAAGCAAGGCAGTGGTTAACTGAGTCATGGCCCATTTTGCCACCATTGTTACCATGGTTGTTAGGCGATTCACAAGCAAATCTGGCTTTTTTGCGTGTTATAATTGTGGAAACTGGTCATAAGAAACCTTTTTCGTCTCTGTTATAACTTTGAATGGTCATTATAAATGAATGGTTGTAAATTAAGGAGTACCTGTATTTCGAGGTATTTTCTACATGGTTTTTATGCTTGGCTAAATGAAACTTAAGTAACAGAATAAAAAGTTATACAAAATACAACAAAAAGTTATGTTCCTTATTGAAAGTTTATAAAACCCTCAGCTTTAAGGATAATGTGAAAAGAAAGTTCTTATTCTAATTTTCTAAGTTGTCTATTCAGTGTGGCTCCTACAGAAAGCATTGTGTATATTTATATGACTACCCGATTCAGCATTTGAAGTTTCAGGGCAAAAGTAAAAAAGACAATAGACATGCTGTGTGCTAGGTCCTATAAATTACACGTGAAGCAGATCTGTGTGGAAACAAAGAAAATAAGGGTAGATGGGGAAAATCTATGCTTCAGCGGTTTCTAATCCACTTGTAAAAGGCCAAAACTAGATAAATCCATCTTTTGTGGTTTGACAATAAGTAAGGTAGCTACAAAATTCCTATCCAAAAACACACACATTTCCATAGACCTGTCTGACTTCTAGAATAAAATATAGAGACACATATGTTCTCATGTGCCTTGTGCTACAGGCAGCTCACACTTAGATTTCCTAAAAGAGAGGAGCACAAACAAATTTCCCCAGGCTCACAATGCTCATCCAAACAGAACTGCAATCCACAGCTGCACATGTCAGTTTAAGGGCCCACAGGAGATTATTTTAGCACACTGGAGTCAATTTGGATCAAAGGCAAAGTATTAATATTTCAAATAAATGGGCATCTTCTTACTCATCCTTTACTGTTTTATCTATTTTGACAGTTCTGGGAGACAAATATTTGAGCAAAATAGGTTGAAGCATAACTGCATATTGCTTGCTAATAACGCAGCATTAGTTTTGTGAAAATGGAATTTTAGTGAAAAGTGGCATCAAAGCAGTTTACAATAGAATAGAATGGAAATGTGGCTGAGAATGTGCACAATCTGTTTCCCAGAACAAATGTACACACAGTCACAATATATGTCTGGAAAAGGAGAAAGAGCACAAGCACAGCATATAAAATCAATGGGTGCAAAATGAAAAGAAGGGATGCAACTGCTTTAAGAATTGCTTTAGTTGGTACCCTTTTTCAGACGAGCAGAAGCCTGAAAGACAAATATGGGTTGCTTTAATAAAGAGCAGAGAGGCATCACAATCATGAATATTCCGAAGCACTTATTCTGAAGCTTTCACAGTTCTGATCAATTGGCCCTTTAGTTTACTTATTTATTTATAAATCCAGCTTGATATAGAAAGGCTCATATATATTATTCCCTGCTTCTGAGCCATATTATTAACTAGAATGTTGTCAGATATCATATTGTATAATTTATACAGTATAAATACCTATGGTGATGATAAGCACGTGGTCCAATGCAGGAGAGTGTAAAAAATGCAAAGGCTAAAGCAGGTAGAGACCAGGATGCTATAGCATACCCGAACCATTCCAGGATTTCTCCAAGAAAATTTGCTCCTGAAACATATGCAAACAATCCTCCTGCACAGAAGAGATCAGTTTAAATACTCTTGAGAAACAACAGCTAATTATTAGCATCAACATTGTTATTATTTGTTTATGGCTCCCTTGAAGAATTATATCCAGGGGTGGGATTCAAAAATTTTAGCAAGCCTGGTTGCTGGGTGGGCATGACCATGGCCTACTCAGCCTCCTGCACCACGGGGGGGGGGGCATTTTTGCCCTCCCCAGGCTCTGGAGGCTTTCCTTGAGTCTCTGGGAGGGCAAAAACGGCCTCCCCTTGGCTCTGGAGACCCTCCAAAGGCCAGAATGGGCACATTTCCAGACTTCCAGGAGCCCATTTTTCACACACACTCCAGAATCTCTGTGTGGGCCCTGCACTTACCTGGCATCCAAAAAGGGCCGTGTGGAGACTCGTGTAGTCCTTGCCAGTTCGGTGAACCAGATGTAAAATTAGCATCTGGTTCACCTGAACTGATTCGAACCGACAATCTCATTCCTGATTATACCAAAACTGAGTGCTCATGTGAAAGGTCGGACAACACACATAGTTTAATACAAGGGTGTCAAACTGATGGGCAGTGGGCCGGATGTATCATTCACAGGCCATGCCCACCCCAGCTCTGCAAATGGAAAAAAACATTGTGAAACATCATGTGAAGGCAATGTGATGCTGCAGGTTTGACATCCACGATGTAAGACAGTTACACTATACTGCCAAAAGTATTCGCTCACCTGCCTTTACTCACATATGAACTTACTGTAAGTGACATCCCATTCCTAATCCATAGGGTTCAATATGAAGTCAGTCCACCCTTTGCAGCTATAACAGCTTCAACTCTTCTGGGAAGGCTGTCCACAAGGTTTAGGAGTGTGTTTACGGAAATTTTTGACCATTCTTTCAGAAGTGCATTTGTGAGGTCACACACTGATGTTGGACGAGTTTACGTGGCCTATCACTTCATGGCTGAGTTGCTGTCATTCCCAAACACTTCCACATTCTTATAATACAGCTGACAGTTGACTGTGGAATATTTAGGAATGAGGAAATTTCACAACTGGATTTGTTGCACAGGTGGCATCCTATCACGGTTCCACGCTGAAATTCACTGAGCTCCTGAGAGCGACCCATTCTTTCACAAATGTTTGTAAAAACAGTCTGCATACCTAGGTACTTGATTTTATACACCTGTGGCCATGGAAGTGATTGGAACATCTGATTCTGATTATTTGGATGGGTGAGTGAATTCTTTTGGCAATATAGTGTATTTCCATTTCATTTTAGGCACACCAAAGAGGCTAAATAAATGGTGATCAGTGGGAAACAGGGCTGAGGTGCCAAATAAGTGCGATCTCTTCCAGTTCTTCATTCTGGCATCTGATCAAGACTTTCTCAGAGAATCTCATTAACTGTGTTAATGAACAAAAGGCCAATTAAATGATTTCACATTTCCAGCTAGTGTCTTCTTTATCGTGCCCTAAGGACAGGCTCTTGTGATACAAGCAAAGTTTTCAGAGTTATCCTATTTTTCAGCAAGTTTGGAAGGAAAATTATATACCTTGTGGAATTTTGTAAGTGAACTCTCCAGGCTTTCTTAGCTGACGTAGAAGAAAATCACTGTAGATATTAATTCCCATGCCAGACAAAAACAGCAAAAGACCTAAAGAAAAAAATATTTATGAGTTGGATAATACAAATATTTGAATTTCAGACTTTATTCAAACAAATATTGCACTGGCTTTATTCTTTGCCATTGAGAAAATATACTCCCTATTTTTTGTGAAAAATATTCAGAAGAGATACCTCAAGAGCAATTCTAACCAGGACCACGTAAGTGTCTTTCTTCAGGCTTGCCTTATGGCAATAAAAGTGGTAAAAATACTGTATGCTTATTTCTCAGTCCTCTGTTGGCTGACTGACTTGATCTCTCCTAGTTGGGAGGAACCAAGGAGATTCCTATAGAGTAGTGGTGGGGAACGATGGCCCTTTTATGACTTGTGGACTTCAACTCCCAGCATGGCTGGCTCAGGAATTAACAGATAATGTTCCAACAGAGTTGGAAGGAGCCTTATAGGTCATTTAATCCCACCCCCTTGAAGCAGGAGACCCTACATCATTTCTGACAAATTGCAGCCCAATCTCTTCTTGAAATTCTCAAGTGATGAAGCTCCCACAACTTCCGAAAACAAGCTGTTCCATTGGTTGATAGTTCTCATTGTCAGAAAGTTCCTCCTTATTTCTAGGTTGAATCTCTCCTTCATCAGTTTCCATCCATTATTCCTTGTCTGGCCTCAGGTGCTTTGGAAAATAGCTTGATACCCCCGCTCCTGTCTGTGATATCTCTTCAAATATTGGAAGACTGCTATCGTCTCCCCTGGTCCTTCTCTTCATTAGACTAGCCAGGCTCAGTTCCTGTAACCATTCTTCATAGGTTTTAGTCTCCAGTTCCCTAATCATCCTGGTTGCTGTTCTCTGCACTTTTTCTAGAGTCTCAACATCTTTTTTATAGTGTGGTGACCAAAACTGGATGCAGTACTCTAGGTGTGGTCTTACTAGGGCTTTATAGAGTGGTATTCGTACCTCATTTGATCTTGATTGTATCCCTCTGTTAATGCAACTTAGGATAGAATTGGCTTTTTTGGCTGCTGACGCACACTGCTAGCTCATATTTAATTGGTTGTCTATTAAGACTCCAAAATCCATCTCAGTCACTGCTATTATGCCTGGTTTCACCCTGTTTATATGTGTACTTTTGATTTTTCTTATCTAAGTGTAGGACTTTACTTTTCTGGGAGAATTCTGGGAGTTGAAGTTCACAAGTCATAAAGGGGCCATGGTTCCTCAGCTCTGCTTTGCAGGATCATCAGGGTGATTGTTATCAACATTTGATAGGGTGTTTCTGAGTTTTTCTAAAGCACCTCACAAGTTAAAGCAAAATTATATATAAATAGATAGTATGTATAATACTCTGTAAATGTTTCATTACAAATGTACCAAATATTTATAAAAGTTAAATAAATGCAATACAAAATTGAATATAAAAGAGTGAGTTTGGCAGATGTCTGATAGAAACATACTTCCAAAAACAAGAGTATGAGTGGGCAAACTGTTTTATTTTTCTCAGTTTCACATTTCCTTATTTCTCATTTTTCAAACCTTAAGTTCATTTTGTCTGCTTGCTGCATAACTTTGCATAACTTTCCACATAAAAATGTGCATTAAAAAGCTTTTTTACCCCCCAATACCTGCAAATACATCTCCCTAATACAGTACATATTTCGGAAAATTATTCTGAGTAGTGAACTGTAGTATCAAATGCAGAAAAATGTTAGTTCTATATCCAACTGCAATTGGATCCACAAGCATAGATTTTAAAAGTACTAATTCCTATTAAACATCATTTCTTTCTTCCATTTGAGGGATAAAGCCCTTTCTATATTAGCCTGAAATGTGATCAGAATCCTCTCTGGCAATTATTATCATAAGTACAGAATCCATTTTGTACCTTTGTTCAATTAGTATAAGATTGTGGCAGGAAAACAAGTGTTACTTTTTTTTAATTCTCTTGTTTTGTTTTTCTGCCTTAAGATTTTCACAGGTACTATGCCCTCCATCCCTCCCAATGTTGGCAAAGTTTGGATGAACTGAATAGCAGGCATATGACACATCACACAACACAGATAATACCTGACAAAAATCGTATGTCTTTACACCAATCATCAGGATATTCAGCACAATAAATCATGTAGTAACCTTGAAGGAAGCCATTATAGATGCAGAACAGTGTACCACAAAACATTATCTTCATTGGGAAAGGTTTGCCTCTTTGGAAGAATGGATAAATGAATGTCCTGAGGGACATCAGGAAAGAAAGGAAAAGAAACAGAAAATCACATAAAATTAATGTTAAACCTCAGATTTATAACAGATTCAAGAACTTAAATAATCTTACATGTTGCCAAGTATTCTATTTTCAGTAGCACCTTAAAATACTTACACTGTCACTTGGAGAGTGAGTCTGCTATCAGATGAAGTATATAGCAACCCAACCCCATCACAAAAATACCTAATAAAAGTAATCACACAAATAAGATGTTTGACACACTTTTTAAGCACAGGGCATCATGTATGCAAAATAGTTTTCTCCTTTTCAGAGACATCTGCTGCCTGAGTTAGATGTTTTATTTTGAGCACTGTGATCCAAAAGGATTGTTGTGAATGGATTAAGTCAGGGCTTGGTTTAACATCTACATAAAACCATCTCTGCGCATGTCAATCTGAGTGATACTGTCTGTCTTCTCATGATGTATGAATGCTCTAGGGATCTAGATTAAGGACAACAGACTTAGACTGAACCCAAGCAAAACTGAGTGGCTTTGGGTGCATGGAGCCTTAGGATCTGAATGTTTGTCATCCTTAGTTCTGGATGGGTTTGCACTATCCTGTTCAGACCCAGTTTGCGACCTAGGGGTTCTTCTGGACTCAAGTGTCCTGCTTGAAGAGGCAGGCATGACTAGGAGAGCTTTTGCTTAACTCTGGTTTGTGCACCAGTTGTGCCTTTCCCTGGATCATGATTCCCTGTGCTCAGTTTTGGTCTCCACAATGTCAAAAAGATGTTGCGATTCTAGAAACAGAGAAAAGCCACAAAGATGATTAGGAGACCTGAGGCAAAAACATATAAAGAAAGCTTGCTGGAATTGGGTATGTCTAATTTAATGAACAGAAGTGAACTAGAGGTGACATGATAGCAATATCCAAAACATCTCAGGCATTCCCCCAAAGAAGAAAGAGTCAAGCTATTCTCCAAAGCACCTGAAGGCAGGACAAGAATTCATCCTTCTTTTTAATAACCCTACCGATGTATGTATTCTTGTTGTGTTTGTTTGTCATTGTTTACTTTATTGTTCTATTCTACTTTGGGTTGTTTTATGCCTTTTTAATTTTCTTCCATGAAAATTGTGAGCCTTATTATTGGAAGCCTCTCAGAATAGCTGCAAGGTGAGACAAGCGGCAAATAAATTTGACAAATAATAATAACAATAAATACTTCAGAAAAGTATTGGCCCATGGTTTTACTCAACTTGACAAAAAATAAAATCCTGAATTTCATTCTCTCTACATTGGACAGCAACTGCATTGTGTGAAGGTTGTTATTAAGTAATATATATAGCATTTTTCTTTACAACGGCTTGTAAAATACTTTGGGGGATTGTTATCCTGAAAGGTGGCATATTATAAATAAGTATAATAATTAGCTTAGCTTAGCTTTATTGATTAGCTCAGTGTTTTTCAACCACTGTGCCGCGGCACACTAGTGTGCCGTGACATAGTGTAAGGTGTGCCGTGGGAGAATTACTTTATATATAGTCAATATAGGCACAGAGTTAAATTTTTTTAACATTTTCTAATGGTGGTGTGCCTCGTGATTTTTTTCATGAAAAAAGTGTGCCTTTGCACAAAAAAGGTTGAAAAACACTGGATTAGCCTATAGGTCATATCAAAACAGAAGATTCAAATACGTATTACCAATAAAATCCAATAAAAACAATTTAAAGTAAGAGTAGGGTAAAATACAATAATTATGGGATAAAATACAATAATTTAATATGTAAATGTATAAAATAGAATAAATTAACATAAAATTATATTTCTGTATCACCCCTACAATCTACCCCAATCAGGCACACATATGCCAATCTCAATCGGACCATTTTAGTCATACTGTGCTGTATTAAATGTCGTTTTCAAATTCTGGCCACACATGAAGTATGTGTTTTAATATGGGCCTCACTGTTTAATGTATGAATCAAGGTACTTATCTCTCACCCCCTTATACAGACAGCAATCAAATAATATATGATTCAGGTCTTCTACCTCTTCAGCTCTGCAAATACACATACAGTCATTATATGGGATAGAATGGAATCTCCTATATCTAACCATTGTATTAAGCTATTCTAATCTTGCTCAGGTAAATATCTCCTTGAGATATTTTGGCAATTGTGACTTTAAATAGTTGTCCATTTGGAAAGTGCCTTTATATTTGCTCAGCCATTTCAGGCTACCAGTCTTACTAAGTTTGACTATGCCATTTTGGGGCTTCTATGTCCGTGATTCTTTGGGCACCTTTTTTTTTTATTTGTTCTCCTGTTATACAAGAGGCAGGGAGGCCACAGCTCTTTATGGAATTTGTCAATTTAGTAATCCAGAGGGTTTATGGTTGCCCTTTTATCTAATAGACATAATTTAGGGAGTTTATAATAATTAAACATGTGCCAATCTGGACCCCAAGGCCATCAAGAAATACTAAGTTTGTTTTATCTGATCACAGACTGCATTCAGATGATTAGGTAAAGCTGTATAAACAAAGAGAAGCAGAACAAAAAACTACTAGAAGTTTCTGTGAAAGCTCAACAAAATACGTTCTATTGCAGCACAGGAAGATTGAATTGAGTTGTGATAGTCTCCATCGTGCTTCAGTTAAAATATTGCACAAAGCTAATTTGACAAAATAAATGTATTTCTGGAATAATTAGAAAAATGACATTAGAAAATGTATGATTAAAAAATCTTTGAGAAATTTAAAAACTGCAGGTGAAACTCGAAAAATTAGAATATCGTGCAAAAGTTCATGAAAACCCCAAATCCACAATCTCAGAAACTTAGAATATTACATGCAATCAATAAAACAAGCATTGTACACAATATCGGACCTCTGAAAAGTATAAGCATGCATATGTACTCAGTACTTGGTTTGGGCCCCTTTTGCAACAATTACTGCTTCAATGCGGCGTGGCATGGAAGCTATCAGCCTGTGGCACTGCTGAGGTGTTAAGGAAGACCAGGATGCTTCAATAGCGGCCTTCAGCTCTTCTGCATCGTTCGGTCTCATGTCTCTCATCTTTCTCTTGGCAATGCCTCATAGATTCTCTATGAGGTTCAGGTTAGGCGAGTTTGCTGGCCAATCAAGCACAGTAATCCCATGGTCATTGAACCAAGTTTTGGTGCTTTTGGCAGTGTGGGCAGGTGCCAAGTCCTGCTGGAAAATGAAGTCAGCATCCCCATAAATCTTGTCTGCAGAAGGAAGCATGAGTGCTCCAAAATCTCATGGTAGATGCCTGCGTTGACCCTGGACTTAATGAAGCACAGTGGACCAACACCAGCAGATGACATGGCTCCCCAAATCAACATAGACTGTGGAAATTTCACACTGGACTTCAAGCATCTTGCAGTGTGTGCCTCTCCATTCTTCCTCCATACTCTGGTCTTTGGTTTCCAAATGAGATGCAAAAGTTGCTCTTATTAGAAAAGAGGACTTTGGACCACTGAGCAACAGACCAGGTCTGTTTTTCTCTAGCCCAGGTAAGATGCTTCTGACATTTGTTGTTCAGGAGCGGTTTGACAAGAGGAATACGACATTTGAAGCCCATGTACAGGATTCGTCTGTGTGTGGTGGCTCTTGATGCACTGACTTCTTCTGTCCACTCCTTGTGAAAGTCCCCAACACTTTTGAATGGCCTTTTCCTGACAGTCCTCTTCAGGCTGCGGGCATCCCTGCTGGTTGTGCAGCTTTTTCTTCCACACTTTTCCCTTCCACATAACTTTCTATTAATGTGCTTTGATACAGCACTTTGGGAACATCCGACTTCTTTTGCAATTACCTTTTGAGGCTTTCCCTCCTTATGGAGGGTGTCAATGATGGTTTTCTGCACAACTGTTAGGTCAGCAGTCTTTCCCATGATTGTGATTCCTACTGAACCAGACTGAGAGACCATTTAAAGGCTCAGGAACCCTTTGCAGGTGCTTTGTCTTAATTAGTTGATTAGAGTGGGACACTTTGAGCCTAGAATATTGCATCTTTTCACAATATTCTAATTTTCTGAGATTGTGGATTTGGGGTTTTCATGAGCTGTAAGCCATAATCATCACAATTATGACAAATCACGGCTTGAACTATCTTGCTTTGCATGTAATGAGTCTATCTCATATATTAGTTTCATCTTTTAAGTTGCTTTACTGAAATAAATGAACTTTTGCACGATAGTCTAATTTTTTGAGTTTCGCCTGTATGTGCACAATAAAAAGATTTATATAAAAACTCCATGTTTTAGAATTAGAATTAAGTTACAATAAAGTTAAAATTTGTCTTTTTTAAAAAAAAAGTCCACTTAAAACATTGGGAATAAGAACATGATGGGCCAGAATTGAACAGTAAAACAGAACAGATTTATATTGATCCATGCATGACTCATTCCAGGTTATTCACAAACTATAATATCAACCTGTTCTAAAGGAGCTGATTAGATAACTCCAGCGTAAACACAGCAAAGGCCATTTGTATCTTATCATGCATATTAAGCAGCAAATAAAACAAGTGCTTGCTGTTTTCATTAACTTATCAAACAGGACAAAAAGCCCCATTTTAGACAATTATGCAGGCCTTTCAGGGACAAGGAAAGCACACTGTGTTTTTAAAGTTAACAGCCAAGGAACATAGTTTCAGATGAATATTTATGAACACCAGCATTAACCTGACCCTTTTCACCAACTAATTAAAAAAACAACATACTTTGAAAATTATTGTAACACCTCATTTATTTAATTATTAATCACATTTGCACTGATCCTGTCATTGTTGCCTGTACATTTTTGGAACTTTTTTTCTCTGAAACCTGAGATCAAATAGCTCCTCTAGTGTTGTTTCCGCCTAACTACTGCCATGTAAAAAAAAAAAAGGAAGTAGACCTCATGAAAGTTATTTTTCTTTTTTAATATACACTGTAGACATATCAATAAATTAGCTTCATTCACACAGTAAATAAAAATAAAGATGACTGAACAAAGAAAATCCTGTGAACATTTGCTATCATTTATTCAATAAAAAGTGAACAAGCTGTTTCTTTTTATTGCAAAAATAAGCATGCTGTTGGCTGTAATATTTGGTCCTCTTCTTTGGCAAAAACAAATTGAAGCAGGCATTCTTATAACTGTCTGGGGATTGGGAGGAATTTTTTCCTACTCTTCCATGCAGAATGTTTTCAGCTGTGGCCCTCTGAGCTTGCCTCTTTTCTTGCAGACCTTTTATAACCCTAACTAGGTGTCAGCATCACTCCATTACATAATTAGGAAAGAAAGACTAAGAGACTCCATGGATTGGAAATCCAAAGTACTTTTACTAATTATAAATGGTAAGCAAGCAGTTGCGAAGCAAAGTCTACTTAATTAGGCGCGAAAGCGATTGATATATAGAATAGTCCATTCCCCACCCCTTAGGATCATAGCTCCAGGCCAATCATAAGTCCTTCAAGTGTCAGGTGTGAATAACTTCAAACAGGCATCACGAAGATGGAATGTCGAGGCCGTTAATCTACGCGGGAAGCTCCCACGCATGCGCCATCCGAGCATCTCGAACATCCTAGAAGATTCCTCCAGCTCATCAATTAACCCCTCCCAAATACTAGCCCTCCCTCCCCGTTTCATGGCAGCTGAAGCAACAGCAAGGCAGAAGCTGACATCCGGCCGCCCCCCGGAAAAAGGCTGTTAGGCCTGGAAAAAAAACAAAACGAAACAGACAAACAACAAAACACAAAAAGAAGAAGGGGGGGGAAAGAAAGTCATGGCTTGTCGGGATAAGCAGCATAAAATTTCTGAAGTAGGCGGGGAGCACAAACATGGGATTTATCAACCCATTCTGTGTGGGAGGGAGGAAAATGCTTCCAAGCCACCAGGTATTGGATGCGATTACGGTGCTTGCGGGAATCAAGAATGGCACGAACTTCAAAATGACGTTCCCCATCAACTAGTAATGGAGCAGGCAGAGGTTCATCAGGGGGACGCAAGAGGGAAACCCGAACAGGTTTGATGAGGTTAATGTGGAACACCGGGTGGATTCGGTTGAGGTGTTTTGGCAATTGTAAACGAACAGAAACAGGATTGATGACCTTTACAATAGGGAAAGGGCCAACATATTTGGGTCCCAATTTCTTTGACTTCTGCGTAGTGTGCAGGAATTTCGTGGACAAATATACCAAATCCCCAGGCCGGTATTCATAGGGCTGAGAGCGCTTTTTATCTGCTTGCTTCTTATGGGCTTTATGTGCAGCGTCCAAAGTGGAGAAGGTCAATGGCCAAATTCGACTGAGACGCTCACTCCAGTCCGCAATTGAAGGGACTTGCGGTTGGTCACTAGGCAATTCGGGAATAGGAACAAAATCCTGACCGTAAACGACCCGAAAAGGGGTGAAACCCGTGCTGGAATGAACCGGTTTGCTTAGTTGGTTTGCTTAGGATGTTTTGAAGGGCATTAGTTGGCTTGGGTTGCTTGTCAGCTGTGCAATCTTGAAGGATTTCTTGCATGCACAGCCCATTTCAGATCACCTCACAGCATCGTGACAGGGTTTAGATGTGGGCTTTAACCTGACCATTCTAGACTCCTCCCCACCCCCATTCCTTCTTTCCTTTCTTTTCCATGGTGTATTTTCTAGAATGTTTACAGCTGCTTTCATGTTGCAGCGTCCAATTGCAGTTGAGCTTCAATCTTCTGACAGATGCTCAATAAACCTCTGGTACAATGAAGAATTCATGGTTAATTCTAGGATGCTGAGGTGCCCAGACCCTGATGCAGCAAAGCAGACCCAAATTATAACATTTTACCACCATGCTTTACAACTGGTATCAGGTTAGTCTGGTGAAATGCTGTTTTTGCTTTTCATCTAACATGTTTTCTGGTACTATACCAAATAATTCTATCTTTGCCTTGTCTGTCAGAGCACATTGATCCAGAAGTGCTGGTCTTTGCTTAATTATTCAGGAGCAAACTTGCAGATAGTCCTCAATTTGCAACCATTGTTCAGTGACTGTTCAAACGTATAACAGCGCTGAAAATGGATTTATGTCCGTTTTTCACATTTATGATCATTGCAGCATCCCCATGGTCACATGATGAAAATTCAGCCACTGGGCAACTGACTCATATTTATGATGGCTGCAAAGTCCTGGGGTGGTGTGATCACCTTTTGCAGCCTTCTGACAAACAAATTCCCAATGAGTCCTCTGCTGATTGTCTTTCCTCAGCTCATTAATCTGTCTCGTGTGAAATTCATTAGATGCTGTCATTGACCATCCACTTTTTTCTTGTTCACCACAATCAGCTCTTCCCAATTTATCATTTTCCTATGCTAATAATCATGTTAGAGTTTCTAGCACATTTGTGCTGTTATCTGTTGGTGACTGATAATGATGGTGCAGAGGTGGCTTGTTCCTAGTTCGGCCAAACCAGTAGTGGAATTCAGGCCTGGGTCGCAGAACTGACAGCGGCCCAGGCCTGCCATGCCCCCGAACCAGTTCCCTCGCCACTGCTGGACTGCCGCCATTTTAGTTTTTAGTGATTGCACATAGGCAGTTCACTGTAAATTGTTCTGCGCATGCGCAAAGAACAATTTTCATTGAACAGCGCAAATTGGTAGTAAAACCGGCAGTAACCACCCCTGTGCTGGTGGCACGGTTTTTCATGCAATCTTTCAATTTTTTTCATGAATATTTTAAGCATAGTAATTGTTTACATTTCTTTGTGCCAAATCTGCATAGAAGTATGTACTGACCAATAATTTAGTTAGCTGTCAGTAGCAGGAATATGACCAATTTCTTTTATGGTTTTATTCTGATCATTGAATGTATATGAAAGATATAAAATATCTAAATTTGGAGAATATACCTTCCTTTCTTCCTTCCTTTCTTTCTTTTTCTTTCTTCATTTCTCTCTCTCTCTCTCTCTTTCTCTCTCTCTTTTATCAAAAATATCCCTTTAGTATTTAAGATTTAAGATTTAGATCACTTTGTAACATGACAAATATCTCTCTTCCTCTTTTTGTCTAACAATATCCTCAATAACACTGCAAGTGAAAAGAGATAACTTTCAGTGTCAGATGTAAAATGTGCCCTTTAGAGAAAAGTTTTCATCATTCAATTATTAAAAAAGGAGTACTGTCACCTAGCTTTCTCTAATCCTAATGATTTTTCCATAAATGCGAGAGAACATTTTTGATGCTTAGGAATATGTATTTTATTACAATAAACTGATAATTTTCCTTTTAGCCATGCATAATTATTATTAGAGCAAATGTTTTATTAATTCTGGTTCAATATTTTAATAGTTTGCAATGGACTCATCCAGTAGAGGTCTCTTAGAACTCAACAGTCACATATGTTTGGCTAATATAATATAGCCATTTCCAACTTGGCGGCTTTCTCCTGGCTTTAACTACAAACTTGCCATGATGACTAGGAAAGACAGAAGCTGTAATAAAACATATCAGGTTTAGGAAGGTTGCAAATATAGGTCACATTCAATGTTCTTATTTTGTTTTCACAACTCTAAAAGTAGAGTTTTGTTGAGTGAATTGGGCCAACATATTTATAAATCTTGAAATCTCAACTCCTTTGGAATAGAATTTTCTTCAGAAAAAGTAACTGAAAACTTAGAATTGCTTCCTACTAAAGTTCCCACGACTGACTGTCAGAACACATGTATTTATGGCATTATTTCAATCTTCACATTTGCTGTAATTTTATATATTGGAAATTAGTTAAGATTGATGGAGAGGACCAGTGGGCCACATAGCAGACATACAGTCCAGCTACAAATATCTTGGTATCCCACAGTTTCATGGGAACCACAAGGAGGAGGCAGGGAAGACAACAATGCCCAAATATCATCAAAGGATAATACATGTCCTGAAAAGACAGTTCATAGAAAGATAAGATCCATGCCATCAGCACATACGCCCTGCCAGTCATCAGATATCCTGCCAGTATAGTGAGCTAACCAAAGGAGGGATGGACACAGCCTATTTAAAGACCTGAAAACTCCTCACAATTTTTAAGGAGGTTTCCATCCCAGGTCCAACACCAAGAGATTGTATACCAGCTGGAAAGAGTGCATGCATAGTCTGGTGAGTGTGAAAGCCACTGTCCTGGATAAAACCCAGAATATCCAAAAGTAACATCAGTAAGATAGTACTCAAAGATTGATTTCCAAGAGAATGCCCGGGGCAGCAACAGACATGGAAAAATCAAGCAGGGGAAATGCAGATACCTGAGGAGGCTGACATTGGGAAATCCTACCAGTGGTTGGAAAGGGCTGGATTAAAAGAGAGCACTGATCAGAACATCACAAGAATGGGTACTAAGCACCAGATCCACAGAAGCAGGGGTCTACTACACTAGACAGGACCCTAGATGCAGACCACAGACAATGAAACACATAGTGATAAGGTGAAAGATGCAGGCAAGAAGAGTATACACTGAATAGCACAATCACATAGGTGGAATTGTGTATAGGAACATTTGCCCACTGTATAGGCTAGACCTCCCAAGTCCACATAGGAGATTCCACAAGGGAATAACAGGGTCGAATCTTGTAGGACTTCCGGGTCTGGTCAGACATGCAGTAATGATCAATCAAGCAGACATTATGGTAGTAGATGAGATCCACAATTCAGCAGTTGTGGTGGATGTAGCAATGATAAGTTACAGCAACATCAGGAAGAAGGAGAAGGGGAGGCTGGAGAAGTACTGGGTCACAAAGGGGAAACTAGAAAGAATATGGAAAATAAAATGCTCCTATTGGTGGTAGAAGCACTTAGGGCTGTGACTCCTAAGTTGGCTCCAATAGAGCCCAGGGACAACACCAGAGCTCTCTGTCCAAAAGAGTGCAATATTAGGAACAGCTAAGATACCGCACAGAACCCTCAAACTCCCATGCCCCTGATAGAGGATCCAAGATTAAAGAAGACACATACCACTGATGGGATGAGAAGGGATTCCCCCCACCCCCAAAGAACATTACATGATGGTAACATCATACTTTTGTTAACTATTTAACTTTCTTAAATATAAGATTTTGTTGTCAGGAACACATGTCATTGTGATATGTCTATTATGTAATATAGTCAGAGCTTTTTCTATAATTACAGCTTAAATAAGACATTTTACTGCAACAGTTTGTTTCTATAGAAGAAATGATGAGTACGTATTGTTTGGACTATCTGCTTATAACCTATACATGGGAATCTTCATTCTTGGAAAGTTCTACCAAACTTTCCCCCCTCATCTATTTTCCAGCTAGACTTATTCTACTAGTCTTTTTCTATCTATTAGTTTGAGAGAGATATCAGTTTACAACCTGGCAGATAATTGAAAATTGCCCTTCTTTTCTTGCCACAAAATATCCCTTACTATTTTTCTAGAAAATAAACGCATGAAATTTTATGAAGATGGATCAGTTTGTTCCTGTTGCTTTAATGTGTCTCATATATCAGCTCAAAGGATGAAAGATGTGCCAGAATGACTTAGCCAGAATAGATACTTCAAAAAGCTAGTTGCTGGAATAGTGCAGAAAATTCTAAGATTTATTATGTGGTTTTAATTATGAGAAGAACAGAAAGGACTTCTTGAATATTAAAATGGAACATAAATGCCATGGCTACATATTAGTTGAGTTTTAATCCTCATGCACAATTAAAATTGTGACATTCTCACACAATATGTAATAAGAAAGACTACATGTAATTTATTAACATATACGTATATTAAAATGTTTACAAATGGGCAAATGAAAAGAATGGAGAAATGAAGACCAACTTTTAAGAAACAGAATTTTTGCATTCTGGGTCTTTAATTCATTACTAATTATTTTACATTTTGAAGATTTCGTCTGCAAACATAAAGCAGGATATATGAGAAAACTTTTCAAGGATTTTAAAATCCTTCTATTGTGAGATATGGAATAAAATTGACTCATGTAGAACTTATGATCTTATCTGTTGTTAGCATTCTTTACTGGTAAACTGTGTACAAGTGAGATGTACAGTTTCATCACTGATGATTTCAAGAAGGCACCCAAACCACCAATAGATAATAGGACTCTCTTTTTTACAAAGAGATAAGTGATATACTATCACTTGTATTTTTAACCAGGTACTATAGGAAACTCTGTACCCATTCAGATATTAAAAGTACACTAGCCAAGTTGTTTTACTCATGGCTCCCATTTAGAGTGAATGTCATGAAACAATATTTTCCAACTTAGAACTTAGTGCACTTTAGATATGTTGATGTGTTCCAAAGTCCAATCAATCTGAGGACACAAGGTTAGTTAAGTCAGCTTCAAATTCAAATTTATTTGTTGAAGAATAGTGCAACAAAAGTGAATTTACTTTAAAAAAATTACTTTCTTATTTTCATGTAAACATGAAAAGCATTGGTTTGTTATCTTAGGTGTCCCTTGAGGTCACACTTAGCCTTGAGTATGCACTTATTTTCTTTCATTTTGGAAACAATTTTTGAAGATTTATACCAACCTAACAAACTGACAAGAGGCATGCATCAGTATCCTTTCTGATTCTTGCATAATTCTGATGCTCGCCAAAATAAAGTATCCTATCCTATTCCATGATGCTGCAGGCTATGGTGAATATAGGACTGTTTTGTAATCATATATTTCATAATCTGTTCCTATATTTATCTTATTTATATTTATCCTTATTACTTGGTGATTTATCTCAGAAGGAGCTGCAGAAAATACATGAGAATTTTAAACATTCTATTATAGAGTATGGAAATTGGCAATTTGCAAATAACATTATTTTAACAGAACCCTAACCCACCTTCACCCCCATATTACAATGGACTTCTAAAGAACGTTGAGAAAGTCATAGCAACCTAGTTAAAGTAGTCATAATAGTAAACATAGGAAAGCTATCGTTGTTAGAATATTATTCTCACTGGGGTTTGTACATTCTTAATAACATTAAACCATATCATAGCTTAGTTTAGTTTAGCTTCTTATGAGTCCTAAATAAAGCACTTCTTTGCTTGGGATTCTGGACACTAAATTCAGCTTAACAGTACATATGAGACTGCCAGGACAATGCACAGCATGCAAATTAACAAAAGGGAAAACGAATACTGTAACATGGGACTCTAGTGACTAACTTCCATACCACTGATACATGAATCTCATTTTAATTATCAGGCACTAATACTCTTCTCTCTGCTCTAAAGCACCGTGCAGGGTGTCCTACTCACAGAGGCAATGAACCCCATATACTGTATTACGTGACCCTTCTCTATAATGTGAATGTCAAAATAGATCCCTCTAGGAAGGGAAGCCAGAAATGCAGAGAGAATGGGTAGAAATGCAAATGCATTGCCAAGTATCATTGCCAAGGATCACTCTTCTACTTGGGACAGGAGGAGGGGTTTGACAATGCCGGGAATACATTCTGTAACTGTGATAGGGACCTTGGAGACCTAGTGGACGATCATTTAAACATGAGTGAGTATTGTGTAACAGCAGCCAAAAAAGCTAATATAATCCTGGGTTGTATAAACAGAGGCATAGAATCAAAATCACGTGAAGCATTAGTACCACTTTATAAAGCCTTAGTAAAACCACACCTGGCATACTGCATCCAGGTTTGGTCACCACATTACAAAAAAAATGTTGAGACTTTGGAAAAAGTGCAAGGAAGAGTAACTAAGTTGATTAAAGTCCTGGAGACTAAAACATATGAAGAATAATTGCGGGATTTGTGTTTGACTAGACTAGAGAAAAGAAGGACTAGGGAGGACATAATAGCAGTATTCCAGTATTTGAGAGGCTGCCACAAAGAAGAGGGGGTCAATTTATTTTCCAAAGGACCAGAAAGCAGGACAAGAAACAATGGATGGAAACTCATTAGGAAATTAATGGAGAATTAAGAAGAAACTTCCTAACAGTGAGGGCAATTAACCAGTGGAACAGCTTGCCTTCAGAAGTTGTGGGTGCTTCATCATTGGAGGTTTTTCAGAAGAGATTGGACAGTCACTTGTCTGAAATGGTATAGGATCTCCTGGTTGAGCAGGAAGCCAGACTAGGAGACCTCCAAGGTCCCTTCCAGCTCTATTCTGATTCATTGATTTATAATGTAGGATTGTAAATGGGATCATGAATATATTGCCAGGAGTATCTACAAAGTAGAGCAAATTGCCACAACACAATATTCAGTGCCAGCTTGATTAATCATGCCACCTTCTGTCAATGCAGACTTGCATTTCAGAATGCTTTGGAAGGAGGTGCAGCATTGGCGGTGGCAATCAAGCAATTAGCAACATTCTCCAGCTCAAGCATGAGGCCAAAACAAAAGATATATCGGCATCTCTCACTGGCATTATTAGACCAGTATTTTTCAATCATGGTAAATGGAGAGTATGTGGACTTCACTTTCCAGAATTCTTCAACTATTAGGCTGGCCAGTAGGGTGGCTGAGAATGACCATGACTTACCTGAAGGGTCCTTTTCTGTGCCCTGCTTGGAGAGTCCAAGCAATGAGTTAAATTAGTCTGGTTGCCCTGGGACTGAGGAATCTTTTTTCTTTGACCACGCCTCCTGGTGCCTTGTGACGCCAGGTTTTTGACGATCTCTGGATCCAGTGAAGGTAGTAAATTTGTTGATGAATAGAGAAGAGTTTGATGGTAACTGATGGTACAGAATCCCTGGGCACAATAACCCAGGGTGGGTTCGACTCTCCCGCAGTGCACAGAAAAGGACCCTTCAGGTAAGTCAATGGTCATTTTCCTGTGCACTGCTTGGAGAGTCCAAGCAATGGGACATACCCAAGTTACATGTCACTAGGGTGGGAAGAAGGTCTGTCCAGGGATTCAGTCATGGAAACAACCTCTTGGAGAAACCACCTACCAAAAGATGCTTCAGCCGATGTAAACATGTCCAGTTTAGAGAGTCTGACAAAGGGTGACGGAGAGGACCACATAGCCACTCTGCAGATGTCATCTATGATAGCCCGGGTTGCCCAGGTTGCAGTGGTGGTGGCGCTCCTCGTAGAATGAGCAGTGACGTTCCGAGGAACAGTCCTGGACTGATGCTCATAAGCAGCTGCAATGCACGCTCTCAGCCACCTGCCGATGATAGGCAGAGGACACCTTCTTACCCATGGACCCTGGTTGGAATGACAGGAATAGGGCCTCTGATCTGTGGAATTCTGCTGTTCATTTTATGTAACTTCGCAGAGCCCGTCTCACATCTAGTGTGTGCCAGACACGTCCCCTTGGATGCTTGGGATGCGGGCAAAAGTTCGGTAATATGATCCCTTGTGCCTATGGAACCAAGTGTTGATCTTTGGGATGAATGCAGGGTCCAGGTGTAGAACAACCCTATCCAGATGAATGATACAAAGATCTTCACAGACCGAGGGCCGCCAGCTTGGAAATGCACTTCTCAGATGTTATTGTGACAAGGAAAACTGTTTTGAGAGTTAGGTGTTGGAAGGAAAAAGTGTTCAGCGGCTTGAAGGGAGATGAAGTGAGCGCCTGAAGGACCATGGATAGTTGCCAAGTCGGGTATCGGTGGACCATCAGAGGGCATAAATTGGAAGCACACTTGAGGAAACACCTAACCCTTGGGATCATGCTGAGGGTCTGGGCTGAGCCCCCTGACCAAACGGTGGATAAGGCAGTTACCTGGCAATGGAGGGTGTTAGGAGCGAGTCCCTTGTCGAGGCCCCCCTGAAGAAAGTCCAATACACGGGAAACTGGTGCTGTGACTGGATCAATTTGGAGGTTATCGCACCACTTGGTGAAGCTGGACCACATGGAATCATAAATCCTGGTCATTGAATGACGCCTGGATGGTACGAATCACCTTCTCCGACAGGCCATCCCTCCTCAGGAGGTCCCCCTCAAGTGCCAAATGGCCAACTGGAGCCACTGGGGGTCCGTATGTACAATGGCTCCCTGGCTTAGGGAGACCTGGCCCTGGGGAATTTGCCACAGGCTGGACACCGACAAGCTGCCAAGATCAGCGTAGCAGGACCCCCAAGGCGAGTGAGGTGCGACCAACAGTACCTCCGCCCTCTCCGCGATGATTTTGCAGATCACTTGTGGTAGCAGGGGTGGTGGCGGGAAGGCATATAATAGCTCCTGGGGCCACCGGCAGTGGAGAGCGTCTGTCCCCTCTGCTACCAGTGAGTGGAAGTGGGAGAAGAACTGCTGGAGTTGCATGTTCTCGCGGGTGGCAAATAGGTCGACCGTTGGAGTGCTGACTCTGTGAGACAGCTGGCGAAACATGACCAAGTGTAATTGCCACTCTGTATTGTCTATGGTGGTCCAGCTCAACCAACTCAACCAGTCTGCATGGGTGTTGTTCACCCCTGAGATGTCATCGGAGCGGAGGGACTTGAGGTGACGCTCTGCCCACCTGCCTCTCTGCCTCCACCATGAACTTTCTGGATCTCGTGCCCCCTTGGTGGTTTATGTGGGCTTTGGTGGCCTCATTGTCTGTCATCAAGAGTACGTGTTGGTATAGAATGTCCTGTTGAAAATGACGTAGCTCAGCCAAGGTTCGGAGAAATAAGGCTCTTGAAAGAGCCTCCGCTGCCGTCCAAAGTGTCCGCTCCTACCTCACAAGCCATCGATGAAGTAGAAGAGGAATCAAATGAAAAGGGAAACAAAAGGGAATAACAGAAAATAAGAGGCAAGGAAAAAAACTGAATAAAAGGAAAAAAATGCTGAAATATAGAAAAGGAGAGTCCAAGCCTGGTCTAAAAAAGCTGGAGCTCAACTTTTAGTCTGTTATCAAGCCAGACTAAGGAAAAAATCTGGTGACATGAGGCACCAGGAGGCGTGGTCAAGGAAAAAAGATTCATCAGTCCCAGGGCAACCAGACTAATTGAACCTATTGCTTGGACTCTCCAAGCAGTGCACAGGAAAAATAATGAGAGTTGATATCCACATGTATCTTCAAGCTCCTATTGTTGAGAAACACTGTAGACTGACAAAGGCACAAAAATTTTGAAGTACTAATTGGCCAAGATCTGTATTTGTCTTTTGCAACATTCTGATAAACAAGGTCAAGGCCAGATTTGCTTAACAACCATGTTACTAATGTAACAACTGCAGTGATTAACTTAACAAACATGGCAAGAAAGGTCATAAAACGGGGCAAAACGTCTGACTCAGCAACATCAATTTTGGGCTCAATTGTGGTTATAAGTCGAGGACTACCTGTATTTCTCCCGGTTTAGGTAATACGTAAGAAATACTTTCAGGAAGGAGAATGGGGCTTGAAAATCAGGAAGCCTAAAGGCAGGCTTTGAAAAAAAAATGAATGAAGTGGAAAACATTGGAAAAACAACTCTACTGTTGTGGTTATTCCGGTACACAATGTAGTTTCTACCCTAAGAACAAAGTATGCAAACTAACTAATAATTAAAATAACACTGTGTAGTAAAATCTGTCTAAAAAAAATATTCTATTGAGCAATATCTGGCTAACCCTCACCAATTGTTCAAAGCCTTAACACAGAAAAATGACTCATATTTGCTAAGTCTATATTCCTTTCCTCAAAATAAATTTTGTCCAAGCAGAAAAGGCATACCCACCCCCTTTGGCAGATTGTTTCTGTGGATGGCATTGGAGTTTGAGATTACAGGGAGGGTAACTGCCTATCATAAACTATTCAATTTCATGTGGTTTTGCTGTATCAACAGTAATCCAGCACAGCTGGAGTCCAGAGGCAGTACATACTGTGAGGCAATTTCATGTGTTGGCATATTCTGTTCCCTGTCCTGGGGCAGAGGGAAAGAAGGATGTAATAAATCTGTATCAACCATTAGCACTTGTCAATGGTATTTGTGACACATCTTTAAATGTTCAGTTGACTGAGTTTCATGTTTAATGAATAAAGTATATAATAATAGCAGCCTTTATTGTCATTGTACATCATGTATACAATGAAATTGGTTTAGCCTCCACTGGTGCAATCCATAACAGAAAATACAAGACAACATGAATAGTATAGAGCCGTGATGGCAAACCTATGGTTCACGTGTCACAGGTGGCACACAGAGCCCTCTCTGCGGGAACAAGAGCTCTCACCTCAGCTCAGTTCCATTGCACATGTGTGCGCGACTCCTGCCGGCCAGCTGTTTTTTGGGTCACTGCTGTACATGCGCAGGGGCAGAACATGTGTGTGTGCATGGGATGGCACATGTGGGGGGTTAAGTATGCATGAGGTGGTGGGAGCACTGAGTGTGTGTGCGTATGTGTGGGGCGCATGTGGAGGGTCATGTGTGCATGCAAAGGGGTGGGAGAACGCAGGGTTGCCCGCGCATGCGCGGAGGTAGGGGAAGTGCAAGGGAGTTGCATGCACATGCATGGGGGAGCGTGGGGGATAGCATGTGCATTGCATTATGGGTGCATGTGCACACATGCACTTTCGGCACACAATTATAAAAAGGTTAGCTGTCACTGGTATAGAGAATAATCCTTATACAAGTAATGGGGGGGGGGAACTAGTCATAGCTTCCATATGTACATGAAGTGTTTGTGATTGTGTTTAGGAGTCTGACAGCCCATGGGTAGAAGCTGTTTTTAAATCTGTTTGTCCAGCTGGCTATGCTTTGATGTCTTCTCCCCAATGGTAAGAGTGTAAAGAGATACTGGCCAGGGTGTGAATCCTCCCTGAGTATCTTCCTTACTCTGCTGAAACAGCGAGGTCTGGCGATATCACTGCTACTGTGTGGATGAGCCCCAGAAGAACCTCTAAAAAAGCAATGTTTCTTCTCCTTGACAACCCTAAGATCAATGGTGGGATTCAAAAATGTTTACTACATGTGGGTGAGGCTTGGTGGGCGTGGCTTGGTGGACATGGAAGGGGAAGGTTACTGCAAAATCCCCATTTCCCCCCAATCAGCTGGGACTCGGGAGGCAGAGAATAGATGGAGGCGGGGCCAGTCAGAGGTGGTATTTACTGGTTCTACAAAATACTCAAAATTTCTGCTACTGGTTCTCCAGAACTAGTCAGAACCTGCTGAATACCACCTCTGCTTAAGATGTATGGATTTCAGTTCCCCAAATTTCTCAGTTAGCGAAGGGAAGTGCACACATCTTAAAGTTACCAAGATTGAAAAGCGTTGCTCTAAAGAGACTTCACTCCATTCTCAATCACATTTAGCTCCCAGAGAATTGGGTGAAGGGAGAACTGGCACACCACAAATTAACCTGCATGGTAAAGAGTCATTCTCGTTAAATTAACCCTTTAGCATTCTTTGATTTTATCCCTTCTTACACTAGGCCCTTTTTGTTAAATGTACATTTCACATAACTTTATACATTTGAATCCTGTATCTGTCAATACCATACTTTTGTTTTAACCTTTAAAAGTTGGCACAAATGTCATATCTTTATTTAGCTGGAATATAAGCTGTATCTCCCAAAACCAATTTTAAAGGATAATTAGAAACATTCATTTTAATATTTTTATCAAGATTAAAGTGTCAATAACAAATATTTAAAGTGCCTTTAATCTCCTTCTAATGAAATTATGTAACATGACATTTGCACAGTGTCTTTGGCACACACACGTTGAAGGTTTTACTTTACTTGCCCTTTCAAAGTAACTATGTCGGTGGTGTAACGCCAAGCCAATCATTTGCCTTTCAAGAGATGCAACTTCCAAGCATGAGATATAACAATATAGCCTTAAAGTGGCAGTTAGAATTCATCTGCAAGGCTATTACCACTGTTGCTGTTCATAGACAATATTTTGGAAGCAGGTGCCGCTGAATCAGACAGTGTAAGGATTGGAATGGCTCTTCAAGATCACCTAGTCCAGTGGGTCTCAACCTTCCCAATGCCACGATCCTTTAATACAGTTCCTCATCTTGTGGTGACTCCCAACCATAAAATTGGTGTCTCAGTTCCTAAGACCATTGAAAATATGTGTTTTCCGATGGTCTTAGGCAACCCCTGTGAAAGGGTCGTTCGACCCCCAAAGGGGTCCCGACCCACAGGTTGAGAACCGCTGATCTAGTCCCTCCTTCTGCCTATATGCAAGAATCCACTTTCACAATAGCAGGAGAAGCAGTAGGATTTTGTGCACACCAACACTCATGGATATATCTGCAAATGTTGTTAACAAAAATCTTGGTAGTTCTGTCCCCCCCCCCTTCACTTCCCACAAAACCTAGCGGCAGTTGCTAGATAAGAATTGTGGGAATTGTAGTCCACATCTTGCAGGATACATTGGGATTGGCTATCCTTCATAGGAATTTGGTTGGGGATTTCTTTTCAAGAAACTTTTATTTTTATATTTTTATTCTTTCACTTTTAATGTAATAATAAAAATATAAAAACATAAGATCTTTAAAAAAAAAGATTTTAAAGGATTAGAAAGGCAGCAGCTGAAGCTCTGGAAGGGCACTGGGCATAAAAGGTGAATGGTGTAAATTGTTCAATAAAGTGTTAGAAGTACAAAAAGAGTTTCTTATGGTATCAAGATCTTAGTATGCCAGGGAAAGCAAGCTGTTCCATCAGTACCTTTAATATCTTCTTTCTTCCTCATTCCTGGTTTTTAAAATAGAAGCTGAACATTTATTGCAATAAATTGCAGCAGACAGAAAAGACTAAGACTTCTCAAGATAACATCTCTACATTCATGGATATTTTTAGACTGCTCTCTTTAAAAAAAACCAAACCAAACCATTAGAATTAAGGGTTGCAAAGCTTCAGCATTTCAGCTACTCGAGAATACTATTTGCGGGAACTGCGGACCCTATCCACTAAACCTGGCACTAAAATCACCGGAAATGAAGCTCGACTAGAAAACGTTACCCTATAAACAAACTTTTCCTGCGAATTTATTTTGGCTTAGACTTCAATCTCGGCACGCAGGTTCAAAGAGGCACGATCCTAAACTGAGCTCAAAATCTGACCTGAGCAACGGAACAAAGGCGATTTCTCAATAACCGCCTCGTAATTCCCACTGAGTTTCAGGCCGGCTTCCTGTACACCTGGCATACCGAAGAATCCCTCGCAAATCTCAGCGACTTTTGCGGAGCTGCGAAGAACGAGCATCCCGCTCAATCCCTCCCCCCCAAAAAAATCTGCGCGGGGAGTCAATCCGAAAGAAACGGAAAAGTTTAACTTGGATCGCCACTCCAGAGCAGAAGCGGAAGCTTCTTGAAGCTCTCCGCGTTCCCTACTCGCCCAACGGGCGTTTGAACCTTGGAAACTCAACCCCCCGCCCCCCCCAAAAGGATCAGGATGTGTAAGAAGCGCCTAGCAGACTCGACATCCCCACTGCGCTCCCCAATACTTAACTAGGCGAATTCGCCGCAGGCTTAGAAGAGCCAGCATAGACGATCCGGCGCATTTGCTTAAAGAAGCGGCGCAAGGGGAGGTAGGCGCGCTCTCCTCTCCCCTCTTTCCAGCCCGACCTCCTTTCCACGCGGGGTACCTGTGGAAATAGTGGCCGCAGAACATGACTCCCAGCAGCCTGCAGCCCAGCGGCGCGAAGCGTGGAGGGTTACTCAGCGCCAGCAGGAGCGCGGGCACCAGGAAGGCGGGCAGCTCCTGGAGGAACCAGGCGTAGCGGGACGGCAGGTGGGCGCCGCGCGGGGTCCTGGCGGCGTGGTTTTTCCCCGGGGTTGACTGGTGGGGTTCGTGCTTCCCGTAGCAACTGGGCTGGTGCAGGTAGAGCCACAAGTGCAGCACCCCCAAAATCACCAACAGGGCGCTCAGGGTCATCACCAGGCTCGGGCAGCAGTGCATGGCCTCGTGTCCTGCCGAAGGGACGCTCAGCCGCGACGGAAGAGGTCAAGGCGAAACCTGCCATGGATTAGAACCGCCTCTCCTCCCACCTAAGACATAGCGAGGTGCGAAGAGAAGGAGGGGCTCGCCCGATCCTGTGTCGTCGGAACCCGCCTCTCTTCCTCGCCCGTGCGCGCGGCTTTAAATCTGCCGGGGATCGCGGGGATGGGACCTCTCCCCCCCCCACGCGCACACCCCACGCCCCTCCCCACTTCTCGCTAAACTTTAGATTTAAAGTTAGCGGCTGGACTTCGCGCCCCTCGTTGGTGACTTTGTCCTGCGCCACGGTATCCCAACAATGTGGTGCTTTCCTGATTCAGGCTGAAGTGCTGCCCGGTTTTCAGGTTTCCCAGCCGGGAGACTTGAGCCAGCTGCGCTCGGACAGCGTGGGAGCTGAATTATCCCATCCGGAGTCGGCAACAGGTCGGAGGAGGCTGCGAGAAGGGAACACTAAGAATTTGGCCGGCGTGTTAAAGTTGTAATGATAAACGCAAGTCACTCCCGAGTCCCGGGGCGGTTTGTGTTTTCTGCTCCATCCTTATCTCACTAGAGAGAATCCCTTTCCATTCAATCCCATTGATCTTGGCACACTTAGGCATTTCAATCAATCAATCAATCAATCAATCAGAATGGAGCTGGAAGGGTCCTTAGAGGTCTTCTAGTCCACGTCCACCCCGTCCACCCCCTGCTCAAGCAGGAGACCCGATACCATTTCAGACAAGTAGCTGTCCACTCTACAGACCCTTTCATATTCGCCTTTTCTTTCGACAGATTGATTATGTACCATCAAGACTTCCTAACATGTAGTGACCATGTAGCTAGATTTTCTCCAAACCCCAACCTGGTTTTTCGGTCTTCTCAACTCATCACTACTGTACATCTTCCTTACTGGTCTTCTTCCTCTTCTCTTTCCTTCCACCTTTCCCAGCATAAACTAAAATGTGGAGATATGGCAGCCTCTTCCAAAGGGATGCTGGGACTTTGGGGTTGAGTTTTGTGTCTCCTTGGTGTAAGTGGTTTTCCAGCCCAGGTGGTCCAGAGACCACTTTTTGTTACTTCTCAAAATGGTTCATGCGGACAGAAGTCACCTACTGGTAGAGTTGCAGATGAACTCTCAGCATTCATAGTTGCTATCATGAGTCTGCTGGTTATGTGGCAATCACATCTCTGAACCCAATTTAATAAAGATAAAAGGGTGGCCTGTAAATGTTTATTCTGCAATCAGTCTCTTCCAAGGTGATGTGCAATAAATCATGGTTTACAATCTCCTGGAGTCCAGAGTATAATAAGTCAAAAGTATAATAGTCATATAATGGTAGGAGGTGTGGCATTTTTTCTTCTCTATATGATCTTGCAAGAGAGAGACACAGACACAGAGAGGGGGAGGAGATGGGGGGAGGTTATTGTTGTTGTTAGTCATGAAGTCGTGTCCGCCTTCCTGTCCTCTACCATCCGTTGGAGTCCATTTAAGCTCATGCTTACTGCTTCAGTGACTCCATCCAGCCACCTCATTCTCTGTTGTCCCCTTCTTCTTTTGCCCTCAATCTTTCCCAGCATTAAGCTCTTCTCCAGTGTCCTTCCTTCTCATTAGGTGGCCAAAGTATTTGAGGTTCATCTTCAGGATCTGGCCTTCTAAAGAGCAGCAGGGGTGATCTCCTCTAGGACTGACTGGTTTGATCACCTTGCAGTCCAAAGAACTCGCAGGAGTCTTCTCCAGCACCATAGTTCAAAGGCCTCAATTCTTTGGCACTCAGCCTTCTTTATGGTCCAACTTTCACAGCCATATATTGCAAACTGGGAAAACCATAGCCTTGACTATAAGCACTTTTGTTGGAATGCTATTTAAATGTTTCATGTTTTTTAGAACTTTAAAGTTTTTCACTGCGTCCCATCTCTAAACGATGGAGAAATGTAATAAATAAAATATTGATCATTATCACCAGAAAAGCTTCTGGGAAATATGGAAGTCCACACGCAATCCTGAAGGTTGAGGTTTCTACCATTCTACTATATCATTTGCTCCCACTTGATTCATTCTGATAATGTGAGAAAGTAAATCATTCAGTTTTATATTGCCTAATCTCATTGTTCCAGCTAATTCTAAAATAAATTAATAGTAGGTGTAGGACTGTAAAGGAAGAACAGCTGGGATCTAAGTAAGAAACCAGATGGAAATCATTGTTACCTCTAAATGGTCCATAATTCAGAGATCCCACACGTTTTATTTAACCCATTTAGTGATTGTTTCATTGAACAAGTATCCTGCTACTGCATAGCATTTAAAGATACTAATCAGACTTCCAGAAATACTTTCTTGTTGACTGAAACTAATACAAACTAGAATAAAATCTCTTGTGTGATTTTACTAAAAGCCAGGTTACCATTTATTTCAAATTGTTTGGGTTTAGTGGCTAAGATGCTGATCTAGAAACTAGGAGACTGAGAGTTCTAGTCTCTCCTGGGCCATGAAAGCCATCTGGGTGACTGGCCCAGTCACTTTCTCTGAGCCCATCCTTACAGGGATGTTAGTGAAGGGAATATAGAAGGAAGAAAGACTATGTTCTCTATCTTGAGTTAAAGTAATAAAAATGGGATTAAGGATCTAATAAATAAATACATTCTCAGAAAGAGGTTTGTGATGCCTCTGGATTTCCTAGGCAAACATCTTGTTCTTGCACTAGGAGATTTTTTCCCCCTGCCCATAAAGTTGTGCATTGTATGTGAAAGATTTATATGTAGCCATTATTTTAAAACATAAAGACTCTTCTTTCCAAATTAGGTTGGCACAAAATCCATAACAAAGTGCTTCAATTGGCAAACAAGCTATTAAATATTTCTTCACTTGTTGAAAAGGAAAGCTGAATTATTTCTGTTTTCTTAGACTTCTGTAAGGCTGGAATGATTTGGCTCTTCCCCCAGGCCCTGCTGTCAGGGAGCTATTGAAGTTCTGATATGGGTGCAAGGTCAGCTGTTACAGTTTAAGATTTTTTTTAAAAGGGGTTTTGACTATTATTGCTATTTTTGTTATGCCATTTGTTTAATATCATGGATTCTATTATTGCTTTTATTTGCCACCCAGAGTTTTTTGATAGATGGGCAGCCATATAAATATGTTAAATAAATATATTTTGCCCACATTTTTGAACTTGTAAATAAGGTTTCAACCCACAAAGAAAGAATCAGATTATTCCACCTGATTTTGAGCACATGATCTTCAAAGGGAGACCATGTCAAATTGACCAATACATGTATGAGAAAACACTATTATTATGAATATGAATGATCCCTTTTGAAATTGCTATCTCTGCCAGCAGGGTTTTTCCTAAATATAGAGAGAAGATTATCTTTCCGGCTCCACCTGCCCATCTTCACCGAAAACCATAAAGGATATGATGGCAAGGACTGAAGAAGAAATTATGTGGAATGCTATTCTCTTAAAAAATGGAGTTGCTCTACCAAAACAGAACGTTTCTGCAAATAGAAAGAGTCATCTTAATTGTGGGTTGCAGATTTTGGACCACTCATTTTACAATAGATACATAACAGAGGTGGGTTCCTACCGGTTTGGCCCGGTTTGGCCGAACCGGTAGTGGTATGTCGGCCTGGGTCACAGAACTAGCAGCGACCCAGGCTGGCCATGCCTCTGAACAGGTTCCCTGGTCGCTGCTGTTGCCATCTTTTTTTTTAGTTCTGTGCATGTGCAGACCAATTTTCATGAAACTGTGCATGCACATGCATGCGTGTGCAGTGCACCCATGAGCAAACTATCAGTAACGCTGGCCAGAACCCACCCCTGATTCATGCTTGATTTAGCAACTCTCTGGTAGTGTCTATGACAATTCACCATGGCCAACTCACCATGGCCAACTCACCATGACCAACTCATTACAGCCAACTCACCACGGCTAATCACCTCAGACCACTTGCTGCAGAACAACTTGCTACAGCCAACTTGCCACAGGACAACTCGTTGTGGGACAAGAGTTACACTAATATCAAAGAAATGGTGGAATAGAATCATTAAAGAAAGGATGCAAAAGGAGGAACACAACAAAATGTGAATGGCTTTAATTAAAATATTATTTATTTATTTTAAATAATTAAATAGAATTGTTGCATTGTCCCGCAGCTAGTTGTCCCATGGCGAGTTGTCCCATAGTGAGATGGCCATGGTGCATTGTACTGCAGTGAGTAGGCTGTGGCAAGTTGTCCCATTCCCCTCTGTGGTAATGCCTTTCTACCGGTTATGCCTCAACTGCTTTGTTGTGTTTTCATTCCACCGATGACAATTCAGTGTCCAGTTCCTCCCACCAAAATGGACTCTTCTTCCACTAGCAAGCTTGAAAAAAGAATGCAGAGTAGGTTGTCCTTGTAGTCAGAAATAGCCATCACAATTAGTGGTGGGTTCATACCGGTTCGGTATTGGTTTGGCGGCCTGGGTCTCTGGAACCGGCAGCGACCCATGGCTGCCACGCCTCTGAATCAGTTTTTCTGGTGGCGCCATAGGTGCCACCATCTTGTTTTTTGCTTCTATGCATGTGCAAAACATTTTTATTGCATTGCACATGCACACGCAGCGCGCATCAAGTTTGCTTGGGCACCGCGCGGCCATGAGCAAACCAGCAGTAGTGCTTGCCAGAACCCACCCCAGATCACAATATAATGTTCCTCAGCAATCACAGAGGAAACAAATTTGGTTATAGTTTAATCCTCAGTGCGGAAACCTATTATGGAAGGATAGACCCTTTTATGTACTTCACTGTTGCTTGATTATTTGAAAATCATTAATGTTAGCAGTTTAAAATAAAAATATATAGATTAAAATAAAAAAACTGGCAGTATACCAGTACCCATTGTTCTAAGCATTTGCCTACGTTTGCCCAACATGTGCTCAACTTTGCTTCCCCTGTCAGAAGATGGGAAAACAAAGTTAGGTACATCCAACCAATCTCTCTCTCTTGATCTTGGACCTGAAAAGGTTTGTAAAAGCAGCACCAGGTCAGTTTCTGTTACAGTATAGTGCTAAACAATGGAGTCAGTGCATAATGTCAACATTTTTTTCAGCTGGTTTAAAAACTAAGGGATGGTGTCTGTAAGGGATGACTGTGAGAGCTCTAAATAAGTTTAATGTAATGAGCACAAATGTGTGTGTGTGTGTGTGTGTGTGTGTGTGTGTGTGTATGTATGTATGTATGTATGTATGTATGTATGTATGTATGTATGTATGTATATTTGTTTTCTGAGGGTTTCGCGGGTGTTAGTATGTAGGTCTTTGGTTATTTGGGTTTTTTACATAGGAGAAAACCCGAATAATCAAAGACATACATTGTGGATAACTTTCAGAGGAAGCAGGATGGGGAAATGTGTCTATTCAATCTCTCCTTGATCTCCCTGTTACTTTTGATACCATGATCTATGACTCTTAGATGGGGTGCCTCCAGATTCAATTCTCACTCCACTCATTTTTGACATCTATATGGAAGTTCTGGATGAAGTCATTTGATGGCATAGAGTGATGATACCAGTAGTAGAATTCAAATAATTTAACAACCGGTTCATTGCCCTAATGACCAGCTGGGTAGGTGTGGCTCGATGGTCATGTGACCATGTGGGCATGGCCAACTCAACATTACTCACGTCGATGGGTGCTTTGCCTTAGCTGTTACAATGTAATAAGGATTAACCGGAGAGGCAGTTTCTGTAAGTAGGGCAATAAAGATTAAGTTAGAAACAACACCAGAATGTTTCCTTCTTGCCTTCCTTACAGGATTAGCCCTGTAAAGTGGAAAACAATAAAATAAGATTTCTTCCAACAACGGTTCTCCAAACTGATTAGAACGTTAACAACTGGTTCTCCCAAATAGGTGTAACTTGGCTGAATCCCACCACTCAATGATACCCAATAGTGAATCTCTGGCCCTGGCTGGTCAACTGGTGCCATTGATGCTCAATGTCAGTGCCTGGAAGCTGTGAGATCTGGATAGAGATGAATGGGCTTCAACTCAATCCTAACAGATGGAGTGACTTTAGATGTTAGAACTTCCTAAATCCAGTGATATCTCATCTTTAATTCTGGATGGAATTGCACCAGCCCAGCTAGAAGTGGTGTTTAGTTTGGGAATGCTCTTGGACTCATAGCTCCTGTTAAAAGAGCAGGTGGCAACACTGGCCAAGGGGCCTTTGGGCCCCTTCCTGAGTCTTGAGTACTGCATTCAGTCACTTGAGCTTTGGTCATTCTTGAACGAATTACTGCACTATGCTGTATTTAGGGCTGCTTTTGAAGAACACCCAGAAGCTTCAATTGTGCAGAATCCAATGCCCCAGGGAATTATGGGCATTTCTTGCTATATCCATGTAACATCTTTGCTCTATGAGTTGCTCTGGCTTTCAGTTTGCTTCCTGATATAATTCAAAATGCTACTTTAAATCCCTACATGGCATGAGTCCAGGGTATTTGAAATACTTCATTGTTCTGTTAGTTTAGGTTAGGCAGGAAAAACATGCTCTAATCCCATTTATTAAGGACTGCCATCTAACGAGGCATGCTTTTTCTATAGTTGTGCTTTCTCTCTGAAATATCATATCAATCATAATTAGACCTTGGAGGACTTCTGGTCCAATCTCAGCTCAAGCAGGAAACCCTGGCCTATACCATTTCAGACAAATGGAGGTTTTAAAAGAGGTCAGGTGTCTGTCAGGAGCTACTGCCAGCAGAGACAAGAGGCATATTCTTAAGATAGTCAAGAATGCAAGTAAGGACTGTGATGTTGGTGCTATTATACATCTTGTCACAAATGATCTGTCCCAAAAAGATGTATTTCTGTGAAGAATGATTTCCAGAGCTTGGGGTATGAACTTAGAAGTGTAGGTTGTAGGCTTATCTTTTCAGAGATTTTACCAGTATATAAAGAACAAAAAGGGAAGGACTAGCATGTAGCAGAGGGAAGGCTTTGGTTTTATTAGTCATGATGCCTACAGCAGGTCCAATGAAAAACTGTACAAAAGAGATGATTTGCACCCGTCCAAGAAAGGGACTGAGTTACTTGGCATTAAATTCACAGATTTTCTGGATAAACATTTAAACTGAACAGCGGGGACAGAGAATTAATTGATACAGAACATTTCTGTCCCCAGCAATCTAAAACTCATAGGGTTATCAGTGCATGTAACATAGATGTTTCTGTGGGTAAGATTATCACTCCTGCTGTCAAGCAAAACCAAGCATTTAATAGTGAGTGCCATACCATGTGCATGAATCATACAAGTGGCAAGAAAATAGGGGCAGTCAGGCATAACACACTCCAGAAGATAGGCTTAAGATACAGAAGAATCTTGACAAACTTGAACATTGGCCACTATCTAATAAAATGAAATTCAATGGTGAAAAAAGCAAGGTTCTACATTTAGGCAAGAAAAACGAAATGCACAGGTACAATATAGGTGGTACCTTGCTCAATAGTAGTAACTGTGAGAGGGATCTTGGAGCCCATTTAAATAAGAGCCAGCACTATGCAGCAGCTGCCAAAAAAGCCAACACAGTTCTAGGCTACATAAACAGAGGGATAGAATCAAGATCAGGTGAAGTGTTAATACCACTTTATAGAAGGTGACCAGATTTTAACATTGGTAAAGAGGGACACCATTGACCCGGGTGGTGGTGGTTCTTGATTAAAAATTTAGTCTATATGGAGCAACAAAAATTTTCATAGAACACAAAAATAGTATTGTAATATATATTTTTTAATATCAACATAAGTACAATTTACAAATATAACATTAAATATAAACAATTTACAAATATAAACATTAAAAACATTATTATTTTATTCTTTGGCATATTTCACATTTGAGTGAATTTTTTTTAGTAGATTGCTGTTGTTGTTTAAAAGGTCATGAAATTTTTCACAAGAATTTGTTAAATTATATTTCACACATAAAATGGCTTTCAAAGTCTCAACACTTAATTGTGATTTTTCTGATGTCCACACTTTATTTACCATAGAAAAAACACGTTCAGTCGCAGCATTAGTTCCTGGTAAGGACAGCACGTATTCCACAATTTTTAGTGCATTATTGTATGGAACATGGTTTGTTTTAAAATGATGAAATATTTCTAACCATTTGTTCTCTATTGTGATTTTTGCTGATGCCCAAGATTTAACTTTTCCTTATCAATATATATTTTTAATAATGATACCTCATTAAAAAGATCATTTTCAGAAATATTACTATAAGGGAAATTTTGAGTAATATGATCGAATGATTTTTGCACATCATTCCAATTAAGTTCTTGTTTTAATGCAACCCAATGAAAATGTTCAACATCATTGTAATGTACCGTCCACTCTTCTAAATAATCTATGCAGTTACAATAGAACTTTTTAACGTGATTCATGATATCTGCATGATTTATTGCACCTTGTTCTTCTAGCTGGCTTATACTATTACAGATAGTTAACGGAAGAAAATTATTTTCTAACCGCTCTTGATACTGAAATTTTAAATTATTAACTTCATTTGCTATTTCGATTACCAAAATTTTGTCACCTTCAATAAGTTTTATAGTATTTTGAAAAAGAGCTAGCCAAATTTTTGAAGATTCTTTTTCAAAAAACTCTTCTAAAATTCTAGGACATTTATCCTGTGATAGAAAGTAGGATTTCAAAGGATCGTATATTTTCAAAATTCTTTTGACAGCTGGAAAAAGAGCTAACCAGCGCGTTTTACTGTATCCAAGTATTTTGTGATATTCGACTTCCGCAGTTTCACAAACTTCTTTAAGCATTTCAACGCGCACAGTGTATATATAGAAATAAGAATATATTTTAATAATAATATTTTCCACATCTACGGGCAACAAGTCAGCAGCTGTTTGAATGGTGTTATGTATTATGTGTGCTGCACAACCAACACCAATAATGTTTCGATTAAGGTTTTTGTTTAATTTATAAAAAATATTATTTGTACCTTTTCTCGCTTTTCCTCCAAAATTTGCGTTCGTGTTGTCTGCACAATATGCAATCATTTTATGTTTTAAATTGTTTTTTTCCAAAATATTAATAATGGAACTGAAAATTATTTCAGAAGTTTCGCTGGGCAAAGAAATAAAATCTAAAATTCGAATTTTTATTCCAGTTTCTGAATCAAAAAATCTAATAATGGTTGGAAATAACTTTATATCCTTATGATTAGATGCGTCAGAATATATGGATATAAAATTAATTTTTCTAGATTTTTGTTTAATTCTGAAAATGCTTATGGGGAAAGCACATTACACACAATTGCTTCGGATTTTGTTCTAGCACAGGCAAATCTTTTGTTGAATAACTTTTTGACAACTTGTGATGTACAGTCCATAAATCTGAAGGAATGATTGTGATTAATAGCATGAAAAGATATAAGTCCTTCTGCTAATTTCTTTTCTTCATCTCCATAAGTTGTTTTCCGAAAAAAATCCTGTATTTTGGAGGAAGATACAGCAGTATTTAAATATCTTTTATGTTTCTGCGTCTCCAAGTGCTTTGAAATATCATTCTTCCTGCTGTGAGAAATAGAAAATTCACCATTACATTTCTCACATTTTACCATGTAATCGCGTTTGGTTTTTTTAATAAAAAAGGCCTTCCCTTGCGAAAGCTAGGCCGTCGTGGCTACTGCCAGCCCGTGGCTTTCGCTAGGAAAGGCCTTCATTAGGGAAGGCCTGCCTGAAGGTCTTCCCTTGCGAAAGCTGGGCTGCCGCCACCCACCCGAAGCCTCCCGAGTCCCACCGCTGGGGTTTAGTTGCTCACCTGAGGAAGAAGCAGCAAGCTCCTGGAAGGTGAAGGGAGTTTTCAAATGGAGGTCAAGCATGAAGCTTTTAAATTTAAACGCTTCGCCTCCAGCCTGCTCACTGATTGGCTGGACTCCAGCCAATCAGTGAGCGGCAGGCTGGGCTGGCTTAGTGCGGATGGGCGGGGAAGCAAGCGAGTGAGCTGCGATGTGCCAAAAAACCGGGACTTTTTTAAAATGCTGCGGGACGCAGGACAAATTGTGCAAAATCGGGACTGCCCTGCCAAAAGCAGGACGTCTGGTCACTTTAACTTTATAATGCCTTGGTAAGGCCGCACTTGGAATACTGCATTCAGTTTTGGTCGCCACGATATAGAAAAGATGTGGAGACTCTAGAAAGAGTGCAGAGAAGAGCAACAAAGACCATTAGGGGACTGGAGACTAAAACATATGAAGTACGGTTTCAGGAACTGGGTATGTCTAGTTTAATGAAAAGAAAGACTGGGAGAGACATGATAGCAGTGTTCCAACTCAGGAGTTGCCAAAAAGAAGAGGGAGTCAAACTATTCTTCAAGGCACCTGAGGGTAGAACAATAAACAATGGGTGGAAACTAATCAAGGAGAGAAGCAACTTAGAACTGAGGAGAAATTTCCTGACAGTTAGAACAATTAATCAGTGGAACAATTTGATTCAGAAGTATAGGGTTTCCTGCCTAGGCAGGGGCTTGGACTAGAAGACCTCCAAGGTCCCTTCCAACTCTGCTATTGTATTGTATTGTATTAAATGTTGTCCCATCTCTTCTTAAAAACTTCCAGTGTTGGAGCACCCACAGGTTCTGAAGGCAAGTTGCTATCATGTCACCCTTGCTTTTCATTAAACTAGACATACCCAATTCCTGCAACCATTCTTCATATGTTTTAAGTCTTCAGACCCCTATTGTGAGAAATTGTGAGAAAAGATTTGGTGTTTTGGAACTCTGTATTTGTCACAAAAGACAATAGGACAGATATTAGGAAATTATGATTGGAAAGCTAATTAAATATACATACATAAAGGGTCTCCTGAGAAAGTTTTTATCCATTTTGGTTCGAAAATCTTATAAATCTATAATTTGTCACTCTTTCACTTGTCTGGATATAACTCTAGAATCTGGAAATTAGAATAGCTGATTAAAACAAATTTCACTTTAGATTTCATAGACATGGATAAGTAAGTGCTTTGGAATGCTTGTTTTTTCAATTATATTTAAATGGGGCATTTTTTCTCCTTGGAAAAATCTACCATTGGTCCTCCAGAGCATGGACATATTTGTGAGCAAGACGTGGATCAGAAGTTAAAGTACTTATCCTTTTTTAAGGAATGGAAACCAGTTGTCCATTTTTTTTACAGAAATTTAATGCATTCATGAGTACTTCGTTACTATTAAAATTATGGTGAGGCAGATGTAAAACATAGTTTGCTGCTACCTGCTCACAAATCATTGGGGTGGGGGTTGTTCATTCCTTGTCATTATTAATGAAAATAATGTCATTAGTATTAAAGTAGCTAAATTCTTGTGACTAAAAGAAACGGGGACCTTTGAACTGCAGAAAAATAATATTGAACCAAAGACAAATCAGTGACAAAAGGTTTGTAAATTTCTTGGGGACAAAACCTCTATTCATTCATTCATTCATTCATGCTGGATATCATTCAGAAGCTCAGCATTTTTCAGTCACACTCTTTCTCAGTGTGAAGGGCAGAAGTTTGAGGAAAACTAATATACAGAAGATGATGAGGGCTAATTAGATGGACAAATTTGAAAACAGTAGAATCCACTTCTGCTACTGAAATTAGAAGATGATGTCACCTTGAATAGGAACATAAATGTACATGATTGCATCTTGCTAGGCTGGTTTTTAGTACAAAGATTTGTTTTATCTTTCTTTTTCATTTCCCCTAGAAGAATGCTCACCTGAAAATTAGTTTGAATCTCCACAGACAGAACCAATATTACATATATAGGTAGTCCTCGACTTAAGACCACAATTGAGCATAAAATTTCTGTTGCTAAGTGAAACATTTATGAAGTGAACGTTACCCATTTTACGACCTTCCTTGCCACCGTTGTTAAGTGAATCATTGCAGCTGTTAAGTTAGTAATACGGTTGTTAAGCGAATGTGGCTTCCCCACTGACTTTGCTTTTCAGAAGGTCGCCAAAGGAGATCTCACGACAAGGACAGGTCAACCGTCATAAATATGAGTCAGTGCCAAGCACCTGAATTTTGATCACATCACCCCCGGGATGCTGCATTGGTCATAAAGTGTGATAAACGATCAAGAGTCACTTTTTTCAGTGCCGTTGTAACTTTGAATGATGACTAAATGAATTGTTGTAAGTAGAGAACTACCTGTATTTGAACTGTAGCTAAGAACTCGGGAGATATATTGCTGAGATTTAAAGTTTAAAAGTAACTAACAGTTTCTCAAGGACATGAATTCAGAGCTTTCCTGATCCACAGTCCATTGAAAAAGCATCTTCTGTCTGTCTTTTTATTCTTCTTCTTATGCTATATCCATCATCGGATGTTAGTGATTATGTTGGCAATCCTATTTTTGTCAACAGCCACACAAAAAAGTGCTGCTGAGTTTTGTCCAAACCAGTTCCTTAGGTTTTGAAGCCATGATGTTCTTCTTCTGCCTAGATCTCATTTGCCTTCAATCTTTTCCTGGCGGATTAAGTGAAAGATGCTGTATTTTTCTAGGTGTCGCATCACATGTCCAAAATATTCCAACTTTAACTCTTTAATGGCTTTGATGATTTCCCTTGGCTTTCCCAGGTGGCTTATCACCTCCTCATTTGTGATTTTATTAATCCAGTTTATACCTAATAGCCGTCTGTAAATCCACATTTCAAATGCTTCTAGTTTCTTCAAGTGGTTTTCTGTCAGAGACCAACTCTCTACTCCATAGAGCAGGATAGAAAAGATGTAACATCTGAGTGACAAGATTGATTTTCAGTCTGAGGCTTATGTCTTTTCATAAGATGACTCAAAATCAGTGTTTATCAGCTTGTGCCTGTCCAGTTAGATTTTTCTGCTTAATTCCATTGTAGGCCACCCTCTCCAATTCATTAATGTGCATCGTGGCAGGAAACTTCCCTTCCTCTCCAGTCACTGGTCGCAGTCCTAGTAGCAGATCCCTTTTGGATTGTAGAACTGATGAAACACTAGAATTTCTCTTTAACAGGTCTCTGCTAAAAGGGTGATACAAGGAATGGTTTCCTTCTAACTAAACCACAAGTGGACAAACTAAGAAGGGAACATGTCAAGCATGAACAGAAGCCAGCAGCAGTGGGGCATGTACAAAGTTTGATCAGTGGAAACCACAGGGAAAAACAGGTAAAGAAAAATGGTGTTTGCTTTCCCAGCATGGGTAGGGAGTCTAAAGAAAAAGAAATATTCAACAGCATTGTCTCAGCCAACCATTATGGTTAAAGCAGAAGAACGGATTGAATGCTCAAAAGAGATATCTTAAGCCGCCTTCATTTTTAGCCATTTACACAGAAAAGTAAAATAGCTTTTGGTTGCAATGTGGGAAAGTTATCCATATATAGTCCCAAAGGTGCTTTTTTTCAGGAGGCAACTGGACTTTCTTGTTTTTACTTTGCAGATGTTTCGCTTTTCATCCAAGAAAAGATTTATATTCCTTCCATTCCCCACTATCCTGTCAGAGCTGAAGAAGCTTCTTGGATGAGAAGCGAAATGTCTTTAAAGTAAAAACAAGAAAGTCCAATTGACTTTTGAAAAAAGCACCTTGGGGAAAACCATGACCTAGATGACTGAGAATCTCTATACAGATATATATTCTGCTTTAATCATAATTTAAGTATGATTTTGGATGTTACATCCTATGGTTAGGCAAATTTAATTTGAAATGGAAACCATATTTGCTCACTCATTTATTTCAAAGGTTCATATGGCTTCCCAATCTTAAGCACCTCTGGGCAGTTCACATGCAACATTATAATTATACAAGGATTAATTGAAACATCTAATTTTCTTTCTACAGTTTGAAGTGGTTTCAGCTTTGCGTCTATCTAACCTACATCTTAGATAGATGCAAATGCTACTAACATAGCCTAATAGCAATGCTACTATCATAGCCTAGTAGCATTTTTGGTTTCTGCCATGTCCCAACCTATCGTAAGTCATCCTTAGCATCATGTATTAATGCAATAGTTTCCTCATTACGCTCCATTAAAGAACTGCCCTAAAGTGTGCTAATGTGTGCAATCAAGTCACTATAGATTCTTAGCAATCACACAAATAGATTTTTCCCCATCACAATCTGTCCCTAAACTGGTCCCTCATGTTTTACATTACATGTACTGCCTATGTATAAGTACTCCTTGCTTACCAACTGACCATTTGAAGTTGCAATGAGGTTGAATGAGTGGTGCTTTGGTATTTAAAGTTTTGGCTGTTGCACCACCTCATGACTGCCTAGTTAAGAGAGGGTTGTTATTAAGTTAGGGCTACCTATAACATAGGTAGCTCAGTGGCTAAGACTCTGAACTTGTCAATCAGAAGGTCGGCAATTCAACAGTTCAAATTCCTAGTGCTGTGTTACGGAGTGAGCTCCCGTTACTTGTCCCAGTTCTGCCAACCGAGCAGTTCAAAAGCACGTAAAGAATGCAAGTAGAAAAATAGGAACCACCTTTGGTGGGAAGGTAACAGCGTTCCATGCGCCTTCAGGGTTTAGTCATGCTGGCCACATAACCACAGAGACATCTTCGGACAGCGTTGGATCATTGGTTTTGAAATGGAGATGATCACCACCCCCTAGAGTTGGGAACGACTAGGATATATGTGTGAGGGGAACCTTTACTTTACCTATAACATCCACCTTGCTGCTAATTGTCCTCTTCTTCTCTTTCCTTCCACTTTCCCAGAGAGAAAGATTAGAACTTTCTCCAGATAAACTATCTTTGCATAATGTATCCAAAGTAAGATAATTTGAGCCTGGTCCTGTGTGCCTCAAGTGAAAACCCTGGCATGATTTGTTCAATGATCCATTTCTTTTCTTGGCTGTCCATTGTATCCTCACATATTTTGTCCAACACCAAAGGTGTCAATATTCTTTATATCATGCTTCTTCACAGTCCAACTTTTGTGGCTCTATAGTGTCACAGGGAAAAAATTCCTTGCATCATTCTGATCTTTGCAGCTATAAAACATGTATATGAAAGAGAGGCAGATGATTGCACAAATGTAAAAGAAAAACAGCAAAGACAGGAAAGAATAACCAAGGAGGACAGTCAATTTCATGCTGATATAAATTTCTGCTGATCTAAGGATGAGTGGATTTTATAAGTCCACTCACATTTTTTTAAAACCCTTTTTCCCCCTTATTCCATTGTTAACTTGCTGTGGTATATGTATAGATCAAACATCAAATACAGCCAAAGTGCAAATAAGGGAAATGTGTAATTGGTTTCCATCCTGTATCTTCATGTTTATTCCAGGATGGTGATCGCCACTGACATTTTTGGCACTTTCCCTTCATACTCAAAATAGCAACTTTGGCAGAAAAGCTCCCATCAGGAGAGTGGTGGGTGAAGTAACATTAAATACCTTTCCCATACACTGCCTAGTCCCAGTTCAAATTCTACAACAACCCAGACAAGATAAGATTAATTTCATATATGCTTCTCATTACTTATAAAGTACAAGTCAGAAAATAGCTGTTAATCAAACCTAAAGAAAGATGGGATTGAGAGATAATACAAGCATCCTTTTTCAAATTCGCATATTTCCCCCCCTCAATGTTGTCTCTTTTCTGTCATTCTCCCATTTTCCTTTATTATTCCATTCTCTTTCTTTCAGGGTCCTCAAGAACAAAAAACCAGAATCTCCCCACACATTGAGAGAGATTCTAATGTAAGGATATTATGCATATTCTTTGTGTCCTGGTGTACTGCCGGAAATTGCTTCAGTGAGTAAGTATTGTGGGCTATATACTTGTTTGCTTAAACTGGGTTAAACAAAAAGATTCTTATTCACATGAACATGTAATTTAGTTTGATCAAAAAATCTTGGTAAATGCAAAGCAGTAATAGTGAATACAATAAATATTTGAAAACATATGCTAGAAACAGGTAATCACTCCATCCTAGTTTAGTATTATCCATTGCTGTTTTATTCTATTCTCTGCCTGGGCAAAGGAACATCAGTTATGAAGGAATATAAACAGGGCTGAGTTGCTACAGGTTCACCAGGGATTGGGCGAATCAGTAGCTAACGTTATGTCTGGTTCCGAGAACCTCCAAATCCCACCCTTGGCTGGCCCTGCCCACACCATCCCGCCTCTCTCACCCCACCCCTCCCAGAGTCTCCATGTGGCCAGTTTTGGATGTAAGGTAAGTACAGGGCCCATGTGGAGCAGTGGTGGGTTTCAAACTTTTTTAGAACCTCTTCTGTAGATGTGGCCTGCTTTGTGGGAGTGGCTTGCTAGCCATGTGACCGTGTGGAAGTGGCTTGCCAGCCATGTGACTGAGTGGAAATGGCTTGGCAGTCATGTGACTGGGTGGGCGTGGCCAACTTGTAAAATGTGGTGAAACTCACTTAACAACGCGCTTGCTTAGCAACCAAAATGTTGGCTCAGAAACTGGCATTTGAAGCACGCAAGTCTTAAAGCTGTCAAGTTACAAGACCCCTTGCACCCTTAACCCTTTAGAAAAAAAAACCAGAGGTGTTCAAACTTGACAGCTTTAAGACTTGTGGACTTCAACTCCCAGAATTCCTCCTCCAGTTATGTTGGCTCAGGAACTCTGGCATTGAAGTGTGCAAGTCTTAAAGCTGTCAAGTTACAAGACCCTTGCACCCCTAACCCTTTAGAAAAAACCCCAAGGGTGTTCAAACTTGACAGCTTTAAAACTTTAAGGTTTAGATAAGACTCTTAGAGGCAGGCGAGGCGATTGGTGAGCCAGCCAATCATTGAGTGGCGGGCGGGGCAAGCGTGGTGCAGACGGGTGAGGGAAGGGAGCTGGAACCGGTTCTAAACGGCACGGTAGATTTGTGGAACCTCTTATATAGAAGAGGTTAGAACTGGTAGGAACCCACCCCTGGTGCGGAGGCTCAGGAAGGGGGAAAAATGGGCCTCCTGGAAATTTCGGAAGGGCAAAAATGGGCCCATTTCCGGTCTCCAGAGGGCCTCTGGAGCCCAGGGGAGGCAATTTTCACTCTCCCAGAGGCTCATGGAAAGCCTCTGGACCCCGGGGAAGCCAAAAATGCTCTCCTGCCATGGTGCAGGAGGCCTACTAGGCCACACCCACTATGGCCATGCCCACCCAGCAACCGGGCAGAGAACCTATTGCTGACATTTTTGAAACCCACTCCTGAAATCCTTTCATTCCCCACTATCCTGTCAGAGCTGAAGAAGCTTTTGGGATGAGAAGCAAAACATCTTCAAAAGAAAAAACAAGTACAGTTGCCTCCTGAAAAAGCACCTTTGGGACAACCATGACCTGGATGACTGAGAATTTCTACAGACTACGAGTTATGATGGCCTTCAGAAATGGATTCAGTTCTATGGACTCATAGGTTATAGGAAGGTAATCAACAAACTGGCTAGACATGGATTACCAATTTGGTTTAAGGATGAACAATATTCAGTTAAGCTCAAATTTACAGGCCATAAAAATCTAGCCCTGCTCTCTTCACCCAAAGTATTAATAATTTCCGTAAAACACCTGTTTTCTTTTTAGACCATGTCTATTGTGTTTGGAAAGAGTCATGATGGCTCAGCGGCTAAAACGCTGAGCTTGTTGATCAGAAAGTTGGCAGTTTGGTGGTTCGAATCCCTAGCGCTGCATAACAGAGTGAGCTCCTGTTACTTGTCCCAGCTTCTGCCAACCTAGCAGTTTGAAAGCATATAAAAATGCAAGTAGAAAAATATGGCCCGCTTTGGTGGGAAGGTAACAGCGTTCCATGCACCTTCAGCATTTAGCCATGCTGGCCACATGACCACGGAGATGTCTTCAGATGTCGCTGGTTCTTTGGCTTTGAAACGGAAATGGGCACCACTCTCTAGAGTCTGGAACGACTAGCAATAGCAGTAGACTTATATACCGCTTCATAGGCCTTTCAGGCCTCTCTAAGCAGTTTACAGAGAGTCAGCATATTGCCCCCAACAATCTGGGTCCTCATTTTACCCACCTCGGAAGGATGGAAGGCTGAGTCAACCCTGAGCCGGTGAGATTTGAACCGCTGACCTGCTGATCTAGCAGTAGCCTGCAGTGCTGCATTTAACCACTGCGCCACCTTGGCTCTTATGTACATATGTGTGTGGGGAACCTTTACCTTTATTGTGTTTAGTGATCCTCTGTTGAATGGGAGACAACAGCTTTTGGGGCAATTTGGTGAATTAGATATTCAGGAGTGTTGCCTGTTTGGCTGAACAAAGATGCTACGTTCTGAACCAAAGCACTGTATCCCCTGCTCCCGAATTTCATTCTGTTTGGCCATGACACATGGATCCTATATGGCTACTTCATCTGAATTAAATTGTGGGCTAAGGGCTTTTTATTGCCGTGTGTAATTCAGCAAACTTACTTAAACATTCAGCAAACTTACTTAAACGTAGAGGAAGTGAAGGACCTCATACTCTGCATTTTTTTCTTCTTCTTCAAATCTTGACATTTAGTAATGTATTCTATAATAAAAAGCTTAGTAGTAATGGGACTGAACATTATGATAATGCATACCTTATGTGCCGCTAATAAATTTTGGGTTGTACCAGCAACACTTCGTTTTCTTTTTAAATAAACCAAAATGTTAATGTAGCCATATTAATTTTATAAATGATGGCTATTTGAATTGTTCTTATTGGCAGAAATTTCAGGGGGGGAAATAAACTGCAGTCACATTTATCAAGTCTAATGGCCTTTAGCAAAATTTAAATTGCAGCACTGAATTAAGTTACAATAAAAATAAGTTAGAGTAGCTGATGTTCAACTAGACAAAAATCTCTGTTTTGTAAAAGAAAGACATATAAAGAAGCCATGTAGATCAGCCATCTAGCAAGAAAAACTTCCAGGATCTACCAATTTAACTTCTGATATAGGAATAGCTCTCCATTCTAATTGTTAGGCAACACTTTACTATATATTATACTACATACCAAAAAATAACAGCAAAACACAGGCTTAGAACTGAAGCAACTTTAAATTTACTTACCATATTTTTCTCCAGCTGATGGCGCAGGAGGGTCCAGGAATGGGTTGTTCAATCCTTATTTGCCCAAGAGACTGAGTCAGAATTGAAGCCACGCCTCCAGCTTCCCCTGCTGATATTCAATTTCGACTCAGTCTTGCACAAAAAGAGATGTAATTTTTTTTTACTGTGAGTGAAAATTGTTTTCTTTCTCAGAATAGTTTTTCATTTATTTATTTATTTCGCTTATCTTTTATGTTATTAGCAGAAGGAAGGTGTTTGAACTTGGCTCACAAGTTCTTTCCCACCTGTTTGTGTTAGGATAGTGAATTGTGCGGGTTGGATCCTCCTGGAGATTCCCAGGTTCCTTGCAAGTAAGCAGCCAGCTGTGCCAGCCGTCGGAGTCTATTGCGGCTCCGCTCGGCTTGATTCCGATTACTGGCTCATAAGATGCCAGGGAGGTTTCCCTGCGTTGCCACTGGTTCTCAGGGGCTGCAGCAGGCGGACATCGAGGCTGCTGGTGCAGGGAGCGCGTGTGTGGCACGCTGGCGTAACCGAATAGACAACAAGAAGGTGCGCAACGCCAACTGGACTCACGGGAGAGCTGCACGGCTGACCAGACGTTCTCAGGGCCGTTTGCTCACTGGCACTGCTGGTTTTCCCTGAAGGCTTCTCCCTCGTGAGTATGGGGCCCTGGAGTGGCCATTTTTGGGGGGAGACCTTATTGGGTGGTGGCCATCTTGGGGAGGCCCCTCGTGGTGGTGGCCATTTTGTTAGTGGCCATGAGGTGGTGGCCATTTTGTTTGAGCATCCGGTGGGTCACATGGTTTGTGGCCATTTTGTTGCCCTTTTTCACTACCACGAGGCTCATTGCAAGTGCCAGCTCCGGTGAGAACAGTTACAGATTACTGTGCTGGTCCTGAACTGGGTAGAGTGAGGCCTTGGGGCACGGAGATCGCTACAGTGCCATGGCTGATTCCCTCAGTGAAAGTAGCTCTGGGGCAACTTCGGCAGCTCCCTCGAAGAGCTCAAAGAAGAGGAAGAGTTCCCCCCAGGATCCTCCTCCACTGGTGAAGCATGCTCCACCCAGACAAGGGGGTTCAGGGGATTGGGAGAAGTCCAGGCAGGGAGGTGGAGATAAGGCTCCTCTGTCTTCGGTGAGGTCCCCTCACTTCCTCAGGGGGGCTCCACTTTCTCCATCCTCTTCTCCTTCAAAGATTTCTGGATCCCCAAGGGCCAGTTCCATCTCACCCCCACTTTCGGAGGTTGAGGACGAGGAAGGCGAGTACCATCCATTTCCACGTATTATGCCTGCTCCTGAACCAGGACACAGGGGCTCGCTGGCTCCCAGGCCTGGGCCCAGTCATAACCTTGGTGAATTTGAGGACTTGCCTGATAACATTCAATCTCTTATTCATCGAGCCATTGCACATGGCATAGCCCTCCAGGGTCGCCCACCTGACCAGGCGGAAGCAGAGCTATTGCAGGATCCAGTTGGGAGTGATCATAGATTCCTCCTCCGGCATGGTGTTCCTGTCCCAGGATCGCAGGGCTAGTCTAGTGAAACTGGTCAACCAGGTGCAGAGAGAACGGTGTGTGCCCATAGTCACCTTATTTCAGTTGTTGGGGAAGATGGTTTCTTGTATAGATCTTGTTCCCTGGGCTAGGCTCCATGCTAGAACTCTCCAGTGGTTCTTGCTCCCGTACCAAAGGAGCAAGCACAGCACCTCATCTTTTCAAGTTCGACTACCCCCCCACGTGAGACTCTCCCTAAGGTGGTGGGTTTCCCCAGTGCTAGCCAAAGGGTGTGTGTTCAGGGAGCCAGAAAGACTTACTCTGACCATGGACGTGAGCCTTTGTGGCTGGGGGGGGGGTTGTTGCTGGGAGCACAGCTGGCCCAGGGTCACTGGTCCTCTCTTGATCTTACCCATAACATAAACTGGCTGGAGCTGCATGCAGCTCATCTGGCCCTTCAACACTTTCAGGTCCTTGTAGAGCAAAGACACGTCCTACTTCTGACGGACAACGTCGCCACGAAGGCGCATGTAAACAGGCAGGGAGGGATTCACTCCAGAGCTCTCTGGGTGGAATCTCAGTGCCTGGGCCATTGGGCAGAGAGACACCTGTTGTCCATCAAGGCAGAGCATATATATGGAGACACCAATCACCAAGTGGACTGTCTCAGCAGGGCCACAGTGGACCAGATGGAATGGCAGCTGGAACTGGAACTGTTCGAAGAGATTTGCAGGAGATTCGGACGGCCAGTGGTGGACCTCTTCGCGTCCCTGGAAAATGCCCAGCTCCCCAGGCTTTTCACACTGTTCCAGACTCAGGGAGTGGAGGGGAGCGGTGCCTTATGCAGCAGGTGGCCCCCGGGTCTGCTTTATGTATTTCCCCCACTTCCACTGATTCCAGGGGTGCTGGAGAAGATAGTGAAGGAAGGGGCAGTGGTAATAATGGTCGCTTCATACTGGCCACGCAGACCTTGGTTCATGGACCTCTTAGGTCTGTTCATTGTCAAACCCTGGAGAATCCCACAGGAGAAGATCTCCCTACACCAGGGGGTCCTGGTCCATCTGGAGCCTCAATGGCTCCAGTTGACCACCTGGTATTTGAGAGGGTGATCTTAAAAGAGGCAAGATTCTCCTCCCAGGTGATACGAACCATCATGGCTTCCAGATGCCCTGCCACGACCAGGATTTATAGCACCACGTGGTCCACTTTTTGTACTTGGTGCTGTAAGGCGCGTGTGGACCCCAAATGTCCCTCACTCCCTAATATCCTGGAATTCCTCCAGGATGGGCTTGATAGGGGGTTGGCCCATAACACACTTCGGAGACAAATCTCGGCCCTGTCGACTGTCCTGGTTTTGGACGGCCAGGAGGGCCTGGACCGTCATCCGGTGGTGAAGAGATTTCTACGGGGGGGGACTAACCTTTGGCCCCCGGTAGTTCACAGGTTCCCATCTTGGGATTTGTCCACGGTCCTCCTCGCCCTGGTGGATCCTCCCTTTGAACCGCTGAGGACCATGTCCTTGCAGTTCCTCACTTTAAAGGTGGTCTTCCTAGTCACCATCACATCGGCTAGGAGGATTTCAGAGTTAGCTGCCCTCTCTGTCAGGGATGATATTTGTTTTTTTCCAACCTAACACAGTTGTACTGAGACTTGATCCCGTCTTTATCCCCAAGATAAATTCCTATTTTCATAGTGCCCAGGAGTTAATTCTACCAGACCTCTGCCCTAAACCCTCTCATAGAAAGGAGAAGTCGTGGCACAAGCTGGACGTGCGGAGAGCCCTCCGTATTTACATAAAGAGAATGGTGCCCTCCAGGAAAATGGGGGCATTGTTTATTTCTTTCCAGACTTCTGCCATGGGTGTCCTCCTCTACTATTGGATGCTGGTTGCGAGCTTGTATTGACAGGACTTATGAGGCAAGAGGCAAACCGGTACCACAGGGGATAACGGCTCATTCGACTAGGAGTGCGGCCACCATGGCCGCATGGAACACTCAGGCCCCAATTGGAGATGTTTGTAGAGCTGTGACACGGGTTTTCCCTTCACCTTTTATTAAGCATTATAGATTGGATGCGTTTGCATCTGCAGAGGCATAATTTGGGCGTAGGGTGATGCAGGGAATACATGCTCCCTTGGGTGCCATGAACCATTGAGTTCCCGCTCCAGGGACTGCCGCTTTGGTATGTCCCATTCCTGGACCCTCCTGCACCATCACCTGAACATTCTTATCAGCCTGGTGCAGGGCGGTCCAGGTCCTACCCTAGTTGTTGTTTTTGGTTAGGTCCATATCAGAATTGGATATCAGCAGGGGAAGCTGGAGGCATGGCTTCAATTCTGACTCAGTCTCTTGGGCAAATAAAGATTGAACAACCCATTCCTGGACCGTCCTGCGCCACGCTGAGAAGAACGTTCAGGTAGGACCAACGTTTCTTTGCTCCATAAGATGCTCCTGATTATAAGATTCACCTAGGTATAGAGTAGGAAAACAAGAAAAAATATATCTGCCTTTGCCCATCCAGTGTCCATGCAGTATTCATCTGACTAGCGTCCTCGCAGCAAACAGCAAACGGCCTGGTCAGCTTCCTCCTCCGTGTCTACTGCATCCGCCAGGGAACACTGGAGTCTTTGCCTCCGAGCAGGTGCTCAGTGGTTGTATTGACCTCCTGGAATACTGCCAATCAGCTGACCCAGATGGCGGGGATCGCTGCTGCTGTTTGCCGCTGCTGCCTGTCACCCATATTTGCTCCATAAGAGACACAGACATTTCCACCCATTTTTGGGAGGAAAAAAAGTGCATCTTATGGAGCAAAAAATACGGCAATTCTTGATTTGCAGCCTTGATGTAATCTCTTACCACTGTAGTTTTTAATGTTCCAAAATGTAATGCACTGTAGTTGCCTTAAGGAATAGTTGGTTACATCAAAGAGTAGATTTGTTCAAAATAAAAGCTTTGTTAAATAATTAAAACCATGAAGCACTGTTTCTTTTTTTATTTTTTTTATTTTCAAAACAAACAGAACACAAAGAATCCTCCTTTTTTACATACTGTAGAAAGTGTATCAGTTAGTTACAAAAAACTTTTGTCCATCTCTTCCACAGTCATCAATCATAATTCATATTAACTCAAGTATTTTAACTCAGATATTTATATATATTACCATCATCATACCTCCATTTTCATTTGACTACAATTGTTTAAATGTCCTTCATCATAAAATATATCAAGATTTAAAACATAACCACATACTGGCATTTCATTTGCTATTTCTAAAATCCTCCAATAACATTGAATCCTTATGGCCTATTCTAGCTAACATCCATAATATCTAGTAACAAAAATTTCTAATCCTCCTTACCAAATCACTGTTTACAATTTACATCCACTTTCCTTATGTTGTACCCATACATATATATTTTCCTTTGTATCATTATCCCTCCTTTATTTAACTCTATCCTGTATCATAACATTTCCCCCCCAATAATCAAAATTTAACTAAATTTAACAGTTCTTTTTTATTAGCCTTTATATATAACCAAAAAGATTTCTAATCTTCATTTCATGGGTACCATTCAAATATTCATATCCAATTATCATAACAATACATATGTATATATTATTATCATTATCAATTATTTATTTGACTATATCTATTGCCACTAAATTTCACTAAGTTTAACTAGTTTTAAATTATGCACTTCCATCTATCAACCTGTATCTTTCCAGTAGCAAAACAGTTTCATGTCTTCTGCCAATTGTTGTATCCATCCTCTAATCATCTGCTTAATCAAATTTGTATGGACTCCTCTTAGCAACTCATTGCTTATTAAGTCTCTCATGTAATTTCGATGCCCTTCTTCTGTTTCCTTAATCAGCTTATCTTTAATTGTCAGTGGTGTTATCAATGATGTTGCTAATAAAATTTCTCTCTTTAAATTCATAAATTCTTTTGTTTTTTCTTCTTCTGTATCTTGCCATCTGGGGTAGAGTTTCCCTCCATTTAATTCCTCTTTCAGTGTTCCACTCTTTCCATTTCCAGACATAAGCCAATCACCATAGATATCAGTGGATTTAATTTCTTTATGGTCTTTTTCCTCTTTGGTTTTTAGGACTCTAACCTCCATTTTTCCACTTGATAAACATCTCCATCTTCATCATATTTTACTGTTAGATGCTCTAGATTTTCCAACTTCTCCGTTCTCTCAGATGTATTTAATAATTTCTGAATTTCTAACAATATCTTTTACAGACTTAAATTTTTTTTCTGCTGTTGAAGTTGTGTCATTATCTCCAGCTGACAAACACTGCTGCTCTGGTTTAGAAGGTTTTTACAAGATTAAGCATAAATTCACAATAAGGTCTTATTTTCACTTTTCTCTGGTTAAAGATATACTTCAAAGGAACATCTGTATGCTTTTCTTCTTATCACTCTCTATAAACAAACAGTGCGACCTTGAAGTGCCAAGCAAGAATAATCAGTGAGGAAAGTAAGAGTGTTTTGTTTCCAATACACAAAACTCCAGCCTCCAAGCAGCAATGTTTTTCTTTCCCTCTGTTGTAACAATTTTCTTTGTTTCCTTTTGTATCTTTTTTATATTCCAAGTTAAACAAAATTCAAATTCTTGAATGAGTTAGAGAAGAAAAGGAGAACAACACCCACAGTAGTGAAGAAATAGAATTTTAGTCCATAGGTTACAAAGAACAATAATAAAAGAAAAAAAAAACTTAATCCATTCGTTTTAAAAGGCTTGCATAAATTCCATCCATGAACATAGCATTTAAAAAGTAAGATAACCCACTGTCCAAAACCATTCAAAGCTTAATTCTGCCACTTATTTCTTCTGTTCTCAAATTTAAATTAACTTTAAGTTTTTTATAGGCAGTCTCTTTTAAAATGGCAAAAATTCCTCACCAGCTGGAAACACTTTCTCTTTCCGTATCCTTCCGTTTTGGAGCCACCCTGACTTCATCAGCCTAATGGCTGGATTTTTTGGCTTGGATCCATCAGGGACTTTGCGATGTCCCTGAGATCAGCAAGACGTATTCTTCCTGTTCACCATCTCTGCGGGACAGTTTAGGTCTGATTGGACCACCCAGCAGCAAAAGTATTGGCTGCAGTCTCGGAACATCGAGATCGCATGTCAGCTCCTAAGCATTAATTGTTTCTAATTACTAGAAACAAATGTCAGGACGGAAATGCTCGGAGGAAGGTTTCATTGAGAACCGACAACTAAATGCTGAGTTTGCAACAATTATGAAAATTATCCACCTCATTGTGCAGACTATTACAGTTAGTCCTCGACATGACCATAATTGGGCCCCAGAACTTTTGTTGCTAAGCAAGTCTTAAGTGAATCACATGATAATTAATCACATGCGGCTTCCCTCCTTGACTTTGTCTGTCAGTAGCCAGCTGGGCAAGTCATAAATGGGTAACTGTAATGAATACAAGCTGGTTGCCAAGTGCCCAAATTTTGTTCACATCATCATGGGGATATTGTGATGGTTGTAAGTGTGAGGATCTTTCCATTTTGACTGCTCAGTAGCTAGAATTTATAGGCAAAAGAAATAAAATTCCTGAAAGAAGAAGACAACAACATGCTACCCTTCTTGGATATCCTCATCAACAGGTGATCAGAGGAGCAAATTAGAAACACAAGTCGATTGAAAAATAAGTGGCACTAACCAGGTGCTTCATTATCAAAGTAGCCATCCAACCTTCCACAAGAGGAGATGGGTAAGAATATTATTCAATAGTGTTGGAAGAAATGTCCTTCTGGGTTCAGCTCCAAGTGGGGAAAAAGACACTGGAAACTGCTTGGAAAGATGGTTTAATGGTGGACAGGATCACCTGAACAGAAAAGTGGGTCACATGCTTTCAGAGGTTGGATTAAGAAGAAAAGAGCACAAGATGCTGAAAGTTCCTGGCTTTATACTCTCTGTTCGGCCCCACCTCTCTGTTTCCTGTTCCTGTGTAAGAAATGCATTCTGATTGGTTGTCAGACTCCCATGGGGCCATGCAGGGGCAACTCTCTAGGCTGTGTTTTGAGACCAAGTTTGGTTGAGTTCCCAGATGTCATGTGGTGAGTTTCTGTAGAAGGCTAATCCTATCTTTGTTATGTAAACTAATTCAGTGCCTCTAATGGCCCATTGACAAAGGTGGGGGGCTATTAAGAGTAAGTCTGTTTCCTGCCTAAAGACATGTTTCTCCATTTCTGATCCAGAGAAATATAATATTCTGCCTTTTCAATATTTCCCAGGATATTTCATTTTTCTAGGAGAGGGGTGGGTGCTAACTTCCTACAATACACATGCACTGTAGCAATCCTGAAGACCAGAAAATGGAAACAGACCACCAAGCAACATCTTCAAACAAAACGATTAAACATCCCCCCCCAAAAAACCAGGCACTGATGTTATCTACTTGTCTATTGAAATGTCTGCAAGCAAACAACCAAGTTCAGAAAGCTCCCTGAAGCGCCCCACTTCAAATGGTAGTAGAAAACCTGTGATGGTTGGTTCAGTTAAGTACGGAAACTTTAAGTAAGTTTCCTTACTTAAACAGAGAAATAGAATGACCAAAGGCGAGCAAAAAGAATCTGTACAAGTGGCAGCAACTTCTAACTTCCTGTTGGCTTCCCCGTTGGGTTTCCTTGAGGGAAACTGGCAGTGAATATCTGTGAAATCCTTCCCTTCCCAGCATGGAAGTAAGTGGATGCTGCCAGATGGGGGAGGGAGCAAGGGATGCATGGGTGGCCAGCATGGTGCCAGCACAGAATTGGCAGAGGATGCAACATTACTCCATTGACTCTCTCCAAATTCCCACATGGAAAACTTTGCTGACGGGAAGGTGGCGAGGAGCTTTGGCAATCGTAACAGTTCCTTCGGAGTTCCCCATAGATTTCTGGGAAATTGTCAGCAAACACAGAGAATGGGGCTCTTGTGACTGTAGCTAACTGCAATAGGATGTGGTGGTGTTGAAGTAGCAGCAACCTGTCAGCACCAAAGCAGCCAGAGTTTTCCCAAATTCCATTCCCCCTGTAATAATGACTCCTGGCATTATGTAAATTAATCTGTTTGAGGTGTCATTGTTGACAAAGTTTTGCCCTATGATGCATTGTTCTGTCCAACTGAAGGTTACAAAGTATTAAACAGACACAATAGTTTCAGTAGTAAATAGATGTTAGAAAAATACCCTGAAATGATATTTCAATAAAACTGTTGAATTGAGATGATTTAGATTAGATGGCAGGAAGTTATTGGACTGGACCATTTTTCTGGAATATAATATACTACTTGAAAGAGATAGCTTTGTGTTTATTGCTGTTTTTTACCTAGTCCTATGATAGAGCAATGTAATTGGTTTTGCAGCCAGTTGGATCCGTGTGTGAAGGAGTTAATAAAAGTGTATTATCACAAAGACTTAAGTCATAAAATATCATTCTAAAGTGCCTCTTAATACATCCCACTGTTTGTTGGCAGTTTTATTAATAAAGGAGCTGTTCTGTTCTGTCTTTTATACTTTCCCCATTAACCATGGGATGCACTTCCTGGCTTTTTATATGGAGAACAGCATGTGTCTTCTTCCTTTTTGAAACTGTCTGAACAACAAGCTTGTTGGAAGCCATATACATCCCTGGGACTCTGTCCAGGCAAAATACAATGTCATTCAGAAGGCATTTTTGTTTCAGGGTAACTGCATTTTTTCACAGGTACAGCTATAGTGACAGATATTTGAAAAGGGAGAGTTGCCTTTGTTTTCTTTTAAAATGCCCTGTCTATCTTCTATATTGATGTCTCTGAACACATTTTATTGATAATCACCAATTGATATTTAATAACTATAAATTTAATGAAGAAAATTCAGGCTCAGCAGGAAAATAACATTTGGGAACTCTATATTTGCTTTCTGTTCTCATTTTTTATGAGCTGATTATATTTTTATAGCGTGAAAGTTTCATTTTGTTATATGCATTTTTATCACTTTTGCTGGAAACTGTAATTGGGTACACCCATAATGCTAAAACATAAAGTGGCATGTTTCAATTTGTTTTCTTACAGGTAGACAGAAAACTGTATCATAAGTACAGGTAGTCTTTTTAATGACTACAGTTGAGACCAGCAATTCAATTATTAAGCAAAGCAGCCATTAAATGAAACTGTGACTGTGCTTATGGTGTCTATGGAGATTCTCAGTCATTCAGGTCATGGATGTCCCAAAGGTGCTTTTTCAAGAGGCAACTGGGCTTTCTTGTTTTTCTTTGAAGACATTTCGCTTCTTCAGCTCTAACTGGATAGTGGGAAATGGAAGGATTTATACTCCTTGCTGACAGTTGGTCATTTGCATTCTTTTAGTGAGTGGTTAAGACCACCTGGAGGTTTATCTGTGTCATCAGGGTCACCTCAGTGGTGCAAATGGGTGTGGAGCTTTCTTGGAACTGTTGAAAGAACTGTATTGTAGACTGGAGATAGATAATGTGGTATCCCTCCCCTTCTGTTGAGAGAGGACTGCTCAATTTTGTCATAGATGGCCTCTTTGACCCATCTTTCAAACCAGCAATCCTCTCTGGCCTTTGTCTTTTAAATGTTGATGGACTGCTGAATCTAGTCCTGATAAGTTTGTTCTCCTAGGTTGTGCCATGCATTTATGAAGTGGTTGTTTTGTTTCCCCAAAGGACAGATCTGCATATGGCTCACTTCATTGTATTGCATATACCATGTTGCTCAATTTGTGTCTAGGCGTTTTATCCTTGAGGTGGACAAGCTTATGATCTTACTTCAATTTTGGACCAGTCTCTTTCCAGACACCTCATCTCACAAGGTGGTTCTGATGGGGAAAATAGGAAAAGGAAGGAGTATACATAGTGCTTGATTTACCACAGTTCATTTAATGACTGTTCAAAGTTACAGCGCCACTAAAAAAAGTGGCTTAAGACCATTTTTCACACTTACGACTGTTGGAGCATTTCCATTGGCCATGTGATCAAAATTCAGAGGCTTGGCAACTGGCTCATGTTTTTGATGGTTGCAGTATCCTGGGGTCATGTGATCACCTTTTGCAACCTTCTTGCAAGAAAACTCAATGGGAAAATCAGATTCGCTTAACAACCGTATTACTAACTTAACCACTACAGTGGTTCACTTAATAACTGTGACAAGAAAGGTCATAAAATGAGACAAAATTCATTTAACAAATGTCTCAGTTAGCAACAGAAATTTTGTTCTCAATTGTAGCCGTAAGTCAAGGACTACCTGCATTAGGTATGTTTTTTGTTTAAATAATTTCTATAATTATTAAAGATAATATTAAAAAATAATCTAAAAAATAAAAAAAAGATCTCCCCAATACTCAAAGATGCTATCAGGTTCTTCCATTAAATTGTAAAGTTAGACACTTTCTGACTCGGTTAATTTCACTTTTCCCAAACATGGAGAAAAACTATTTTTAAATGAATTAATGGATTATATTTAATAATAATTATATTTATCTTTTTGCTGTGGGGTAGAGATATTGATTACATTCTATGTAATGTTCAGATGAGAACTATCTAAGATTACTAAGAAAGCATTTTAGATTCTGTATAATCAAATGAGGGAACAAGAAAACAGAACTACAACAATTAACAATAATTACTAACAATTAATTAGTGGAATGACTTGACTCCAGAAGTTGTGGGTGTTGCATCACTGGAGGTTTTAAGGAAGAGATTGGACAGCCACTTGTCTGTAAATGGCATCTCTTGCCTGAGCAAGGAGTTGGACTGGAAGACCTCCAAGATCTCTTCCAAGTCTTTTATTCTGTTTTCTGTAGTGATAAACATGTATGTATGTTTGTACCTTACAGTCTTTGATAAATAAACTCTTGAGGTGCTTTGGGATGATGGCTTTACATATGTACTAACTCACAAAAGCTACTGCTTATTGCTCATTATTTATTTAATTATTCTAATCAACATTTTCTGAGGAACATATTGACTTCTTAGAAGGGTGAGTTTACTTGGTGTTTGATGCTCTCCATTGGTCAGTAATCCCTAGAGATTATTCTTTTTTCTGGCAGCTTTAAAATTGGTGTATAGCTTGTTCACCACCAGCTAAAACTGCTGTGCAGGATATGATATGAAACAGCATGCAGATTTAGCTGGATCATTTTCCTTCAACTTTTCTTCTCTGAAGCAACATTAATTAACCTCATTAAAGCAATTAGTTGTTGGCTCTCTAATTAATAAACAGGCATTGTGGATAATACTCTGCAATTAAGCCAGATATTTTAATAAAAGTTGTGCCATACTATCTTAATATATCACCACTGTGAACTGTTAGCACAGCAAATATTTCTTTAGATGTATGAATACAGAATGTATTTGTGTATACTTTCTCTCTGTGTATGGATGTACATGTGTGCATGTAGTACATTTGTTTTTCTTTTTATGACCCTGTAATCCCTTTAATTGGAGTGGAGTGAGGTTGGCCAAATGGAGCTGAACATTTACTGGACAGATGACCTTCCTGATATCTACACAGAGTTTGCGGCAGATATTTTCTCTTTGATAAACATCTGTTGCTGCCTAGGATTGAATTCTCAATCTCCCGAGTGTGAGGCGAGCATCTTCACTTCTATGCTACTGTGCTGCTCATGTATATACTACCTATATACACATGTATATGTATATACATACTATATGTATGCATGTATGTATGTGTATGTGTATGTGTATGTGTATGTGTATGTGTATGTGTATGTGTATTGTATGTGTATGTGTAATTGTAATTAATTGTAATTTAATAAATTTATATGCCGCCCAATCCCGTAGGACTCCAGGCGGCTTACAAAATACAAGAGTAAAAATAAAAAGTTCAAATATAGGGAAAGAGCAAACAGATTTAAAAGCAACACACCATACACTCAACCTAGGTGGGGCTGGACCTCGTTCATGGGGTCAACAGCCCCAGGCCTGCCGGAACAGCCAGGCTTTAGTGGCTTTTCGGAAGACCGAGAGAGTGGGAAGGGTCCGGATCTCTGCGGGTAGATTGTTCCACAGGGCCAGAGCAGCTACAGAGAAGGCCCTCCCTTGAGAGGTCGCCAGCCGGCATTGTCCAGCCGACGGCACCCAGAGAAGGCCCAGCCTGTGAGATCTTATCGGCCGTTGGGAGGTATGTGGCAGGAGGCGGTCTCGCAGATATCCAGGTCCTAGGCCATGTAGGGCTTTAAAGGTGATAACCAGCACCTTGAAGCGTGTTCGGAGACCAATAGGAAGCCAGTGCAGATTGCGGAGGATATTTGTAACTTTGGTGTATTTAGATATACCCGATATCACTTGCGTGGCTGCATTCTGGACCAACTGTAGTCTCCAAACACTCTTCAGGGGCAGCCCCATGTAGAGCAGTAATCAAGCCTTGAGGTGACGTTGGCATGAGTGATCATTCAAAGTGCCTCCCGGTCCAGGTAGGGCCACAACTGGTGCACCAGGCGAACCTGGGCAAAAGCCCCCCTGGTCACAGCCGAAAGGTGGTGTTCTAATGTCAGCTGCGAGTCCAGGAGGACACCCAAGTTGCGGACCCTCTCTGAGGGGTGTAAAATTTCACCCCCCAGGCTAAGGGATGGAATATCTGGACTATCCTTGGGGGGCAACATCAATAGCTACTCGGTCTTGTCTGGATTGAGTGCAAGCTTGTTCACTTCCATACAGACCCTGACAGCCTCCAGGCACTGGCACATCGCTTCCACCGCTTCGCTGAGTTGGCACGGGGCGGACAGATACAACTGTGTATCGTCCGCATATTGGTGGTATTTAATCCTGTGCCGGCAAATGATCTCACCCAGTGGCTTCATGTAGATATTAAATAGGAGGGGGGACAGGACCGAGCCCTGTGGCACCCCATATTTAAGGGGCCTAGGGGTCGACCTCTGTTCTCCAACCAACACCGACTGCGACCTGTCCGAGAGGTAAGAGGAGAACCACCGTAAAACGGTGCCTCCCACTCCCACCTCCCCCAGCCGTCGCAGAAGGATACCCTGGTCGATGGTATCGAAGGCCGCTGAGAGGTCAAGAAGCACCAGGATAGAGGAATGTCCTCTATCGCTGGCCTGCCAGAGATCATCGGTCAACACGACCAAAGCAGTTTTGGTGCAGTAACCAGGCCTGAAAACCCGACTGAAAGGGATCTAGATAGTCTGCTTCATCCAAGGTCCATTGGAGTTGAAAGGCCACCACCTTCTCAACAACCTTCCCTACAAAAGGGAGGTTGGAGACTGGACAATGGTTTTTAAGGATAGCTGGGTCCAGAGAAGGCTTCTTAAGGAGGAGTCTTACCACCGCATCCTTCAGAGGCTGTGGGAAAGATCCCTCCTGTAGAGAGGTGTAAACAATCCTCTGGAGCCAGCCTCGTGTTACCTCCCTGCTGGTCGAGACCAGCCAGGAGGGACACGGGTCCAGTAAGCAGGTGGAGGCACTCACTGCTCCCATGGCCTTGTCCACTTCCTCAGGAGTGACAAGCTGGAACTCGCTCCAAGAAATCCAATCAAGGCCCACCCTCAGCATCTCCACTGGTACTATCCAAGTGGAGTCCAGGTCCGTCCGAATCTGAGTGACTTTGTCCGACAGAAACTGAACAAATTCCTCAGCTCTTCCCTGTAAGGGTTCCCCCGCATCCCTCCCTTTCAGGAGGGAGTGGGTTATCCTAAACAGGGCAGCTGGGCGAGATTCTGCGGATGCAATAAGAGTGGAAAAATGAGTACATTTTGCCGCCTGTATCGCCACTAAATAAGTCCTAATAAAGGCTCTTAGTTGTGTTCGGTCAGATTTGGAGTTACTAGCCCTCCAGCGTCGCTCTAGGTGTCTCTTTTGGTGCTTCATCTCCCAGAGTTCCTCGGTAAACCAAGGGGCCCTCCTGGATCCACTGCCACGGAGAGGCCGCAAAGACGCAATCCGGCCTAGTGCCTCAGCCGCCGCTATATTAGGTTAGGTTAGGTTAGGTTAGGTTAAGTTTATTTATAGGCCGCCCTTTTCCCTGAGGGGACTCAGGGCGGCTTACAACTTATATAGGAAGGGGAAACATACAATGACATATAGGACAATACATAATTAAAAGAGTAAAGCAACATTCATTCAACATTCGGGCGGGGATGGATTATAATCTTTAACCCCAGGCCTGACGGGATAGCCAGGTCTTGAGGGCTGTGCGGAAGGTCTGGAGGGTGGTGAGGGTACGAATCTCCACGGGGAGATCGTTCCAAAGGGTCGGAGCTGCTACTGAAAAGGCTCTCCTCCGCGTAGTTGCCAGTCGACACTGACTGGCAGATGGAATTCGGAGGAGGCCCAATCTATGCGATCTAATGGGTCGTGAGGAGGTAATTGGCAGGAGGCGGTCTCTCAAGTACCTAGATCCACTACCATGAAGGGCTTTGTAGGTGGTAAGTAGCACCTTGAAGCGCACCCGGAGATCAACAGGTAGCCAGCGCAGCTCGCAGAGGATAGGTGTTATGTGGGTGAACCGAGGTGCACCCACAATCACTCGCGCGGCCGCATTCTGGACTAGCTGAAGTCGCCGGATGCTCTTCAAGGGCAGCCCCATGTAGAGCACATTGCAGTATTCCAGCCTAGAGGTCACAAGGGCCCGAGTGACTGTTGTGAGAGCCTCCCGGTTCAGGTAGGGTCGCAACTGGCGCACCAGGCGAACCTGGGCAAATGCCCCCCTGGTCACAGCCGACAGGTGGTGATCAAAAGTCAGCTGTGGATCCAGAAGGACTCCCAAGTTGCAAACCCTGTCTGAGGGGTGTAATATTTGACCCCCCAGCCTGAGTGATGGAACACTGGTTATTGGGAGGAAAACACAACAGCCACTCGGTCTTTTCCGGGTTGAGTACAAGCTTGTTAGCCCTCATCCAGTCCCTAACGGCTTCCAGACCCCGGTTCATCACGTCCACCGCTTCATTGAGTTGGCATGGGGCGGACAGATACAACTGCGTATCGTCCGCGTATTGGTGATATCTTATCCCATGCCTCCGAATGATCTCGCCCAGCGGTTTCATGTAGATGTTAAATAGTAGGGGGGACAGGACCGACCCCTGCGGCACCCCATATGTTAGGGGCCTAGGGGTCGATCTCTGCCCCCCGACCAACACCGACTGCGACCTGTCCGAGAGGTAGGAGGAGAACCACTGCAAAACAGTGCCACCCACTCCCACCTCCCGCAGTCGTCGCAGAAGGATACTATGGTCGATGGTATCGAAAGCCGCCGAGAGGTCAAGGAGAAAGCCGCCGAGAGGTCAAGCCGCCCAGAGGTCAAGGAGAACTAAGATGGAGGCATGGCCTCCATCCCTGGCTCTCCAGAGATCATCGGTCAATGCGACCAAAGCGGTTTCTGTGCTGTAACCAGGTCTGAAGCCGGACTGGAATGGGTCTAGGTATTCCAAGCAGCGACCAAGCAGCGACCAAGGACTCAGTCAGATTGTGGGCAAGGGAGTCAGGTATCTCTCCAAGCTCCATCTGAAATCCCAATGGGTCCATCAGAACCATTTAACTGGCTCCACCTCCCTGCAATGGGGGAGTAGTTTCCGAAAATCAAGCCTCAGTAGGAAGTGATCTGACCATGACAAGGGCGAGATCTCTATGCCCTTCAGTTCCAGATCACATCTCCACTGCCCCAAGAGAAACACGAGGTCGAGCGTGTGTCCCGCTGTATGAGTCGGACCCTGAATTACCTGGGTCAAGTCCATGGTTGTCATGGAAGCCATGAACTCCTGCGCCCCATCAGAGCGTTCGCCAAGAGATGGCAGGTTGAAATCCCCCAGTACTATCAGTCTGGGGAATTCAACCGCCAGTCCGGCTACTGACTCTAGGAGCGCAGGCAGTGCTGTTGTAACGCAGCTGGGAGGTATGTGGATGTGGATGTGGATGTGGATGTGGATGTGGATGTGGATGTGGATGTGGATGTGGATGTATGTATGTATGTATGTATGTATGTATGTATGTATGTGTATATACATACATATACATATATACATATATACATATATACATATATACATATATACATATATACATATATACATATATACATATATACATATATACATATATACATATATACATATATACATACATATACATACATATACATATATACATATATACATATATACATATATACATATATACATATATACATATATACATATATACATATATACATATATACATATATACATATATACATATATACATATATACATATATACATACATACATACATACATACATACATACATACATATATATATATATATATGTGTGTGTGTGTGTGTGTGTGTGGCCTAATGGCCAAGATCTCTGCCTAGTGTGCCTAGTATGCCATATAGCCCAGGTTCAAATCCCAGTAAGGGTATGGCTAGCTGATGAGAGCTAAATAGCTTGAAATAGATCTATACTAGTCTCCCTTTATTTATTTATCAGCACAAATAAAAAAACATGCATACATACATACATACATACATACATACATACATACATACATACATACATACACACACACACACACACATATATACGTGTGGATGGATGGATGGATGGATGGATGGATGGATGGATGGATGGATGGACGGACGGACGGACGGACGGACAGACAGACAGACACATACATACACATGCACCAGTGGTGGGTTGATAGTTGTCCTTTGTGTGCCTCCAATGTAGGAAATAACTTTATGTTATACAGCAATCCTGCCAAATCCAATTATTGAACTACAATATAGACAACATAACAGCTATTTATTGTGGCCAGGATATATTTTCTCTCAGACTTTAGAGCTAGAAGAGTAGTGGAATCAGTACTTTGTTCTGCATTGTTTGATAGTTTTGGTGAGGAACAGATTATATTTACCAAGCAAGTTTTATTTTTGTTGTTTTACTTGTTTTACAAATATGTTTGTGTTTTATGATTTGCTAGCTGCTCAGGGTTATTTGATTAAGATAAGCAGCCTAATAAATTTGCTAAACAAGCAAGCAAACAAATAAAAGTCAGGCCACAAATTTATGGAGGGTGGGCATATAGGATTCAAGACGTTGCAGGTTACTATAGGTACTATACTATAGTTACTATATAGGTTGAAAAGTGCACCTGAATAAAAACTGTTCAACTGATCTCTTGCTTGGGATATCTTCCTTTCTATCCTTGACAATCTTCTTTCTCCTTGCATTGGTTTGCATTTTGTTAAGTGGGATTTAATATGGACAATTTGAAATGTTAGGAGAAAATACACGCTCCGGATACATTCATTTTGAATGATGACCTTAAAGATAACACCTTCCTTCCCTCAATCTAAAAAGATCTGTGTGTCCTGCCAAACACCAACACTGAATAATGTCATCCCACCATGAAAGATACCACACACAGACACAGTGCCCTTCATTGTTTGATGGATACTATATTCATTGTGAAGCCTCTAGGAAAAAAAGAGATAGAAAGAGATATTCCAGACTGCTTTCTAAACCCTTTTTTAGGACATGCTCAGAGGTTTTAAGGGAACCTATGAAAGAAAGCTGATTGTGCATTTCTTGATTTAGAGCAGTGGTTCTCAACATGTGGGTCGGGACCCCTTTGGGGGTCGAACGACCCTTTCACAGGGGTTGCCTAAGACCATCGGAAAACACATATTTTCAATTGTCTTAGGAACCAAGGCACCAATTTTATGGTTGGGGGTCACCACAACATGAGGAATTGTATTAAAGGGTCACGGCATTGGGAAGGTTGAGAACCACTGATTTAGAGGAAGGGTAGGCTAAACTCAATAGATGCAATTTGTGTAAAAATTAAATTTTGTTACTGAATGTTATTGAGTATGGTTGGAAGTAAAGAATGTGGGAGACTATACAAATACATAGTAAAAGATTTGACACTGAGCAAGGAATAAGACATGCTGTACAAAGTACCCTCGATTAATGTATTTAAGGATACATAAATAATTGTGATGGCAAACCTATGGCACGCATGCCAGAGGTGGCATGCAGAGCCCGCTCTGTGGGCACGTGCACCATCACCAGCTGCTTTTCTGGTTTCCGGCACATGCATGTGCATTGGCTACCTAGTCTTCAAGGTTCCAGGGCTCCAGCGTGCACCCACATTCTGGTTGGGCATTCGGTGCCTAAAAGGTTTGTCTGTCAGCCCTCAGGCTGCCATCCAGGGGGACCCTGTCCATCACCATGCCCGCTCGGCCATGCTTACACGCCACTAACGCTCTGATGTCGATTGAGCCTGTAGCTGCATGTGGCTCTTCTAATCGGGTGCAACTGCCTACTCTGATGTAACTCTTCTATTCGGGTGCAACTGCCTACTCTGATGTAACTCTTTTGCTCGGATGCGGCTAACCAGGAAAGAGGCTGTGATGACACTGAGTGGGGATGTGGCTGAGGATGTGGGTCATGGTGATTGGTGATGGTGGGTGGGTGTCATCTGGGTGGAGTTGTAGGTGGAGCTGGGTGGGGTAATGGTATATATATATGAAATGTTATATATATATGGGTGATGGTGTTAACTTGGTTAGAACTAACTTGGATTTGATTACCTTTGTATCATTGTCATTTAGTGCTGGTTATCACGTAGTTTCTTAGATAAAGATAAAAGTTTTTCACCAAACAAACTGAATCTCTGTTTGTATGTAATGTGAACACCGGAACATGACATTTCCATCACTGATATATAACAAATACCTGTGGTAATGTTAGAGTTGCGCTAGTTAGAGATACAAATGGATATATACAATTGTATGCAGATGACTCCATATTGTTGCCTTAGAACAGTAATGATTTTAATTGGATATTTGTTTTCTATATACAAGTAGTCCAGTGGTGGATTTCCGCCGCTTCGCACAGGATCGGGCGAACTCGTTGGTGAATTTTACCGATCCAATGAGAGGAGGTTCGACCAGTGGACCCGGAAATTCAGGCCTTCCCTAGCAAAAGCTGCTGGCTGTCATATGCCACATGGCCGAAAGCGGGTGGGCGGCGGCGGCGGCCTAGCTTTCATGAGGGAAGGCCTAAGTTCAGGCCTTCCCTAGTGAAAGCCACAGGCTGGTGTGCGCCACACGGCCGACAGCCCCCCGCACCCCCCTCTACAGCCTTGCTTGGCTGGCTAAGCCTGCCAGGCAGCGTGCTTAGCGACAACCCTTGTCCCTCCAGTCCAGTCTTATCTGTCCTGCTGCCTTGCTGCCTGCCTGCTCCCTGCTACATCCATCCATCGCATCGGATCCATCGCATCAGGGAGCTGCTGATTCTGCCTGCTGATAAGTGACCCTTTTTTTCCTTTTATTTTTTAATGTATTTTAAAACTAATATTTCATTTATTGTGCATAGAATTTTTTAAAATAGTTTTACTTAAAAGTATTGAGTATAGAATATTTTAAAATGGTTTACTTCAATTTATTGTGTGTGGATTCTTTTTTAAAATTGTTTTAGACTATTTAAAAAAAGATTCTGTCCAAAATAAATTAAAATTAAACCATTTTAAAATATTCTATACTCAATACTTTTAAATAAAACTATTTAAAAAAATTATATGCACAATACATTTTAAAGTATTGAGTATAGAATTTTTAAAAATGATTTATTTTAATTTATTTTGGACAGAATTTTTTTTAAATCTAGGACTATTTTAAAAAGATTCTATTCAAAATAAATTAAAATAAACCATTTTTTAAAATTCTATACTCAATACTTTAAAATGTATTGTGCATGGAATTGTTTTAAATCGTTTTATTGTAATTTATTGTGTATGGAATATTTTTAATGGTTTCATTTTAAATTATTGTGTGTGGAATAGTTTGAAATGGTTACAGTATACTATTGCTGTTAAAATACCTTAAAATGGTTACAGTATAAATTATTGCTGGTGGAATACTTAACAATGGTTTTTAAGGATTTTTTTATTTATAGAGTATCTTTTTAAAAAATTATTTTTAGGGAATTTTATTTAATTGTTTATAAAATATATTTACTACAAGAAATGTTATTCCTTTTTCCAAATGTTTTCTTTATGATGCAATAAGTTGCTTTAAGTGTTCAGACCAGGTTTATGAGTCTCAAAGTGGCTGCTTTTCTATGGGCAGGCCAGGTTGGTGCAAGGCAGCTTTGCCAGATTTCGTGTGTTTCACCCTCGTTGTTTAGGTAATTGTGAGATGGTTGCTGGTTCTGTGTGCTTCCTGGCACTGTCCTTTATAATTTCCCACAATGCCTTGATGGTTTTTATTCCAGTGGCTTTGTCTTTCCTGTCCTTAGGGTTAGGGAAAAAACTGGTATCATTTGCAGTCTTTTTGGGGGGGGGGATCCTTATTTTTTGGTGTTTTCACCAAATAGTTTGTGTGGGTGTGGGTGTGTAATGTCCTGGAGTTATCTACGCATTAATAATGATTTAGTAATATTTCTTTATACGTTTTTGGGACCTTTCCTTAAATAATTGGTGTTTTCTTTCATACTTTTGGATTTCTAATTTCTATTTCCATTAGTTAGCAATTGCTAAAACAAATCCCACGTGAAAAAGTATTCAAAGCCTTCTTGATTTTAATTGTCAATTTATTTATTCCTGCACATTGTAATATTTATTCATTTTTATATCTCTGTTTTTCCACTGTTGTGCAAACACAATTCCAGCAGCTGCTAATATGTGTAAAATTAAATATATATTGTATTCCCTTTCAAATAGCCAAGAAAATATTTCTGATTTTAATTCCATATCTTGCTTTACCATTGCTTCTAACTACTAACTTCTAAATAGCTACTTGGACTAAGTACTGGACCTAATTCATATATTCCTGTTTTTTGGAACTGAGAACTACATTTCAGAAAAAGGAAATAGGTATTGCTCTGGGAATATGACAATCATTCTTGAACTATCTTCTTGGATGAAAGACTATATCTTTCCTGTTTGTTTATATCTTTCCTGTTTCTCATCCTTCCTGAAAAGACTGTTCATTGTTGGTTGAAAGCAGAGATCCCTTCTGTTACCTATAGTCCTCAGCTTACAACCACAATTGAATCCAATATTGTTTTATTTCTTTGGCAGGCAGTTAGTATTACTTGGCATAATGAAGAAGAGGAAACAGATTGTGATCACTTTCTTCTCCAAAAAACCAAGAGTTGAGGAATCAGCTGATCCACAACAGTCATCAGCACCAGTACCACAAGCACCAGCACCACCAGCACAAGCACCATCAGCACTAGCACCACAAGCACCAGCACCACCAGCACGACCACTTCCACCACTTGAAGTCGGAGAAAGCAGCAAGTCCATTGACTCCACTGAAGTTCCACAACTTCCTGACTGCTGGAATTTGCAGCAATACAGACACTTCAAGGACAAGTATGATGGACTGGCAGTATCCGACAAGTAGTTGGGTTGTGAGTACTGTGCAAAACCCATGTTTTCATTAGAGAAAGGTATTCATGTTTTTAGAGAGTGGAAACATTTCCAGGTTGTTGCAGCAGGAAAAACCAAGGATACACAACAAGCATCTCTGAGGAAAAAAATTAAGAGAACATTTTCAATCAAAAGCACATCTTATTTGCATAGAGAGCAGTAAGCAATGGGAGCAGGAAGCTTTAACGAAATCCATGGATAAGTCAACTGACAAATATTTATCGAGTACTTGCATAATATTTTCTACTGTTTACGATCTGGCGCAAAGATGTAATCCATTCTCAGACATCGAAGCCCAGGTAAATTTGCTAAATACAGTTGGAGAGGACGTGAGAGTTGGCTTGCAACTCCTGGAGCAACTCTCACAGAGATCTGCAGTGAAAATAGTTGAATTCGACTTCCTGTGGGAGGAGCCTGTCGCCGAAGGAGCTCAATGGAGCCCCTCTCAGAGTTCTGGTCTGTATATCTAATTAAGATCAATAGATATCACCCCTTTCTGGCAGAAAGGGGCAGGCAGAAGCTCAGGTGCTAGGATTTATTTGTAGTTCACAGCCCTCTTTCTTTTTTTGGGGGGGCTGCGAACGGAGAAGAGATCCAGCGTAACTGAGCTCTTATCTCCAGCCAGTTCCTCGCAGCTGCCTTTTTGCAGCCCTAGACGGGCGACCCCCCCACTCAGGACAATGATAAATTGTTTAAAGCAACTTAAAGCTAACGAGCGGGTCTCACTCCTGTGATGTTTTTTTTTTTATAACTATCTAAATACCAGCCTAGTTTTTCCTTTGAAACTTCTTTGTGCAATTGGGATACAAAATGGCGTTTTTACTGTGTTGGTGATTGATGACGTAATTAACTGGCTTTATCTCCCCGGAGACTGCTACTCATTAACAAGCAAAATCTACAAATAATTTATTGAGAACTGACCAGGTGAAGACTGGTCTGTTTATGAAGAATAATCTGTTTATTCTCAGCTTTTATCTATAATGCCTACCAGGTCTAAGCAGGCAAAAAAATCCCCCCCGCATGTGCTTAAAGAACTTGTTAGTAAATCGCTGCCTTTGTCTCCTACACCACCTACTGGAGATTCCTTGACACAGGAGCTTTTCTTTCAAATAATTAATGACTTTAAAAAAGAAATTAAAGAATTTGTGCTGGATTTATGCGACAAAATACAGACTAAAATTGCCCAAATAAAGGCGGATATGTTTGAAGTTACGTCTACTTTGACAGATTATATTGAAGAAATGGAGATTAAACTGGAAACTTTGGAGGAGGCTAATTTTAATTTGACTTCTAATATCCAAGCATTATAACAAGAGATTAGAAATACTCAAACACAACTTACAATGATAAATTATAACAGAAAGGCGTCTGCAATAAGAGTCAGAGGACTGCCCGAAAAGAAAGGAGAGAACTTGAAACAGACGTTTGTAGAAGCTTTCAGCCAAGCGGTGGGAGGTCCGGGACTCAATTTTGATTGGAATATTCGAAAAATCTATCGCCAGAATTCGCGTGTAGCAGAGCAACGACAGCTTCCAAGAGACATAATTATATACTTTTTCACAAGAGAATCCAGAAATGCGATTACTCAAAAGTTTTACAATAACAGGCTCCGAATCGATGGCCATGATTTGTTTGTCTTTAAAGAGATCCCGCTCCAGATGCTGCAAGCAAGGAGAGGCTATACTTTCTTAACCCAAGAACTTAGAAATCGTCAAATACAGTATAAATGGGAAGCTCCAGTTGGAATCACAGTTACATTTGAAAATCAAAGATTTCGTATTAATTCTGTTTCGGAAGCTCGGGACTTTTATTATAAAACTCTGAAGGTGGGGCTTCTTGACTCACTCGGAAATGCGGAAGGACAAGGTGAAGGAAAGACAAGCAGCAAGTCACTTGGTTACAAGAAGGAGGGAGTTGTTCCCCCCCTACTGGAGAGGCAGAAGAGCGACTGAGGATTTAGTCATATTTTCAAAGCAGCGGGACACGTGGTTATAAGGGAGAGGGTAGCCTTCTCTTTCCGAAAGGGCAGAAAAGTAAAGAATATAGATCCAGCGATGTCTTTAAAATACTTTCTAAGCTTTTGGACTGATTAAAACTTTAGGATTTCTGTTTGGTATGAAATGGTAAAGCTGTGTACTGATGAGGAATGGAAAGAAGCATTGCTTATTCTAGACAGATATTATACGGGACTTTTACAAGACTTATTTGAATCTCAATCCAAACTGCGCATGAAGTGTTTTCTGTGAGGAAAGCGGGGACTAAGATTTATTTGAATTGCGGTTTGGGATGAATGGAGTTGGGAGGAGTGGGGCAGAAAGGAAGGTGGAGCGGGATATTGATGAAGGGATCTTGGGATTGAACGAACTGGTATGGATTTTGGGCACACATTTTACGGATTTACATGCTTGAAGTATAACATAAAAAGCTCAGGATTTTAAAGTGAAGAGCGAGATCCTAATCTTATGCAATTTGGGCTTGGGAGGAATGGAGACGTGAAACGAAGGGTAGGAAGATGAGTAGCGAAAGTATGATTAGACTGCTCTGTATTTGAAGATAAATTGATTTTTGTATAAACTAATATTTGAATATAAGGTTAAGAAAGGCTATCTGGAGAGTCCACAGGAAGATGGGGGTAAATATCAAAGAAGTAAGGGACGAGGACAAAATATAAATGGAATGATTCACACTGTTTAAATTTTAAGAATGATGGGAGGCTGAGCATAATGCAAAAGATTTTTAAATTTTTTTTTATTTACTTTTTCTTTTTTTTTTCTTTTTCGGAGTGTTCTTTTTATTTTATTTTCATTATTATTGTTAATAAGATATTTTGAAGGTGAATGGTACTGAACTGTGCCGGGTGTGGGACCTGGGAAGTCGGAGGGGGTTAGGGAGGGGGGTTCATTGGGGGTGGGTGGGTGGGTGGAGATATAGTTTCAATATATAGAATAAGAAGAATACACTTGTATACTCTTGATCCTTATCTTTTCTTTTTATTTTTCTCTTTTTTTTTCTTTTTATTTTTTTCCTTTCTTTTTTCTTTTTAGTGTAACTGAATAGATTAAGGAATAGAGAAATGCACCATAGTGAGAAGTAGAGGAAAGGAAGAGGGAGAAGTAAGGAGGGAGGAAGAGGGGAATGTAGGGAGGATGAGAGGGGAAGGAGGGTGAGGAAGGCGAGAAAGGAAGGCAGGAGGGGAAAGGGAAGTAGGAGGGGTGATCGTTGGAGGGAGAAAGGAAAGTTGGAGGGGGAGAAGAAGGGGTGTATGAAAGTGATAGGTTGGGTTTATGAGTTGTGTTTAGGTTGGGGTTTTTCTTTTCTTATTATTATTATTGTAAATATCCAGTATATAAGTGAATGTACAAAATTGAAAATGAAAATGAATAAAACATTTAAACATGAAAAAAAAAAAGAAATAAGCTAAAAATAATAATAATAAAAAAAAATATAGTTGAATTCATTGCAAACCAAATCAAGACCACCGTGTTTTCCAGGATTATTGCAAATAATCAAAAGGTGTGCCTAATAATCAATGAAGCCACAACACTTTCAATGAAAGCAGTGCTGATAGTTTTTGTTAGAATTGAGGATCCAGAATGCCCAGCAACCGTCTTCATTGAGCTTTTGGAATTAGAGAAATAAGATGCGGAGAACATATATTCTGCATCGATGGGAAGCTTGCATAAAGTTGGATTTACCACCGAATATCTACAGAAGAATTTAATCGCTTTCTGCTCCAATGGTGCCAACATTATGCTTGGAAGAAAATCTGGAGTCAGCACCAGAATAGCTCAAGACTTCCCAAACATCATCATCTGGCACTGCTTGAACCACTGCCTGCAACATGTGCTGGATGATGCAATAAGAGAAGTGAAGTAGATCAACCACTTCAAGATCTTCCTTGATAAAATACACACCACTTTCCAGAAATCCTGCAAGAGCCAGAATGACCTCTTCCAAATCTCTGAACAATTGGGCATAGAAATTGTGAAGATTGGCAGAGTTTTAGGACCAAGATGGGCTGCCTGTAGTTTAAGGGCAACCATAGCTGTGTGGCGTGCTTATCCAGCACTACATCAGTTTTTTCAGGGCAATGAAAGATTCCCAGGCATGGCTTCCCGTTTTGAAAATTTAAATTTTTTGAAGGATTTGGCCCTCATGATCGATATCCTAAATGAGATTTCTCTTCTGTCAAATGCCCTACAGGGGAGAGAGACAAATATCATCATGGCCAAAAAGTTAGTATTGCGAACAATCAATGCTTTTAAGTGCTTAGACAGAGAAAGGGCAGATATGAAACAGAACTTGTGGAAGTGCTAAAAACCCCAGGCTTCAAAAACATCAATTTAGCTCCAAATCAACGATTTGTTGCCCTTCCTCGTGACAAGCTTCTGTCAAGCATCATCACCAATTTGAAGAAAAGGCTGATGGATTGTGACCATCTAAGAACAGATAGCCTATTGCCAGCCGCAAACAAGTTATACTTTATCACATATTTGGGGCCAGATTACTGGAAAATTGAAGATGTAGTCGTTCCATCGGCTGAGGCAGAGGAAGCATTGGTTGCATTTGGCAGCATTTTTAATTACGAAATTAATTTGAACGACTACAGAGAGTTTTTGGAAAATGTGCTGAAAAATCCAGACAAGTACAAAATTCCTGACAGTATCAGAAAAGCTAGAGATATTGTCAGGACAATGGCTGTTAATTCAGCAGAGGCGAAAAGGGGATTCTCAAAAATGAACCTCATATGTTCAGAGCAAAGAACATGCCTAATTGTTCGAAATATAAGTAATCTGATGGTGATAAGTGTTGTTGGAATACCTGTTGAGAGATGGGACCCAAATCCTGCAGTGAAAGTTTGGCTCAGAGTGCACCACCACATGGCTGATGATTCACGAGTAAAGACTAGGAAAGCTGCAACAGAGGAATCTGGAAGCTTAAGAACAGTATGGAAATATCAACAACCAGGAAATAACACAAATAAGTACTTGAGTGTATCTCTTTCATTGTGTTATTCTAATGTAAAGTGTAAGTGCAAGCAATTAAAGTCTTGCTTTCTGTGTCTGTCCTTTGTGCAGGTTGTTGGAGCAAAGTGATAAGGTGGTGTGCAGAAGACTGTCAAGCCAGTGATCCTTCCTATGTAAGTAGCTGTCTTTATTGCTGGGTGTGCTCTGTGCTGTGTTCATCCTTGAGATAGTGAAGTGCCAGCAATTAAAGTCTTACTTTCTGTGTCTCTCCTTTGTGCAGGTTATTGGAGCAAGGTGGTGAGATGGTGGTGCAGAAGACGCAAAAAAGGACAATAATTTTCCTTTTCTATTATTTTGTGTGCTGGTTTCATCCCAATGCAGTGCATGCAATGAAAGAGTTCATTTCTGTGTCTCTTCTTTGTGCTGGCCATTCATTGGAGTCAGTGATATTGAAGACTGGCAAGGACAGTCATCTTCCTTCTGTAAGTATCTTTTTTATTGTTTTTGTATTTATTTTAATTTTATTGTAGTTCATCCATTGGGGCAAAGAATTCAGTGACATCGTCTTGGCCACTCCCACCCAGTCACATGGCCAGAAAGCCACTCCCACATGGTCACATGGCTGGCAAGCCACTCCCAACTGGTCACATGGCTGGCAAGCCACTCCCACCTGGTCACATGGCCGGCAAGCCACTCCCAACCGGTCACATGGCTGGCAAGCCACTCCCACAAAGTAGGCCACACCCACAGAGTAGGTTCCAAAAAATTTTGAAACCCACCACTGAGGTAGTCCTAAACTTACAACCACAACTGAACCCAAAATTTGTGCTGCTAAGAGAGACATTGTTAAGTGAATTTTGCTCTATTTTACAACCTTTCTTGCCACAGTCGTTAAGGGAATCACTGCAGTTGTTAAGTTAGCAATATGGTTATTAAGTGAATCCAGTTTTCCCATTGACTTTGCCTGTCAGAAGATTGCAAAAGATAATCACATCACCCTGGAACTGTCATAAATATGAGTCAAATGCCAACTGTCTGAATTTTGATCATGTGACAATGGGGATGCTACAATGGTCGTAAGTATGAAAAATGGTCAGAAGTCACTTTTTTTAATGACATAACTTTGAACTGTCCCTAAATAAATTGTTGTAAATTGAGGAATACCTATAAAGAGCATAGATCTGAAAATTAATCTAGCATAAACTAAGTTATATTTTATAGTATAGACTAAGAATTACAAATTAATAAATCAAATACATAAACTTGCGTATGGTGGCAGAATATTTTCTAAAGATAAAAAATGGCTGGAAAAGTAATTGGAGAGCGAAGAAATGAATATTATCAAAATAAGCTAACATGATTGTGTATGAGACTATTTCTGTTTTCTTTCTTATTTGTGAGAATTAAATACATTAGGAGATCCATAAAATTAATTAGAATTAATTAATGAGAAATTTAAATAGTGTTATGGTAAAACAAGAAAGTGGATTGCATTAAAAAAGGGAATAATAGATGTATGATAAAGTCTTTGGTCATATAAAAAGGACCAAATTCCAGAACAAATGCATGAAGGAAGTTAAATGAGTTGAAAGAGAGGAGAAGATTGAGAACATAAAAGAGAGAGAGAGAAGTAAGTTGCATAAGGAACAGAAAACTATGTATGAAGTCTTACATGGGTGTGGTGGAATGATGATTTGTAAGGACTGAAAAATATAAAACTGGAATAAAGTTGATATAGATACATTTCTTTTTTTTTTAATCTCATACCCATAATTTTTGGTTTATTATTTCTTATTCCCTTTTTGCGCTCTAAATAATGTTGCTTGCCCTGAAAGAGAAGAGTGTGATGGGTAAGTATCAGAGGTGGTATTCAACAGGTTCTGACCAGTTCTGGAGAACCGGTAGTGGAAATTTTGAGTAGTTTGGAGAACCAGTAAATACCACCTCTGACTGGCCTCGCCCCCATCTATTCTCTGCCCCCCGAGTTCCAGCTGATCAGGAGGAAATGGGGATTTTGCAGTAACCTTCCCCTGGTGTGGGGAGGGAATGGAGATTTTACAGTATCCTTCCCCTGCCATTGCCACCAAGCCATGCCCACCAAGCCACACCTACCAAGCCGTGCCCACAGAACCAGTAGTAAAATTTTTTGAATCCCACCACTGGTAAGTATGTGTGTGTGTATGTTCATGAGATTTGATTCAAATCATCTTCCACAGTATATACTATCTATACTGATTTAGCTCTCTAATTTATCCTTGCCATCTTTGAAGCAGGTGAGAGACACCACCAAAGATCAATTGTATTGACTATCTAAGCAAGTTCCTTATTCCAGCTACCAATCAAGGTGTCAACAGAACCACTGGGTGAATCATTTCACAAATTCTTCCAATCGTATTCCAACCAGTTGCAATTGTCACTCATAATAAAACGTCTGCAAGAAAACAAGAAGCCCAGAGAGCACCAAGGACTCCTCAATTCAATCCTGAGCTACAAATATTCTCTTTTATCAACAACTGCTACTGTTTTTCTTTACAATAGACCCATCCCAATAGATCTCCTCTCCCTATAGAGGTAAAAGATAATCCACCTTAACCAGATCGCACTCTACTCAAGCTGGGAAGATCTGAGAACTCACCCAAGAAACTTGTTGATCTTGTTCAGTTGACCTTAAGCATTAAGCATTGACACAATGATCAATTAGAATAGGTCTATTTATTCCATGCTTGGTATCTTAATAAAGGGAGATATTGTTCCCATGCCAACTCATTCAATTCATTTCTATAGATGGAATAAGATGTGATGTATGGTCCTTTACTTTAGGCAACAATGTATCTTAGACTGGTTTTATTTATTATGGGTTGATGATTTTTTCTTCTCCTGTTCTAAATACAAATCTTTTATTTTATTATGTATATTTTGGAATGCCCCTGAACAAGTACCATATTTTTGGGACAGACTCTCTGGACAATAAGATGCACCTAGCTTTTGGGGAGGAAAACAAGAAAAAAAATGCCTCTGTCTTCGAGCATCCATCTGGTATTCATCTGGCCCGTTTGCCATGGCCCATTTGCCACAGCCCATTCACTGCTGCCCCTTCGCTGCCGCAGTGGCCCATTCACCAGGGCCCGTTCACTGCCACCACCAAGGCCTATTCGGTGTGGCCCATTCTCCGCCACAGCTCATTCACTGCCACTCATTCACCACGGCCCATTTGCCATGACCCATTTGCCGTTGCCGCCTATTTGCCATGGCCTGTTTGCTGCTGCCGCAGCCCATTGTACAACAGCTGATCGGCACCACACCAACCCCCCCTTACCCCGCCACTGAAATATTCACTATATAAGACACACAGTTTTCCACCCACTTTTTTGGGGGGGAGGGTAAGGTGACCAGATTTTCAGATTGGAAAAGAGGGACACCCTTGACCGGGGGGGGGGGGGGCTTGATTTTAAAAAAAAAAATTTGTCAAAAGGTCACCCCAGGACACTGAAACCAGCATAAATACGAATCTGTTGCCAAACAAAATTTTGATCACGTGACCATGAGGATGCTGCAACGGTCGCTAAGTGTGAAAAATGGTCGCAACGGTCGCTAAGTGTGAAAAATGGTCTCAACGGTCGCTAAGTGTGAAAAATGGTCATCAGTCACTTTTTTCAATGCCATTGTAACTTTGGTCACTAAATGTTTTCCCCCTCCTCGAGACTCCTCACTTCTTCCTTCATTCCTCTTGCTTATCTACCTTCACCTTATCTGTCTTCTGCTCTTTCCCTCTCTTCCTTCCTTCCTCCCTCCTTCCATCCTCTTCTTTCCTCACTCACTCCCTTCCTCCTTTTTTCTCTTCCTTCCTCCTTCCATTATTTATACGATATAAAATTCAATGAGGGTGAAACACACCAAATCTGGCAAAGCTGCCTTGCACCAACCTGGCCTGCCCATAGAATAGCAGCCACTTTGAGACACATAAACCTGGTCTGAACATATTGAATCACAAAGATTTGCAAAGATCACATTTGCAAAAAGGAACATTTCTTGTAGTAAATACATTTTATAAACAATTTAAAAGTAAAAATCCCCCCAAAATAATAAAAAAGGTATTCTATAAATAAAAGAAATCCTTAAAAACCATTGTTAAGTATTACACCAGCAATAATTTATACTGTCACCATTTCAAACTATCATCAGAAATACGAATCCGTTGCCAAACATCAACATTTTGATCGCGTAACCATGAGGATGCCACAACGGTCGCTAAGTGTGAAAATGGTCGCTAAGTGTGAAAAATGGTCAACAGTCACTTTTTTCAATGCCATTGTATCTTCCTGATTATTAAAAGTGCAAATTCACTCAGTGTCAATCATGACTCCTGAGTCCATTTCAAAGTATTGTGCATAGAAATTTTAAAAATGGCTTGTTTCAATTTATTTTGGATAGAATCTTTTTTTAAATAGTCTAAGACAATTTAAAAAAAGAATCAACACAGAATACCACTATTTTAAAAATCATATGCACAATAAATAAAATATTATTTTAAAATACATTGAGCCTATGCTCCTTACAGTAAATGACTCATCTGGAAACAAGCCAATAGCATTTTTTGTGCTTTCAAATTTACAGATGTTCCAAAATCAGCTTAAAGTCCAAATATTTAAAGACCACCCTCCTCAAAGCTATCTTACCAGAGCTTTAAATATCTTCTGGGGAGGCCCTGTAATCCCATTCATGACAAAGGTAGGGCTTTCTCAGGAGGAAGGTTTCAGCTGGTGCCCATCCTTTGGAAACCTCCCCCAAGAGCAGGGAGCCCTAACCTGCTGTCCATTCAGGAAGGCTGTACAAATTATTCTGTCTTCTAGAGCCATTGGGATTTAATATGGTTTTATCACTGGATTTTCTTTTTATTGTTTTTGTGGAATTGTTACAATGATTTTATAATAATATAATTTTATTTGGCATTTTTGTTGCTGTAAACTGCTGAAAGCCCCTGATAGAATACAAATTATTTAATAATAAATTTAAAAAGCTGGGTGCAAGATATGAAAACACTGCAAACTATTGTTCAAGATAATTTGAGAAAAGGGAATCATTCACCAAGAGTGCTAATAACTACTGCTAAGTTATATAGCAAATCAGATACTAAGGCCTAATGCCACAGAGGAAAGAGAAATTCATAAGTTTTCAAGATTTCCTGCACTGCTTCAAACATATACACTAGTCTTAATACCAATGAATCCACAGCTATTATTTGATACAAGAAGATGGGTATGGAGAACGGAAAGAAATTTAAATTAATAAAAAAGATGCCACTGAAATCATCTGTTTTAAATTATAATCCCTCTTCCTGACAGTGGATCAATAAAAAAAGATTATGCCCAATTCAAACTGGAAAAATACATTTAGCTCAAAAAAATAAGATCGTCATGGTGATGAAAGAACATGGCAAGTATCCCTAGGAATTATTTGTCTCTCCAGGCAAATAAGGAAATACCTGTTGCTCTGGTCTTTAATGCAATTCTTGCTTAAGGCAGAGCCCTCCCCCGAAAAAATGCTTCTGCCGGGCTGCGAGAGCCACGTGGAAGTTGTCTGCACAGCTGAAAAAAGGACTGTTTGCTGGGCTGGGAGGAGGAGACAGCCCCCTGCCTTCTCCCCCTTTGGCTTTGCGGAGCTCCCAGCCAGCACGGGCGGCAAGTCTGGATGGAACCACGTGGAAGTTCTCTGCGCGACCGGCAGCCGCTTTTTACTCCCGAGTAAAATTTTTACTCGGGAGTAAGTAAAATTTTTTTACAAAACATGATTAATTTTACTCACCACCAGTAAGCGCAGCTGCAACCCCAACAAGAAAGACAAAATAAAATGGAGACTCCTCTGCGTCCTCAGCTAAGGAGTCCAGCCAATCAGTGAGCTGGTTGGCCAGCTCACTGATTGGCTGGAGTCCAGCCAATCAAATCAGTGAGCGGCAGGCTGGGCTGGCTTAAATTTGTAGGTAGCATAGAACAGAACGATGAGCCAGCCCAGCAGCTGATGGGCGGGAGCTGCCAGCGCCAAAAAAAAGCGTGCCTTTTAAAAAAGCGGGCGGGACGCGGGAAAATGCATCAAAAAGCGGGGGTGTCCCGCCAAAAGCGTTATGTCTGGTCACCTTAGGGGAGGGGGAAATGTGTCTTATACTCTGAAAAATACGGTATATAAAAATCAGTGGATTCCAGACAAATTAAAGTGGTATCTCCAACTCAATTTTGTAATGTAGAATTCCTTAATTCAATGTTCCACCTATGCCTTCTATTCCTCAACAAAAGTTCAGTGCCCACTTAACATGTGCTGTCCTTATCTTTCCTTTTTTCAGCATCTATGTTTAAACAACATAGCCATTTTAACCTAGCATTTGAGTATGCTATGACTTAATATCCATGACTATTGGGTGTTATGCTCACTTGGGGATTCTGCCATAATTGTGCCATTGTTACTGCTGAATCATGTGCAAGGAAACAATATGAATCAGTGAATATCTCCAGAGTGACTGCCTGCCCTCTTCCACTCTGGGGAGTCTTCACAGGAGAACAGCATTTGGCTTTGCATAAAGGAATCCAGGGATGGAAACACTGGATATACAGTTTTTTCAGCATTTTTTCTCTGCTTGATCATCAATTTTTTCACAGTGTAAAATTATCAGGAATGTTATCTGGATCACGAAGAAGATGGACATAAAAGCAACTTTGTCATCGGTATAATTGCTTGAAAAACCGAAAGACACCCGATCGTGGAAAAGCTCAGAAATGCTGAATAGGAACTTAAGAACTGTTGTTCTTATTTCAAAGAAATAAGCCGTGTTTTCATTGTTTCCCCTACCTACCTTCTGCTGTCGGCACTATGATTTATAATTGCTATGTTTGTTGCTCTTATGCTGAGATGCTGATTGGTTTGCGATATTTTAAAACTAGTTTCCTTTTCAACGTACTATAAAACAAGAGACATGCAGACAGCTAAAGAAATAAAGATGAAATCTTTCAAACACAGGACTTCCTCCAAATTACTGAAAGCCCAGTCAGGCACTTGGGTGGGCTATCAATCTCCAGACGTTCTCAGCTCCTTAACATTTACTAAATTTGAAGAACAGCCTGTATTTTTTGGGCAGAACAAGTTGTTAGCTTGACTGCTGTGCAAATAAAATGTATTGAATATGAAAAATATCTCAAATGCTAAATCTCTTGAAATCCAGGAAAAAAACATACTGTTGGGTTAATCTAACCCTGTGTTCCAACTGAACATACTGGAATGCTTTCAGACAAACGTGCAAACTTCAGAAGATGTGGGTTGAGTCCATGTTATTTCCCAGCCTCTTTAATGGAAAGTGATTGACATGTAAGAAATATTACAGATATTATTACTGTCTGGTCCTGTTTATGCAACTCACTCCAGCCAGTCGGTCACTAATTCAGGCAAATCTTCTTACCAGTGGTTCCAGCAACACACAGTCACATTAACTGAATATAAAAAGTCATTACTTGTGTATGCACCTTCCCCATTCATTTTCTCTATGAAATCACTGGTATTGCTCATTTCCTTTACCACCTTTGCCACCAGAGTATTGGCATGGACTCATGACATCACCAGCTTGTTCTCTATTAGTGGACACCCCATTTGTCTTTGCCATGGCAGTCAGTTAGTGTTTAGTTTAGGTGTATGATTAAAGTGACCAGATTTTAAAATTGGTTAAGCGGGACACCATTGACCGGGGGGGGGGGGTTGGTTGTGTGTTCTTGATTAAAAATTTTGCCACCTGGCGCTGCGGCTGAGGTGAAGCTGCCAAAGCTCCCACTGGTGCCCCTGCCCGTGGCAGCAGTGGTGCTGCCTCCCTCCCCCTGCCTCCCTCCCCCTCCGCTCGGAGCACCAGGGCTGGGCACAACGTTACCCCTGCTGCCGCCACCTCCTCCTCCGCTGTGCTTTTGAGAAGCCATGGGGCCTTTTGCTTTCTGCTCCCGCCTCCTCCGCTGCCTTCCTACTGGCTCCCATGGCCTCATGGCTCCTCAAAAGCACAGCGGAGGAGGGGGCAGGGGTCATGCGATGCCCAGCTCAGGTGCTCTGAGCGGAGGGGGAGGCACCGCTGCCATGGGCGGGGGTGCCGGCGGGAGCTTGGCGGCTTCACCTCAGCTGCAGCACTGGGTGGCAAAAGTTTTAATCAATAACACCCCCCCCCCATTCCATTCCCAGGCAGAAGAAAGAGACCCAGGGAGGAGAGCTTGGCCAGTCATCGGAAGGCGTTTGAGAAACAGAAAAGCAGGCAAGAAAACTTCTCAAGAAGTTACAGAAGCAGCTGCTTCTCCTCTGAGCTGGAGCGATGGGAGGAGAAGGAAGGAAGGAAGGAGGGAAGGAAGAAGGGATGGGGAAAAAGGAAGGAAGAAAGGAAGGAAAGACGGGAGGGAAGGAAAGAGGGGAGGGAGGTGAAAGGGAGGAAGGGGAAAGGGAGGAAGGGAAGAGAAGGGCACCTTTTATTGTCCTCATCTTGTAAAAGCCCCGCAGGCTTTGACCCCGGGCTTGGCTCCTTCCCCAGACACGGACCATCTGCTCTGCCAGCTCCGCTTCCTTCTGAAGCAAAGCTCCCGGGCGCCGGCTGCCTCTTTGTCAGAAGGCGAGGCAGAGCCGCCCCAATCGAAGCCGTTTCAAGCAGGGCAGCGGGGAGCAGGGCGTCCATGCTGCCCAGGGAAGCCGGCAGGCTTGTTGCAATTGCTGTGGCGGGCTGCAACGCCCTACGTTCCGCAGGGTCCTCCACTCCAGGTGCGTATGTGCAAAGCGTGGGGCCGAGGTGGGAGGGGCGTCGCACCAAGGCCGAGAGCACTCAGCCCGCCCCCCCCCATCTGCGTCCCCCTTCGGGGATGGAGCAGTCGTAGCCCAGCTGCTACGGGTGAAACAGCCGGGAGCCTCCAGGGCGTTTGGAAAAGCTGGATGTGCCCCTGGGTAAAAACCCTCATTGCAAGTATTGCAAAGCCCATCTAAAAATCAGGACTTTTTTAAAATGCCACTGGATGCGGGACAAATTGTTTAAAAGCGTGACTGTCCCGCCAAAAGCAGGATGTCTGGTCACCTTATGTATGATATATTGTAAAGCCCTGGGGGGGGGTGAGTTCTGAAATTTAGAGGATTGGTTTTTTCAGTTATTCTCTCCTTTCAGCTCCTTTCCTTAGAGAACTAAATAGAAAAAAACCATATGCAGTACTACATCTATCGGGGGTTAAATCTAATCTTAGAATTAGTTGATAGTCTGCTGATATCTTATTAACTCATTCAGGTGTTAGGGAAAGTAAGTCATACAGTATAGGCATGTAGAAGACCCAGTGTTTTTCCCCCATATCATTCACATTCAATTCCCTTTTGACTATTGAACAACTTCTGTTGTTCAGGAGTCACATTTAAATATTTGAGGGGGAAGTGTTTGAGGGTAGACTGGAATGCAAATTGTGTGGATTAACATCATACACGTGGGCGGCACATTGGGAGCTTCAGTTCTCTGGGGCAGCAATACTGAAAATGTCAGTTTTTGTAGTGCAGTGTTGTGTAGTACTAAGTGTAAAAAATATGAGACAAAGTCTGGATTAAATCACGCAATGGCGTTGAGTTTAAAGATAAGAGAAAATAGGGGACTATAACTTCAGCTAGCATAGGGCAATCAATTACTTGTGGTGGATTCAGTTTTAATGATTCCTCACTAGCTGTTCAGTAATAGGTGTGACAGGTTTTAGCTATGTTTAAGGCATTTAAGGGAATAAGCCTGTCAGGCCATGTTGGTGGAGTATAGATAGATTTTTGAGGATTTTGGTGATTGTTAACTGCTGTAAACTTGCTTTCAGATTTATACTGTTCTACTGTGTTCTTGTTTGTCCCCACTTGGGAAATGATGCCCTCATATTTTTATAATTGCACTATAATGCAATTACCAAAAAATGTAGTAAGTTCCCATGGCCATTAAAATAGACCTTGCAGGGTTTCCCAATCTTAAATCTAAAAATTTCAGAAAAATAACTGAAGTGGACATTTGATTGGGAAACTTAATTTTTGAATATTCTTCCATTTTTATCCATTTGTCCATGCCTGTTACGGGTTTCAAATGAGCATAAGTGTCAGTTTTCAAGATACTCTAAATGTTTACTATATATCTCTTCCATCTTCAAGTTTTCAAGCTAAACATGCCAACTCCTTTAACCATGCTTCACAAAGTTTGGTTTCCAATTCCAGAAACTTTAGCATCCTCTCCTTTGAACCTACTCCAGCTTCTCTATGTCCCTTTTAAACTGCAATGATCCAACTGGATGTAGTATTCCAAACACAATTTAACAGAGCAGGGCAGAATGGAATTATTGCATTTGTGTGATTTGGGTCAAATGCTTCATAAAACTCAAGAGTGCACCAACTTTTTAACCTAAAGTGGACTTTCCTGCCCCCCCTTGAAAATGTTTCTCTTTTCATCCAAGAAGCCTCTTCAGTTCTATCTTTTTAAAGTGCTCATCAGATTACTTGCTCATGTTCAGCTGGTGATGTCTTAGGTCTCTTAGATCGTTCTGCCACACCCTGCAGCCAACCCAAGACTCTTGAGTGTATTTGATTTTCCTATCCAGTTGCAAGTTTCCCTTGCCCCTCATTTGATTTCACTTAAACATGTAGTAAGATCCCTTCTATTCCATTCTCTGTGCTATTTAACCATCCTGAGAGTCTAGTCAATATTTACTTAAATCAGGAGGATGGAGCCCTGGGAGGCCTGACTTGATTTTTTTTCCAGGACCACACAAAATAATTTATGAGCATCTATTAGGTGCAATAGGGGACACGGTGGCTCAGTGGATAAGATGCTGAGCTTGTTGATCAGAAATTTGGCGGTTCCAATCCCTAGCGCCGTGTAATGGAGTGAGGTCCCATTACTTGTCCCAGCTTCTGCCAACCTAGCAGTTCAAAAGCATATAAAAATGCAAGTAGAAAAATAGGAACCACTTTGGTGGAAGGTAAGTGTTCCGTGTGCCTTCGGGATTTAGTCATGCCAGCCACATGACCATGGAGACATCTTTGGACAGCACTGGCTCTTCAGCTTTGAAATGGAAATGAGCACCGTCCCCTAGAGTCGGGAACGACTAGCACATATGTGCGAGGGGAAACTTTACCTATTAGTGCAATTGTCCAACCAGTTGTAAACCCCACAGACTATATTATTTATTGGTGACATTTGTTCATCTTGTCTGCAAGGATATGAGGGGTATTATTTAACTTTCTATTGAAATCAAGGTATATTTCATCCCCCGCAGTCCCTTGATCTATCAAAATGTAATCAAAAGAGAGATTAGTTTGATAGGATTTATTCTTGACAAATTCATGCTGGCTCCTGGCAAGACTAGCATTCTTTATTAAGTGTTCTCAGACATAGTACTTCTAATAGTGTTTCTCAACCTTGGTGACTTTAAGTCCTGTGGACTTCAACTCCCAGAATCACAGCTGGCTGGGGAATTCTGGGAGTTGAAGTCCACAGGACTTAAAGTCGCCAAGGTTGAGAAACACTGTTCTAATACTTGTTGAGTACGGAATACTAAATGTCTCAGACTTCTGCCCCTTTTCCAGTTTGCAAGACGTTTTGAAAATTAGTCAGCAGTTAACAATTCAATTTCATCAGCTCTTTTTGAGATGTAATTTGTCTTGAACGTATTTAACATAGTGGGGTGAATTAACATGCCATCCCTTTATTGGAACGGAGTTATGTTCTTTACCTTTTTCTCATTCATATTCGCTCGCTTTCTCCTTATTGTGACAAAAGACAAATATAAAGAAATTAGTTCTTTCTCCTCCCTATTGCCTTTACTACTTTTCCACTTTTCCTGTGTAACAGACCAACAAACTCCTTGATTCTTTGAATGGATATACCCGTCCCAAAAAGAACACAATGGCTCAATGGCTAAGACACTGAGCTTGTCAATCAGAAAGTTCAGCAGTTCGGCGATTTGAATCCCTAGTGCTGCGTAATGGAGCGAGTTCCAGTTACTTGTCCCAGCTTCTGTCAACCTAGCAGTTCGAAAGCATGTAAAAATGGTGGGAATGTAACAGCGTTCCGTGCGCCTTCAGTGTTTAGTCATGCCGGCCACATGACCACGGAGAGATCTTCTGACAGTGCTGTCTCTTCGGCTTTGAAACAGAGATGAGCACCGCCCCATAGAATCGGGAATGACTAGCACATATGTGTGAGGGGAACCTTTTACCTTTACCCTTCCCAATACATTAGGAATACATATATTTTGCATTCCTTATTTCTCAAATCATTCCAAGCTTTAAGTTTTCTGTGTCTCTGCTTACACAAAGTATCAGTCTGTATAGTTTCCTATTTCTATTTCATACACAGCTCCTTGTTGCTTCTTAGCTTGTCAGGGATCCCTACAGTCAGGGATCCCTACAGTCATATTAGCAATAGCAATAGCAGTTAGACTTATATACCGCTTCATAGGGCTTTCAGCCCTCTCTAAGTGGTTTATAGAGTCAGCATCTTGCCTCCACAGTCTGGGTCCTCATTTTACCCACCTCGGAAGGATAGAAGGCTGAGTCAACCTAGAGCCGGTGAGATTTGAACCGCCGAACTGCAGCTTAGCAGTCAGCTGAAGTGGCTGCAGTACTGCACTCTAACCACTGCACCACCTTGGCTCTTCATATTAAAGACATATTCATTTTTCCTTCTTATGGATATTCTTTGTATCCTTGCTGTCTGGATCTCATTTTCTAGAGTCTCTCCCCCCCCCCCATCACAGTTATTTTTTTAGGATTTCAAATCAAGGCCTGCTGTTTATCTTGATTTGAAATTTATCACAATGTATCAGTTCAGTCAAAATTGATTTAAACCTATCTTCCTGAAATCCAAAATATGCAACTAATTATTTTGCAATGGTGATACATCAGCAATATGTGCTATTTCCATGGAGTGAAACATGGTTATGTGACAGCTCCAATCCTGTTCAACCTGTTCTTTCTTTGCATGTTGTCTGGGGTCTGCCTGGGCGAGGTGTACATCAAGTACTGATTGGAAGGCTCTCTCTTTGATTTTTGCCACTTGATCATATGGATGAAGTGCCTCCATTCAGTCATTCAAGTAATCCTATTTGCTGATCACTATGTCCTTCTGGCATACAGAGACAACAATCTACAGTCCGAATCACACTTCTGGATGTTATCTGTCTGTTGTAAACTTAAAAATCTTGCATACAATAGGCCAGAGGTGTCAAACTCGCATCATCACATCGTCATGTAACGTATCGCAACTTTCCCTTTTCGTTAAACCAGGGCTGGGCATGGCTAATGCATGAAGCATCCAGCTTTTGACACCCTTGCAGTAGGCTGTTGCCAAGAAATTTATTTCAGCAGAAAGGATCAGATGTTTTTTATTTGAGCTGAAATTGAATTTATTTGAATACTGCCTCAATTCCTAATGTTTTAATTCTCTCTTCCTATAAGGGAGAATAAGAAAGTAAATGGTTAAGGATAGGTAGAAAGGATACTGGAAGGATACGGAAATGCTATAGTTAGAAGAGATTCTAATCTGAAACTAAAATTAAGAAAACAGTGTTCAATGTAAACAATTAAAAGGGTTGCATTAGGAAAGATGAGGTAGTATACATTAAAACAGTATTTCTCAACCATGGCAATTTTAAGATAGGTGGACTGCAACCCCACACATCTTAAAGTTGCCAAGCTTGAGAAAGATTGCTTAAAGAATTAATTGTCTGGATACTCAATGGCTTTTGCTTGGGCTATGAAACAAAGGATCCTCTGGGAATGCGGATATTTGCTTACTAACAATAGTCAGAAAACTTTCCAAGTACATCTAAACAAATAATCTGCAGAACAAATAATCTGCAGAAGCCCAAATATGGCATTAGTCCCTTAAATCAACCATGAAAATAAAGAGACAGAAGGGTTGCATAAACGAGAAACTTTTAAAATATCATTTAATTCATGATTTGGCTAAACACTGAGCCAAACTGGGAGGACAGGATAGGAAGAAAGAACAAAATAAGTAGCAGCCTATAGTTTCTCTTTAAAAGTGGAAAGAAATCATTTCTCTCCTGAAACAGGAAGCGAATACATTATCTTCCCTGAAAGTGGGGGGATACTTTTGGGGGAAGAGGAATATGAATAGTGGAATTCAATGTGGAAGAAGAAGGGGCATTTTTAGCCCCTTCTTTTTTGTGGGTGCTTAAAGCTTATCCAAAAAAGGATAGGCAACATAGGGAAGGAGGTAAAAATTCTAATGTCTGACCTAATGGTTGTCTGAATATCCTATCTTTTAGAAGAACAATGAATGCCTAAGCAAAAGTGTCAGTTAACACAACCTAAAGTCAATGCTGAAGACACACATTTATAGCAGTAGTTGATGAACTAGGAGCAGGAAGAATCAACATGTCCTTCTTTAGTTCTCTTTGGAATGGAAATAAGTATACAATTCACTTCCTCTCTCCCACACAAACTCACAAAACAAGCAATACTTTCAGAAGGGAAAAGGGGGACAAAGTACTTGTTCTTAAAAAAATAGTCAGCTGTTATTAGCTTGCTCATTCTTTTCCAGCACAAAGGTAACAACTCCCCCTATTGTACGCAATAGGTAAAAGCATAACACTATCCCTAATACTGTTAGAAACCGGTAACTAATCTTCAGAAAACTAATTTACAAGTGGATTTACAAATGACAGGCGACAGGAATGACATGGGAAAGATGTTGCAATGGACATACAAATGAAATCAGATGATGCAATAATAAAAGGAATATACAAATACTAAAGCAAAAGAGTGACTAATTTTCTTATATTGGATTTACAAAAGAGCTCGTTAAAGCATTGAGGAATCTTGTGAGAAGGGACAAAGGGAAAAAAAAACCCAAGTTCTACACTATTTGAATGAACTAAAAATTAAGATTGTTAAAATCTTATTTGTTTATTTGATCAAGGTTAAAATAGATATTGTTATTTCTGGTAACATTCAATGAACTTTTGTTGACACCAATTCTGAAATGACAAGGCTTTATGGATTTGTTTATGAATAAGAGATAGGACCCGGGATGAAGAGATTTGTTAATCCTAATCCTTAAAAGTAAGTGGTAAATAACTAAAACTGTTTACACTTATTGTGAACATGGGAAGTGACTTCTTTGTACATTTTTTCTAGTTTCTACCTTTCTTTTCTGCAGCTTCCACTCTTTTTATTCTTCTATATTTTTGTTTGCATTAGTTTTTACTGTTGTAATTATAAATTTATTACAATTACTATAAAAAGAAACCCAAACTACTGATACTCAAAACTTGGAATTAGGGGCACACCTGGAACTTTCATTGGTAGCGTCACAAAATGAATGTCATGGTGGCACAAAATACCCATACACCAGAAGCATACAAAATTCAGGGTAGTCGACTTACAGCCAGAACTGAGACTAAAATTTATATTGCTAGGTGAAACATTTGTTAAGTGAGTTTTGCCCCATTCTATGACCTTTCTTGCCACAGTTGTTAAGAGAACCACTGCAGCTGTTAATTTAGTAATAATGTTGTTAATTGAATCTGATTTCCCCATTTACTTTGCTTGTCGGAAGGTCGCAAAAGGAGATCACATGACTCTGGGAGACAGCAATGGTCATAAATAGGAACCAGTTGCCAAGCAACTGAATTTTGATCACTTGACTATAGGGATGCTGCAATGTTGTGTGAAAAACGGTCATAAGTTCATTTTTTCAACACTATTGTCACTTTGAACAGTCACTAAATGAACTGTTGTAAATCAAGGACTACCTGTAATCACCTTCTGCTTCATTTTTAAAGAACATCTATGGAGGTGCAAAGATATTGCTGGGAATACTGTTTAGGATTGAAGATGGCGTTTTGCAATTTACTAGCTTCTGATTAATTTTTATTAAACAAATGTCAGAAGGCAAAAGGCATAAATGATTTCAAGGGTTTGGATGTTTTAGGACTGCCCCAGCCTCCAAGCTGTAGGTATGTTTGTTTTGTTTAACAGTGAATGGCAATATTATGAGCAAGATGCTTCCAACTATTTCAAGATTATATAAAGCACCACTTGATATAGAAATATTAAATATTTCTATATGGACTAACATTATTCCAATCATAAATGCAATAAAAAAGATCTGCAGAAGTTGCAGCGTAAATCACAGTTCCATCTGAATTCAGCAATCGTTGCAGTCTAGAGAAAATTGAAATTTCCCCAAAAGGTTTAATTCAGCAATTAATCAGACTCTGACAACTCAAAGCAGCAAAAATGGAACCATGTTACCAGAGTTTAGACTTCGCACCACTGAGATTTTAAATATATAATCTTACGTTTGAGATAAAACACCGACAAGTACCAGTTTGACAATGCAAACTACTAACATCTAGATATATTTGTTTTTATTTGTCTACTCACAACTTCAGAACATGTTTATTATTTTGAAAAAAACTTTTTGAGAACTACTTATAACACAGTCCACTTATTTGTTGCCAAGCAAGTCTTTCCATCAGCTGTAACAGATCAGGCTACAATTCTCCCCAATGAGCATCAAGGATAGCTCCAATAAGCACTCCACCCTGTTTGTGCAAATTATGTGCGTGTCATTTACTTAGCTCTTCTAAAGGCAGTTTCTCCTTTTCATACAACTTTTTTATCCTGTCGCTAGAAACAACCTGTAAGTTAGGAACTTTGGAAGAAGTGAAGAGTGGGTTCTCTAAATTAAGACAGAGAGCTTAGTTTTATGCTTTAAAATCTGCAAAAGCCACAGCAAACTTAGAAGGTTGCAGTAATATGAATCAACTGGGAGGGGTGTATGTGTAGAATATTGTCAATCCATGCATGATTCAGTCTATGTATGCTCTCTAATGAGAGTTCCATGAGTACTTTGGACTTAAACTCCTATTAGTTTCAGCCACAAGGCAGTGAAAGCCAAAAATATTGGGAGAGCTCCAAGTTGTTCTTCATGAAGAGACAGTCAATTTTGTTTAGCTTAATGCAAACAATACAATAACACATGTAGCCATTTTGGTTGTGCAGCCCTTTATTAGCAACTAAAATAGAATATATTTGTTGTACAACACGGGTAGTAATTGACTATACTGGAGTTTTATTATATTCTAATACAGGATCTTTTATAAATGCATTTTTTTTAATTAAAAAGCTTCCATCCTTTTCTGTTTAAACTTGCAAAACTATTCTGAAAGCAGAGTATGTGCACAGGTCTGCAGAGTGCAAATCTGGGATGTGGTAAATGCTTTACATGTTGTATTTTGCAAGGACCGTCTGTCACCATACCTTTATAGCCACTGGTTTTTAGAAGTCACAACATTTTGACACCAGCCTTCCTCCCTTGTCCTAAACAAGAAAGCATTTTTAAAATGAGTTGTAACTAAGGAAGGACTACACCTACTAGAAAAAAAAGAAGAGTTCTATTAGTTTGAGGTTTCAGTATACCCAAAGATCAGGAACTGCATCTTTGCAAGGGCAAGGCTGGGACCCCATTGAGTGTGCAGGTGTCATCCCTGAGTAGTCAGAGGTTCAGTGGACCATTAATGCTCCTGCTGCATAACTCACTGAGCTATCTTGCCAGTTTCGACACTGGCTTGACTGAGCATAATTCAAAAATGAAAAGCTCATGTTCATTCCATTCTTCTGGAGCTCTGTGATAGCCTAGATGGAATAAAAATAATGTTTTATAAAGTGACTATTCAGATCATTGGTGACATTTCTTACACATTCATAAGGAATACTTTTTTTTCAAATCAAGAACTTTGAACAACTTTTCTCATGGTTATTGAATTAATCATTCATATGGAAAACTGAGGCAGATGGTGCACAAATTTACTTTGGAACACGTTAAAAACACTACTGATTTTCAGAAGGCAAATTAACTCTCAGAGTGCTTTTTAATCTCAATTGGACCTTAATGGGGCCCAAAGGCAATCATGCTAATAAAGATTATGCTCACTTTGCAACACGCCATCTTCTGCTGTAATTATTTTTATTAAAGCAATATTTTTTAAAAGCCAAGTGGGAGAACAAAGGATGTATTTTGTGAATTCACCATGTTGTTTACTCCTGACTCATATAGTGAGAAACATAGCCTCATGGTTCTACTAATTGTGAATCTTCCTGAGTTCTGAGGAACTTAACACAAAGGGCTTTTTTCTGAATGCCTGTATTTTGTTTGATGTAAGCAGAAAATTCAGCATGCACACATACCATCCACCACCCATCCAAGAATATATATAGAGGTGGCAAAGGAAAAGCTTCATCACTTTTTCACAGGGAGTTTGATTATTTTTGGATGAATAATCAACTTGTCATGGTAAAATTACCAAACTCCTCCATGCACTGGCAAATAGGAAGGATGCAATTCTATTGGCTCTATCAACTTTTTCTTGCAAGTACCCCAAGGGATATGCTCTTCCCACAGTTAGATGAAATTACAACCGAAAAAAGTGTTGGTAGGACTTTTACACTAATGAAAGGGACATTTTAAAAAATCAGAGTCTCTATCAGTTCTATCTTGCAGATTCTCCTTCCTCAACAAATTTTATTATTTAATCAATTTGTTAGCTGTCTCAATCACTGAAGCATCTCAAGGTGGGATAAAAAAAGAGTAATTATTTAAAATGGCCACCAATAAGTCAATATGGCCAATATAACTATCCACAATGGACAAACAACAGTACAAGCTCTATATCAATGAGATTACAAATCACCCTATCCTGTTGAAAAAAATCCAATCAGAGTCACATGGAGTTCAGAAGAAATATAATTCCAAAGACCAGGGACAGCCACGGAGAAAGTGGGTATCTACTGTTCTGCACAATAGCAGGGCTTTCTTGATGGATCTGGAGTATGCCAACCCTGCCAAACCTTATCAATTAGGCAAAATCAATGAGAAAATGATAGTCATGAGGGCATGAAGAGTTTTCATATATTTATAACTTGAAAACGTATACTCACTATTTCATTTAACAACAATACTTACATTTAATAAAACACCAATAGGATGTCTTCCACATATTGTATTATGGTATTTCTTCAAGTAATTGCTAAAGGACACAGGGTCAAGCTGTTCTATAATGTTCATACCCTGAGGAGAATTAGAAAGTTATCATTAATTTTTAAATGCCTCAAATATAAAATATATTATTTAACAAAAAGAAAAACTGACAGATTAAAAATTGACAGATTAAGAACTAAATCATGGTATACTATGAATATAATAACTTGCATAACTTACTTAGTTCCGGCTTGAAGTGTGGGGTCCTTGAAGCTCTCTGAGCTTGGTTGTTTTCTAACATAAGAGGTGTTGATGGTTCCTTGATTGGGCTGTTGATCACTCTCACCAATGCTGACAAGATGAGCCACTAGTACTATATATAAAATGAGAACAAACCCTACTCCTTACTAGTATTGATGATGTTATCTAGATTGGCAATGAAATGTCTGCAAGAAAACACCAAGCCCAGAGGACAAGGACCCCAATAGTTTATATCTGAAGAAAAAGCATTTATAGATTATATTCACTTTACTATTAAAAACTAATAGTAAGAGTGAAATTGGGTATTTTGAGTGTTTGTGATTCATCAACAAAAGCAGCAATTATTTTTTTCTCTTACAGGTTCTATTAATTATGTTCTTCTATATTTTATTTTCAACATCAGAGTCTGCATCCAATGATAAATGAAAGGCTTAGGACAAGAACACCTCTATGACAATTTCCCCTGATTTCATCCAAGTGTTTCAATGCCAAATAATCATAGTAATAAAACAATATTTTATAGGTAAAGCATAGGTGCTGAAATCTTCAGGTGCTGCTGAACTACACTGAAAATCTACTTTATCAGTGCCCAGAAGGACAGAAAGGCAAGAGCACACTTCTTCTGGCAGCCTTAATGGCAAGAATCAGAAAGGTTTCAGGTCAGGTATAGGACTGAAATGACATTTGTCCCACCTGTGGATAACCACTGGAAGGACTGGGATGGAAATAGTTCCTCCTTCCTTCCTCTCCTTGATTTCTCAGCTACCTTCAATGCCATCAACTATGATATTCTTCTGGAGCGGTTTCCTCACAGCTCATTTCTTTCCCCACTATTGTTTAACACGTATATAAAACCACTAGTGAGGTTATTTGATGGCACGGGATGAGATATCATCAATATATAGTAACATTCAACTTGTATATCTCCACCCCAGCCAGCCAAAGGATACTGGGGAGGCTCCATTTTAATGCCTGTATGGGGATGAATAAACTGCAGTCCAACCCTAGCAAAATGAGGGGTTTTCATAGATGCTCTCCCTCCCTCCCCCTCCCCTCTCTCTCTGAACCATGACTCCCATGGAATTGAAATTTGGCAAATTTTATAACACATTTATGGCATACATGTGATAATGCATCCATTTATGATGTATACTTTACAAAGTATTATACATATTTCTTATGATTAACTGCCGATGTTTTACTTTGCTACACAGTTCAACATGGGCTATTTTCAATCTCTGAATATCTCCCTAAATTTTTAAGAACTTTTCCAGTGAAGGCAGAATGTTAGAAGCTCCATCACTGTTGAAGACACTGAGGAATCTGGTAAGGAAAATATCTATGAAATGTTCATCTAAGAGATAGAAGGTGGTATAATACTTATACACACATACACATACAGATACACTTATGTAACCGAATGTTATACTGCCTATCACACTAAGTATTAGTGCTATTTATTTTAATTCAAATATTTTAATGCTAAAATCATCTACACTCTGGTATGTATTTATATTCCCTAGTATCCATCTTCAGTCCCCAACTGCTTTTGTAATTCATGTCCAATTAGATCTTCACTGTGTGGTCATGTTAATCTTTCCTAAAACTACATTTTTGTCATTCCCAGTTTCAGCAAATCTTCTTATATTGTCAATAAATGACTATTACTTGCCTATTCCTAACTGGATGGTTAAATCACATACACAAAGGATTAGTTAAGCAACAAACTGCTCTATTTGCTTTCTGGCTTTATTGGTTGGCAAATTGGCATCAAAAAGACAGCATTCTTGTTGTTAATGCCGAGAAAGCTCATTTAAACCTTAAGTGGGCATTCAGGAACTGAGGAATCAATGAAGAATGTTCCTGGGATGTATGTGGGCACTCCTTATTGTTCTAATGATAGTATTGAGACTCAAATTGTTTTCCAAAATGTATATTTGGGGGATTACCACCACCCCCACTAGATTGTTGTTGTTGTTTTTGCTTTGCTTAGACTTGTTTGCTTAAAACAGCATAAAAACACTTGTAATAAAATGAGGCTTTCTGGGTTAATACAATAAATAACCACAACTGAAAAACCTCAGTGGATATGTGCACACAATGCAATAAGCCCTAAACAAACAAACAAAAGCTATAGTATGAATTGGTTCATGCAAAGTATATAAAAGATATAATGGGTAATGCTTTGATCAGATTCAAGACAAAAAATGTGCAAAAGATATTTACACTTACCATTTTATCTAAGTGTTCAATTGATCTATAAATCTCTCCTTGAGACTCATCATAGTAACTGTATCTGAACCTCTGACCTTAAGAGAAAAAGCCATATGAAATTAAAGACCAAAGGAATAGCTATATACATTTTTATGGCAAGTCAAACAGAATTACATTGTAGCAGGTATCAAAAAACCATACAAATTGACTCTCCTGGAGATATCATTCCAAACACTTGACACAGGTAGATAGTTGCCTTAAAGCAATATTTAAAGTAAAATAATATGGTCACTTAATAATTGCAGCAAATCTGATTCATAAATACTCTGTCTCTCTATCCATCCGTCCGTCCATCCATCCATCCATCCATCTATCTATCTATCTACACACACATATGTGTATTATGTATGTATACACACACACACACACACACTTACACAAACACACACACACACACAAATTTTATATATACATACACAAATTTGTGTTATTCTGGAACACTGGCATTTGTAAGAAATTCCTTTTTTCCCAAAGCATGCCAAAAATACCTCTGGTAAAAACTGAAGAAGGACACCCCCAAACCACATTCCCAAGTACATGCTGTATTGAAAGATCTGAAACATTAACCTAGGAGGAAGAAACACACAAGCAAAAAATGCAAATTTTGAAAAGGTTCTATGAGTCCTACAATGATAGAATTATTCTATGCACAACTAATAATACTTTGGCACATGCAGAAGCCATTTCTTTTGTACAAGCATCTCACCTCTAAGGACAAAAAATCCTGAATGTTAAACGTGCATGCAAGGCACTACTCTGACTTCAGACATTTCTTTTATTCCTTGCTAGGCTTCTTGCCCACTGATTTTAATTGCTAATGCTTCTTTTAATTAAAACAAATGGGAAGCTACTCTGCTGGAAGTAGAGCTGCACAAACCACCCAGGGAAACTTAAATAAAGCACTTTCCTACTGCTTAAATTCAACTGCTTGAAGTGTTGAAGTTGAAGTTCTTTGCTTTTATGGCAGTTCTGGTGGAAATACCTTCTCTCTATATATACAGACACTCATGCTACGATGGGAAAGATGTTCCTGGTGTTCTCTGAACTTGGTTGTTTTTCTGCAGATGTTTCATTACCACCCTAGGTATCATCATCAGTGCACGGGAAGTAAGAGTTTGTTTAAAACAAGTAAAACAAGCCTTCAAATGACATGGGAATCTCAACATTCTGAGCAGTAGGTCTGGAGGATCATTTTAAGATGCACCCATCCAGATGGTTTGCACACCTTTACTGCAAAGAAGAGCAACAGCCTGAAGCATAGCCTGAATGTTTAAGAATGCTTTTGAGTGTAAATCTGATAACTATTTTTTGAAAATAAAAACAATGATAAGAGAAGGGGGAAAGAATGCATTGTTTAGAAGTATGACCTCCTGCTTAAGAAAGAAAGATTAAGGTAATCCATCCGTTTATCCACCCACCCACCTACCCAGCCATTTATCTATCCATCCAATTTATATGGTAATCTATCTCAGTGAGCGTCTCTGGGTAGCAAATAGAATTAGAATAGAATAAAAACCATTATTACACATTTAAACACAGGCAATACAGTACAATTAAGAAGTAGGTCCCTGCACAGTCAAGCCCCCAGAACCAGGGCTTTAGGGCTTTAGGAAAGGCCAGCAAGGTTGAAGCATCCTCACCCCCAGAGGGAGAATATTTCATAAGGAGGCTTATAGCAAAAAAAGCATGCCTTCCAGGCCCCACTAACTGGCATTCTTTCACTAATGGGACCAAAAGCATGTTTGATTGGATCAGATGGACACAAATAACTGAGGAGACACAGTCCCTTAAGTAACCCAGACCTAAACCAAGAAGGGCTTTAAAGATGGCATTCGGCACCTTGAATTTCTCCTAAAAGCACACTGACAACCAAAACACCAATATTACTGGTGTTTCATATAACAAATAACCAGCATCATTTACTACCCATGCTGACACATTCTGTACCAGCTGAAGCTTCCGAATAGTCTTGAATGACAACCCCATGTATAGGGAATTGCAATAATCCAGTCAAGAGATCATAAGGGCATAAGTGACAGTGATCAGAGCCTCTTGGTCCAGAGACAGCCACAGATGGTACACAACCTAAAGGTGTACAAAAGCCCTCTCAGCCATAGATGCTACCCATCGTTTTGAGCAGGATCAGTGAGTCCAGGAGAACTCTGAGACTACATGTGATCACAATTTCTGAAGTTTCCTGTTGACTTCCTACAAAATCAATGAGGAAGCTGGCAGGAAGTTTTTTGCTTGCCTGCATTCTTTAGTGCTCTCCTTAGAGCACCTGTACACTCACCCACAAGCCTGCTTGCTTGGGACTCCCACTTCTTCCTGATCAACAATCTGCATAGACCCAGGGTGATGACAGCAACTGGGACCACCAGGATTATCATCACTAAGTAAAGCAATCATATGAAATTGCACTTTATAAGAGCATCATTTAGTGATGGAAATTCTGGTCCCAACAGCCATCATAACCAGAGGACTACTTGTACGCAAAATGGAATAAACTATCTATCCATCCTGATGCTTGTCAGCTGCATTAGATGTCTATAGTTATAATCCCAATATAGTATACTGTAGATGATGGATAACAATTCATCGCAATAGAAAGGCAACAAATTGGGGGGTGTTAATGGGCAGCACCATGTTTTGCTGAAGCAGATTTGTTATTTTAAAATAGGTTAATTTTAAAGGAGTTCTTTTGTGAACATGTTCAGATATATAATTTAACTTACCCCAATGACAGAAGTCAGAGGAAACCACAAAAAGATTACAAGGATCTGCTAAATATTTGCTGAAGAGTTTTCCAAATTCCTGTTCTTTTGTCTCACTCAGTGCTCCAACCAATACAGGAACAATAGTAAACTCATCCTTATGGCTAAAAAGAAGAAAAAGGATTCAGAACTTCATTGGTGCTATTTTAATTTTTTCTTCATATTCAAATGATTCTGTAGAGCCTGATGAGCTCCCTGCAAAAGTCTCACTATTCCTGACAATGAATAGGGTTTGGCACACCTGGCAAAAAACATTTAGATTTTGAATTTCTTGTAAATGATTGCCAGGATGCCACATATGATGGTCACAGATGTCAAGGAGCCTGGCAATGTTTCTCTTCCTGAGACACCTGGTTTTGGTTCACTAATTCTTTTAATTTACAAAAAAACAATATAAGTTAAATTGTTCAAAGCAAAGCACCAACCTCAACCATACAAAGACTCAAGATATATTGTTAAAAAATAAAATGGATTGTTGGTTGCAAATTTATGGTTTGTTAGGAAGCATGTCAAAAACTGTCAGGAAAAAAAAAGACAACCTGCAGGAGAGATTAGAAAAATAATAGGGTGCATCAATGAGTAACATCATTACCGTATTTTTCGGAGTATAGGACACATCTTTTTCCTTCAAAAAAGAGACTGAAAATCTGGGTGCATCTTATACACTGAATACAGCATTTTTTTCCTCCCGAAACCTCACCCCCTTCACCAAAATGGCCATGCAGGCCATGGAGAGTCTCTAGGAAGCTTTTAGAGAGCTCCAGGGAGCTGGGGAGGGCAATTTTTACAAACACCCCACCCTCAGGAGCACTATAAGCTTACTAGAGGCTATCCATGCCTCTATTTTTTGCTCGTTTTTGCCCCCCACCCCATCCCTCCAGGAACACTTTGCAAACCCCCTAAAGGCTATACATGCCTTTTTTGGGGGGGTGGAGCGGGCCTGTTTTGGGGAAAAATGGGCCATTTTGGGGAGGTTTGCAGAGTGCAAAAACTTTTTTTTTATTTGCCTCTTCAAAACCTTGAAGCGTCTTATTCTCTGAAAAATACGGTAATTTACATTCCTTAAATTTTCAGTCAAGGCAAGGTTGTTAGGGAAGCCGGGCTCTAACTCCTGCAATGTAGGATGCCTCAGGCTCAAGCCTTTCACTTTTCCTTTGTAACATCTACCTAAAATGACTTTTGGAATAGCACCCAGTGTGCCAATTACCACTGGAATTACCACTGCTGGTTTGTGCCATAATCGTTGAATTTCAATTTTTAAGTCCTGGTATTTCGCGATTTTTTCATATTCCTTCTCGTCAACCCTGCTATCACCTGATATTGTAATGTCTATAATTGTAACATTATTTTTCTCAACCAGTGTGATGTTTGGTGTATTATGCGCCAATATTTTGTCGGTTTGTATGCGAAAATCCCACAAGATCTTGACCATCTGATTTTGGGTGACTTTTTCAGGCTGATGTTCCCACCAGTTTGTTGCTGTTTTAATATTATAATTTTTGCACAAATTCCAATGGATCATTTGTGCTACTGAATTGTGCCGCAATTTATAATCAGTCTGTGCAGTTTTTTTACAGCAGCTGAGTATGTGATCAACAGTTTCATCAGCTTCTTTGCAAAGTCTGCATTTGGCAACATCAGAGGATTTTTCCGATTTTGGCCTTAATGGCATTTGTGCGGATAACTTGTTCTTGCGCAGCCAGGATTAGTGACTCTGTTTCTTTCTTTAATGTACCTGTTGTTAACCATAACCAAGTTTGTTCACTGTCCACTTTATCTTTTATTTTTTCCAGAAATTGGCCATGCAATGCTTTTTTCTGCCAACTCTCCATTCTTGATTTTATCACATCTTTTCTGTATTCTTGTTTTGTCTGTTGGACCTTCAATAGATTTTTGTTCTTTACTTCGATTAATAGATGTTCTTGACTTTCTTTTAAATAATCAGCCAGAGCATGTTTTTCTTCTTCAACTATTTGCTTCACTTGTAATAATCCTCTGCCACCTGATTTTCGCGGCAGGTATAGTCTATCAGTTCTTGACTTTCTTTTAAATATTATTATTATTATTGTACAATTGTATCACAGCGGCCAGTTGTTTCGCCGGATTTGGCATTGGTTACTAGTCGGGCCCCACCCAGGGGCCTAGGACGTCATAACGTATTTTCGTAATATGCGTGCAGATCCAAGCAGTGCGGTTTTTTGCATTTGACTGATGGTGATTTTGTCAATTTTTAACTGTTTTAAATGTAATTCCAGGGCTTTTGGAATAGCACCCAGTGTGCCAATTACCACTGGAATTACCACTGCTGGTTTGTGCCATAGTCGTTGAATTTCGATTTTTAAGTCCTGGTATCTTGCGATTTTTTCATGTTCCTATTATTATTATCATTATTATTATTGTAACAACAGAACTGTATCACAGTGGCCAGTTGTTTTGCCGGATTTGGCATTGATTACTAGTCGGACCCCACCCAGGGGCCTAGGATGTTGTAACGTATTTTCGTAATATGCGTGCAGATCCAAGCAGTGCGGCTTTTTGCATTTAACTGATGGTGATTTTGTCAATTTTTAACTGTTTTAAATGTAATTCCAGTGCTTTTGGAATAGCACCCAGTATGCCAAACACCACTGGAATTACCACTGCTTGTTCGTGCCATAATAGTTGAACTTCGATTTTCAAGTCCTGGTATTTCGCGATTTTTTTCATGTTCCTTCTCTGCGACCCTGCTATCACCTGGTATTGCGATGTCTATGATTGTAACCTTATTTTTCTCAAACAGTGTGATGTCTGCTGTACTATGTGCCAGTATGCGAAAATCCCACAAGATCTTGACCATCTGATTTTCAGTGACTTTTTCAGGCTTATTATTATTATTAATTATTAATAATTATTATTAATAATAATTATTATTATTATTATTCAATTGTATCACAGCGGCCAGTTGTTTCGCCGGATTTGGCATTGGTTACTAGTACCACCCAAGGGCCTAGGACGTCATAACGTATTTTCGTAATATGCATGCAGATCCAAGCAGTGCGGCTTTTTGCATTTGACTGATGGTGATTTTGTCAATTTTTAACTGTTTTAAATGTAATTCCTGTGCTTTTGGTATAGCACCCAGTGTGCCAATTACCACTGGAATTATCACTGCTGGTTTGTGCCATAGTTGTTGAATTTCGATTTTTAAGTCCGGGTATCTTGCGATTTTTTCATGTTCCTTCTTGGTGACCCTGCTATCACCTGGTATTGCGATGTCTATGATTGTGACCTTATTTTTCTCAACCAATGTGATGTCTGGTGTATTATGCGCCACTATTTTGTCGGTTTGTATACAGAAATCCCACAAGATCTTGACCATCTGATTTTCGGTGACTTTTTCAGGCTGATGTTCCCACCAGTTTGTTGCTGTTTTAATATTATAATTTTTGCACAAATTCCAATGGATCATTTGTGCTACTGAATTGTGCCGCAATTTATAATCAGTCTGCGCAATTTTTTTACAGCAGCTAAGTATGTGATCAACAGTTTCATCAGCTTCTTTGCAAAGTCTGCATTTGGCATCATCAGAGGATTTTTCGATTTTTGCCTTAATGGCATTTGTGCAGATAGCTTGTTCTTGGGCAGCCAGGATTAGTGACTCTGTTTCTTTCTTTAATGTACCTGTTGTTAACCATAACCAAGTTTGTTCACTGTCCACTTTATCTTTTATTTTTTCCAGAAATTGGCCATGCAGTGCTTTGTTCTGCCAACTCTCCATTCTTGATTTTATCACATCTTTTCTGTATTCTTGTTTCGTCTGTTGGGCCTTCAGTAGATTTTTGTTCTTTACTTCGATTAATAGATGATGATGATGATGATGATGATGATGATGATGATGATGATTTGCAATTTGATATCTGCAGTTTTAAAATGATCTGTGTACCTTTCCATGGCTTTAGCAGTGTAAGGCAAGTGCATTTCAATACTGTGTTCATCTTCATCTGTTTGCAAAGACATGCGCTCAAACATTCCAGTCTTCCACAGATCTGCATAAACTGAAAAATGTCGAATATATTAATAGACTAAAAAAAGAGGAACAAATGTACAAACAGTTGCATAATCCCTGCTCCCCTTTTTTGCTTTATGTTAGACCCATGATGGCGAACCTATGGCATGCACGCCCAAAGTGGCACGTGGAACCAGGTCGCCTGGCACATGCGGCGTCACCCGTTCCTCTCCGGAATTCTGGTGCACATGAGTGCACGATGATCAGCTGGACTTCATGTGTGTATTAGTGCCAGAAACTGGAAGACCTTGTCTTCCATTTTCCTGTGTGAGCAAGTGCGTCGGCCAGCTGATCATTGTACACGCATGTATGTCAGATATCCGGAAGATGCGCACCAGAAGCCAGAAGTTCATTTTTGGGCACGCATATGCGTCATGGGCAGCTTCTCTTCCGGGTTGGCCCAGGTGAGCATGCACACACATTCCCTTTTCGGCAGTTGGTGCCGAAAAGTTCACTATCACTGTGTTAGACTTATGATTCCTGAAGAGTTAACATTGGAACCACAGCTTATAGTAAGAATGCTATTCATAATAGTTCTGGTAAAAATCCTCCCTCGCCCCCCGCCCCAACTTACCCTAGAAATGAAATAGGGTATTCCAAACAAACAAATAAAAAATGAAAACTGGTATTTTGTTGAGGGAAAGGTTTACACACATAAAAAACAGGACAATACATATGGAAATATGCAAGTTTGATTTGTATTTGATCATACATATTGTAGGTTTGAGAACACTAATGTAAGATTTCAACTGTATAAAATAAAGACACAACTATGGAGTAATGGCGCATTTAACAGCTTTTAACATTTATAAAATATAGTTAGGGCTATTTTTCAGACATATTTAGTAATTTTTAGAATCTAAAAGGATGTCTCAATTGTTTCTCTCAAGTTGCTTTGCAGCTTAGTGAGATTGAAAACGTTACTTAGAGCTAGATATGCACAAAATTAACCAATCTGGGAATAGGATTCACAGGAAGTGAATCAATAATTTCTACAAATAAATTATATGAACCAGAGGTAGTTAAAGGTATCCCAGAAAACGGATTCTAAATGAGTATTTCATCTGGAACACTTAAATCAGCTTCTAGGTGAGAGACTTTATAATATTCTGAAAAGTACCAACCACCTCTGGAATGACATGGTCAAGTAGGATATTTGACATGATCTGGAGTTGGAGCGGGATCTTTCTAAATTCTTCAAGGACGTTTCTCAATTCTTCAGAATGTCCTATTCCCAAATTGATGAGTTTTGCACATTCTAATTTAAACTATGAGTTTAATACAGGACTCCCAGCTGAAAATGTAGTTAATTTTTAAAGGAATATTCATTGGAAATAAACACATTTACTTGTCATTTTGCAATTAGGCTTAGTGTATCGATTGAACCCAGGCACATAATTTTCATGTGGCTATGAATAACTTTTACTCCTTCCATAGCCACAGCTTACCTAGTCTGGATGTGACTTCCACTTCACCTTAACTTGGTGTAATTAAGTATCATCAATCAATGCAGTAACTGAGACAAAAAACAAAAGTAGCAACAAAGCAGAATTGCTTCCATTGACGTTATCTCCATTGTTCAGGTTTATTTAATCACTCCACGCAGGGTTCTTATTTTAAACGATCTGGTGGAAGGATTAGACTTTGCTCACTCCACACCTGGATGATCTGTGACTGACTAGATATGCTCCTGCATTTTTGTTTAAAACGTAAAATCTTGGAACTGGCAGCTGCCAGTTACCAAAGATGTAGAGCGGTAGCTGCAGAGAAATATAATAGGTAAACAACTGCAGGTTGTAGTAAATTGTGTTGTGTGTGGCATGCACTATGGTTAATATTAAATTATACTTACATGTAAATATACCTAAGACAGTCGCCAACAGTTCACGTACTGAGTTAAGCTTTAACATGGTTTGTTTTTTGACTTAATACACTATATGAATTCAGGCTTTTGTGTGTTAAAATTCTATGCAAACCCAGCCAATACGTAAAAGAAACAATAAGTATTAAACCTTCTGCATCAATACAGCTGCCTTTTTGTACAAATATTTAAGAGATAAACTATGCAGAATAAACAGTCTCAGAAAAATAACGACTAAATTTGCTAAGAGCTTATTTTGTTTGTGTATTGCATGAATTGTGTACAGTTACCCTTTTGATCAATTCGTAAATCATATAGGGGAGTTCTATATATATCCACACTGGAAAGTGCACATCTGGAGAGGGGCACATGATGGGAAGGCCCAAGGATGAAGATTCGCCGTCTGAAGATGAATAAGAAAAAACATTTGAGTAAAACATTTCATAACTAAAGCAGATCAAGAGGTTTTAGATAGATTCCCTTGTTTAATTTCTACATTATGTTTGTAACGTGGTTGATTGTGAGAAGTTGAATCACATAACATCTGGATCACATGAAGAGTTTTATAGAATTTGGCAAGCAGAATCCCAGGGAAAAAGTAATCTGCATTGGGACAAATATAGATTTGGTATTTGACAATACAAAGGCTTCTTCTGAACACAGAATAAATCTTTCAGATTCTTTTTTCCATTGCAACCTCGTGCTCTGCTTTCCATTTCATTCAAGATGATTCCCCCATACATAAAAATGGATTTTAGACAAGTATGTTAAAAAAAGCATCAGTAAAAAATCCTACAGGTCTCCTATATTCTCTAGGATCCAGCTGATTATGCTTTTAACTCTGAAAAACAAATTTCCACTCCTGACAAAATCCACCTTAAATAATTTTATGTTGTCTTAACCAGTATCTCTACAAACTGCATCTGGTTGTACTTAGAGCAAGAATCTTCTTGAATGCTACTTACGTAATTGAAGGATCCACTTGTTTGTATGCATGAGCTGCACAAGACCCACAGTAAGTATATCCTGCGTGTCTGCCAAAAACAAAAGACACTTTCTTTGAGGCTTTTTTTTGAATCTCTGTAAAAAAATCTCAATGAAGGAAATATAACTGGGTTTGATAAACAGATTTTATTAGGCCAATCTACAGGTGAGTGCTCTTTTAGCTAAATACTAAAAATCAAGGTGAAACGCTTACTTATGTGGCAGAAAATAAGGTGGGTACAAGCATTGAGAAAACTATGATGTAATGATCAGATCTGGCCTCCAAGACCTCCTGAACCAACTCAGTGCAATGAGGACTATTCATTCAAATGTAATTCTTTTAAAGCAAAAGGGACTAGCAAGTAAAATCAGGCCTCCTTGGGAGCTACTGTTTCAAGCTGATTGAACCATATTGAAAAAAGTTCCTGGAATCTGCTCTTGTTTTTCCTGACAGGAAAAACAAGGAATGCCTATCTGGTTATGCCAAAGGCATACAGATTCTGAAAAGTTAGGTGGGGGGAGAGGGAACAGATTCATTGAAAGAAAAAATCCTCAGTCCTGGTGTATATGCCCTATCAAGATTGTTAACTCTGGGAACAGAAAAGGAAAATTACATCTGTATATTTTAATTAATGATTAAAGCAATTTGAAGTTATTAATATTCTGCTTTCTCAAAGAGATTGCTCAGAAGACTTAACATTTCAAGTATTCTAAACACTACTCAATTGCGTAGCAGAAGATAGTGTATAAAGTATAACACTCAAAAAGTATAGTTTCCTGTGATTTGGGTTCAAAAAACCATATTTTGGAGAAAATAATAATATGGACAAACATAAAAAAAGGATTCTTAAGGAGAAGAATTGCTTGACTAATTACCAGTATCTACCGAAGTGTCTGTCAAAATATATATATATTGTATTTTTCGCTCCATAAGACACACCTAGGTTTAGAGGAGGAAAACAAAAAAATATATCAGGCAGAACCTGAGAGGACCACAGATAAGTGTCCTCTCATGTGCCAGCTCTGCCTATTGACACCTGCACTGCAGAAAAGTGACAGAAGAGGCAGGCAAGGAGAAACACAGAAGAAGCGGGGTGCAGCAGTGTAAAAGGATCCTGCCGTTGCAACCCAGCTGCTATTCACCAAAGGACCAGTCCACTGTTGGGGACCCCAGAAGTAAGACACTTCACAGTCTGTGATTCAATATTTGCTCCATAAGATGCACAGACATCCATCCACTTTGGGGGGGGGGGGGGGAATGCGCCTTATAGAGCAAAAAACACAGTATATATGTATATATATATGTGTGTGTGTGTGTTTTATACATATAAAATAGATATTTTAATTTAGATTAAAGATTTGCCCATTCCAAATGCCTAATTTCATGAAACAGCTATTCTAAAAGAAATTAAAGACAGAAGTAGACCAATTCTTATGTCTTTCATTTAAATTTGCCCTCACACAGCCATAAACTAATTACTACCAATATCTTGTCAGACTGAGTTCAGAGTAAGCCAGAGCTATGTCACAGTGAAACCAAAACAATTAATGTATACCTGTTCTTGTAACTCAAAAGTCAACCAACAATAATTGTAAGAAACTGCCACCAAGAAGTCAGGGGAATAAGACTAGTTTATTATCCAATCAACACAAATTAAGATAAGGAAGATTTTGCTCCCTCTAGTTATGCGGGGATTACTAACTTTTTCTAATGTCTTAGTATAAATTCTTGGGCTAGCCCTTTTATGATCTTCAGGGAGTGGGAGGAAGAGGGGGAAAAACTTACGGTGCAATAATGGCTCTAGCAGGTCTTTTCGTAGACTGTACTTGAGAGAGCCAACCTTCTAGTTGTGCACTCAGCTGAGGTCCTGCAGAAAAAAATAGATTTTTAAAACAATGTTAGCAAATAATTACTCCTTGTTATAGTTCCCATGTATTTAATTATCCTTGTACCAGCAATAATTTAAAACAGTACAATCTTGACTTTCAGTCAAACCCTATTGTATTTAACAATGGTTTTAATCTGAAAAACTCACTAGGAGATTTTGGAGCTACTAGATGTTGGAATTCATTCCGGGTGTTTGTGTGTAGGGCAGTTTCTGCTTCTGAAACACACATACACAGGGATGCAAAAACATCGCACCAGAAACATCTTTCTGGCCTAACCGTCATAACTCACTATGCAGCCTCATGTAACAAGAACTATGTGAACCAGCTACTCCCACACATGCCCTTTCTCCCCCCTATGCTGTGCTGTAACTTTCTATTCCCTCTCTCCCCCTCCCAATGCCATGCAGCTTGTAATCTTCTGTTCCCCCTTTGCCCACCCTTTGCCATGATGTGATTTTCTATTGGTTTATTTGTAGAATGCTGTGAACTTTTCATTAGTTTACTTGTGCCATGTGTGATTATATATGCCTTTTGATACACTCCTTTTTGATGACGCTGTAACTAACTTTTTCTAATAAAAGAGCCTTTCGATGATCATTCGAGACTTTTGCTCATCCCGAGGAATTTCGTCTGGTGTTTTCCTTTTGATTAGGCAAGGACACATGAGCAGCCCACCAGTGTGGCGACAACGCCACAACAATAAGAAGTTGTCAATGTTTCCTGCTTTGTATTTTAGCCAAAGTTGATCTACTGATGCATTAGTTTTACTAATACCAATGGAATGGAATGGAATATTTTTTTATTTACAAATGTAAATTAAAATGGTGCAAATGACTCATTTCCCAATAAACACTGGGGAAAAAGATGAATCAGAAAAGAAAAAAGAATCAGATTTCTTGCTTAGGTAATAGGAGACAAAAATCACAAGAATATTGTAGTTTTAAAACCACGGTCAGCTTCTCATTTACCGCATTTGTCATTATTTCTTAAAGCTTTACTGGGCGAGAACCATATATTCAGTTGCTGAAGATAATCCTCTGATGTACAGATAATACTATCCAAACATATTAAGATCAATAATACCTGCAGAGTTAGCACACTGCTGAATGTAATTAACTTTACATCTGCCATAGCCTGTCTCAAATGTGGTTTATAAACTCCTGTTTGGAGTTCACAATTAAATTAACATTATTCATTGTTAGAAAAGAAAACTAATTTCCTTACTGTGATGGATAGGAGACATCTATCAATGAGAAAGTTATTTTTATGCTAGATTAAGAGCAGTTTGAAATTGCCTTGCAAGAAAACTCTTTCCACCAATACGAAATCCAGGAGCAATTTCTGTCTTTTAGATGACAACTTTTCCATCTCTTCAGAAGAGCACCTTTTTAACAAGATGCTTTTTAATATTTATTGTGACTTGGCTAAATCATCTACAGTATATTCGTTCTAATCTCTACGCACCCTCTCATATGGATGATATTTAAAAAGTGATGAGCAGTGTTTTAAGTCTGGCTTAAGGCATGACTGAAAACTAAAGGAAAACTTTTTCAGACAATTTGCCTCTAATAATTAAAATCATGTGTTAGTATTGACAATGCCAACATTTCATTCTTTAAAATATTGATTTAATGCATCATTTTTTCCTCAAATGTATGCCTAACTGCATTAGCCAGCACAGCCAGCAATTATGGGAGTTGTGGTCCAGAAGATCTAAAGCACGCCAGGTTGCCCACCAGAAGCACATTAAAACCCACTTTAATGGCACAGTAGTGCTAAGAAGAGTAAAGAATGAAACATTGAACCATTATGAAAATCCTATTCCTATTTCAAGGCAGAAAGTGAAAACAAGTTTTCTTTGGAAGTTGTCTGATGCTTATATTAAATTCATTTCTCCCAACATTTCTCCACAACTCCAGAATTGGAGGTTAACTTAAATTTATTCCCAGAAATCCTTGATTTAAGGCCTATGTGTCCATGAGCAGATAAACTGATCTATTTTGTCAAAGGATGAGCACTTTCATATAATGCTAACCTTTTTTCAGATAAATCTCGGGATTTAGAAGTGTCCTTTAAAATCTATTATATTTGCATTAATGTTTCAGTAGCTTTCACAGGTTTTTGAATAAGTTTTCCATTATATATTTGGTCAAGAGTTACTAAATAAAACTCATATACTGTATATTTCAGGGATTCATGTAGAACGAGGAAGAAATGAGGTGTAACCTTATCTATACAATACTAGAAAGACTGTTATCTCAGTGTCAAGAGAAAACTTGATTGAAAACTGTGATCATGTAGTAATTATAAAATGTTACAAAATTTATTTTCACTGATTAATACCTGTCATAAACAGATGAAGTTTGATGTTAAGAATAGAAACTTAATAAAGCAATAGTTATATGGCTTGTTTTTAGAAAATAACCCCAAAGAAAAGTTTTATTTAATCTGTTTTGAAAACTACAATTTAGGTATGTTTCAGTAAGGATGGTCAAAAGAAAAATATAAACTAAGGTTCGACCACTACCCTTTAGATTCTGGGAATTTTTTTAACTGAAATATCAAAATCATATAGTGGTTTGTTTCTGTCCCAAGGTTTGTTAGCATTTGACTTGTTTTGGGCCTATCAGATTTATTCTTTTTATTAAAATCTTAACCAAATTTTGGAAATCTTAACAGACTACTATTATTTATGCACTTCCATTACACTAAACACTGACAAAGACTATATTTTGAGGATGTCTGATAGTTATAGAGAGTGTGAAACGTGATTAGGAATACTGTATCTATATGATTGAATTTATAATACAGGTGAATTCCAACAGTCATCTTGATTCTCCCAGATATATTTTGTAAATATATATTCTAATCATAACCCAAATGTCTCTTCTGTGAATAACAAGGACAGAGATCCATATTTAGTAACATTGGGTAAGTGATTTTTTTTATTTGAAGTATACCAAACTATTAAATATTTTAACACAAAATAATTATGAAAGCAAATACTCTGATATTAGGTAAGAAAGTTTCCTCAAGACATCCAATATAAATGGTGTGTAGAGAAAGATTAATAAACAAACTATATCTTAATTAACAACCTTGACAGATTTAAATGGTTTATAATTTGGCTGTCTATATTTATCTGGCTGTTAAGATCTGAGGTTTTTCTGACAATAGAAGTGAGCTTTCACTTGTGCTACACCCAATCTTGGAATGCACTCAGTCAGAAGTTAAATTCCGCCCCGCTGCTAGGCATTTGTAAAAAGAAGTTATACCAGCCAATTTTCATTGTCAAAACTTTTAATTAATGTTAAAAGTAAGAGCAATAATTTCAATGTATGTTTCTAATTGCTTATATTGATTTTGTATTTTAATTTCGACAGCTGCATTAATTGTTCATCAGAATTGAAAGGCGGAATACAAATAAAATAAAAACCAGACTGCTCAGACTAAAGTGTAGTCTGGTTTAAACAATGCATTAAACCAAAATGTGGCATGTCTATTTTCTGTTTAGACTTGTTCTGCACTTCATGCCAAACCACTGTTTGTTCAATCACAATTTACTTAATCAACTAAAATTGCCTAAACGTGCCCAAGCACATGCTATGCTTTACAGAATAAATTGTTTATTCAATGTAATAAGCTAAAGTGAAACAAACCCATTACAATTTAGATCAATAAAAAACTTCGCAAATGAAACAAGTAAAACCACTGAGCTGTGTCTCTGTCCGTCCATCTATCATCCTTTTTGCATAGCATAAATTTCTTTTCTGCATACTGGTTCACACACAATGCTTAATAGTATATCATATTATATGATAAATGCAAATTTTTTTAAAAATGCAAGCAGCAATAGCACAAGAAGCAACATGCTTCTTGAATAGTTGAACTTTTCCCATTTGAGGAAAACATACAACTCAATCAGAAGAGAAGGGGAATACAACTGATTTCCATTTGATGTGATACTATTTGAAATTAAATTCTTTCTTCATAGGCCTTCATCTCATAGCATCACCATTTCAGAAAAATACGAAGAAATGTTTACAACATAAAATGGTCAAATGAAAGAAAAAATTAGCACAATTTTTAAGATTTTCAAAACACAACTCTATAGACAATATTTTGACATTCATTAAACAATACATCCAAGTATAAAACCATCAAAGTTATTTTTAAATTTTACATTGAATTGTCCAATGTTGAACTTTTAAAGATCTTTTGTCTCACTTATTTACAGTATTTTCAGTTTTAACACTCTCTCACTCTAGATATAGGTAGGTAGGTAGGTAGGTAGGTAGGTAGGTAGGTAGGTAGGTAGGTAGGTAGGTAGGTAGAAATAAATAAATAAATAAATAAATAAATAAATAAATAAATAAATAAATAAATAAAAAGAATCTGCCAATTGTGGATAAACGTTTTGTGCCTGATGAAAATTCTAGTCTTTAAAACATATGCACATAAAGTTGATGATCCCAAAGGTGTTACTACACTCTTCTTAAAAGAACATTTGCTTGCAGATCATTTTATACTTTGGTGCTTAATCAGCATTTGCTTCAGCAAAATGGGCTGGCGTATACAAGTTCTTTTGTAATTACTGAGCTCATGTCAGATTTTTTTGTAGAATAAGCAAGAGACCACAGCAAACCTGTCTAGCCAGCCAGTTCAGTTTTCTGTCTTGCTGCCAACTCCCAAGAGTAGGGAATGTGTTTACTCTGCAGTACAAACAAGTTTGGATACAATAGGAGTATCTCCACATCATTTAAAATCCATTACTTTATTTATTTAAATTTATAATTTGTCTCAAGAAATCTAAGCACTCTGATTTAGTGTTGTAGAAAGGGAGTGAAAATTTCATTCACCTAAACATATTTTCTAATTTCTACATGCAGTGTATTCAAGACCTGGCATGGAAGAGAGGAAGTAAATCTGAGGTATTCATATATTTGAGTGTCCCTCCAAATTTATACCACTCAGCTTCTGCTCTTCAGCTTAAGACTCACATTTATTGCTAGGACTGTGCAAAAAATATGTATTCAAAAGGGAACATGATTCAAAATATGTAGAGCACAAACATTACATCTGTTAGCAAATCCTTAAGGAAGCTGCATCCTTTCCCAACTCACATAAGCTTTGCACGTGATTTAAGAAGACACCAATAAATGCAGTGTGCATGTTTCTGTGTCCTCTAAATCACTTTTCCCTTTCAAATTCAGACTGCTGAACAATTATATTTACTGCTTTGACAAACCAGCTCTTCTGTCTTTCTATTTCCCCTGTCCTCCTTCGGTAATGTACACTGAAAATGTATTAATAGGAACAAAAATCAAGTGATGTAGTAGGGGTTTCTGCCTCTATATTAAACCTTCTATCTCCAGTTACAGCACAAACATTTCCAAACTGACTTCATAAAGAGATGCTCAATCCATTTCTGATTTATTCCTACTCTATACCTTTATAAACAACTAGGAAATGAGGATGTATCTTATTGGAAGAAAACAAGTAGAAGGGGTCTGGTAACAAAAAGAAATGGTCTATTTAGTATCACCTTTTCCAACAATTTTTATTAAAAGGCATATGGTTTTGTGAGCTGCAGCTCACTTTACCTTGTGGATAGAGGTATACCTAAAATATACATAACTAAAACTAAGCTGAGAAGAGACATCATGAGGTGAGCGAGAGGTTTCCTAACAAAGAAATTAAGAGTCAGCAGAAGTTCACTTTTTTTCTTCTTGCTTCTACAGTTAAGACTGGACTCTTATACCAATTCTTCCACCACAATGAATAATTATTACCCACAAAGAAGATTCACATTAAAAGCCCAAGGAATTCTGAGCCCCTTCAAGGCTCACATTGGCAATAGGTGGTATGTAATCTGAGGCCTCCCATTTACAGCAAATGTAAAAAGTATAATGTTCAGAAAGATAGTTTTCATTATAAATTTAGACTTCAGACAAGCAGTGATATCTAACTCCACAGCCATTAGGATAGTAGCCTGATTTATGGTAAAGTACCTTTCAGGTCAGCAGAAGACAGATCCAGTAAGAAAGGACTGGCTCCATCTCTTCTAGTTAGAAAACAGAGTTTAAGTTTCTTCCTAGCCTATGGAAGAAACTGTAGTGATTCAACTTCTCTCTCATTGTGTATTTTATTGTAATAACAAATGTGTAACCAGTAGGACACATGGAAATAGAAGAATATATATTCACTTCAGCTGAGTGATTCAACTTCTCTTTTATTGTGTATTTTATTGTAATAACAAATGTGTAACCAGTAGGACAAATGGAAATAGAAGAATATATAATAGCATGGTATACGAAGGTAATGCACATCCTAGATACTGGGGGCCACTTTCTTAATCTACTTCTATTTCTAACTAGAGTAAGATCATCAAAATCTTCTAGCAAATGAGATACTGCTGGTCTTCTTGGTCCCTGAAGATGAATCTAAGATATACTACAGCATTACTTACAGGTTGGTCAGTTGTTATTATGGGTGTTCTGAATCTGTGTCTGAGGAGATGAATATATGGCATATTTTATGTCTTTTAGAGGCAGATTATTCTACTCCACAGCTACTTAAAATGTTTATTAACATTACTCCTGCTTTTAAGTCTGCCAACAGTCATAACTGTACAGAAAGTGCTAAGAACAAAGAAAACATTTTCTTGTTGACTGTGAACACCAGAATTATGTATTATCCAATTCATCTGTTAATTTCCCCAATTTTCATTTGCCCAATTTTATTTTTAGTAGGAAACAATCATTCCTTTACTGGTCTAATCTACATTTAAATTATATCCCCATTCATATTCACATTTTGGGCTCAGTGAAATCTGGAAGTGTTCTAAACAATGAAGCAAAGTTCTGGCCAGAAATACCGTGCACAGGTTCCCAAAAACACTCCTATCTCCCTAAGCCTTCAAACCAAGGCTTGGGCTATCAGAGTCCTGGATTCCTGGTAAAAAAAAAAGTTCACAGAAAATTAGTTCAGAGGGAGTCACTAAGAACATATATATTATTGACAAGTCCCATGTAGGGAAATGAGATGGCAGAAGCATGTCCCTAGAGATTCAATACATATTAAATACCTAGAAGTAGAACTATTGGCTTGTCCTTGAAATTCAATGCTGTGATAATCATGCTCTTATGAGCTTTATAAGGTTCAGCCACCCAGATAGTAAATTCTCTTTCTTGGCACTGCATTCCTGAGACAAGAAAACCTTCCTTCCCTCTTTGTTAATTGTAACTGCAGATATAGAATCCACCTAGATGGTGCCTGCATACTTTTAGCTAAACTGATACAAGGCAGTATGAAACAGTAGCACATCAACCTGAGCTTTTGCCATAGACGACATTATGATGAGCAGCTTGTCTAGGTAACCATAAATGTGGAGTCACTTGGTTCTTAAATGGCTCAGAGGAGCCATTTTCACATTTTGATGAATAGCCTCAGTGACAAAGCCAGATTGAAAAAGAGCTGTGAAGTGAAGTTGATTGCATACAAATCTGAGGAGCCTTTGGGGGCAGGAAAGGGAGGAGGGGTCCTAGTTGGAATATTAGGTAACTTTCTGACAAATCCATCAAAATTAGAAAGTTAATTGCTCTATTTTAAAGCTTCATTGTGTGATAAATTTATTCAGAGGCCAACAGTTTACAGGTCAAGACAGTATTTTGGCAATGTAAAGGGAATAGTAAAAAAATACCCCGATGTAGATGTCTTCTGGGATAGGTAGTCTCAATCTACCTGTTTTGGTAGGAGAGGTTGTAAGTGTGGCTGAATTTCTGCAGTTGTACGGCCACTTAAAAAGTAATGGAATCAAGTTGAGAAATGTCTACCTTGGTTGTATGCTAAACCTGGCAACATTTTGGCTATTGAGTCTGGGAATCCAACAGGGTACATCACTCAAATATCTCCTGCCCAGAACACAGAAGGAAATTTGAGCTTTGATGTGAAAAGAAGATGCAGGACATCTCTTGTATTTGCTTTCTTCCTTCTATTGGGCTACAGAACAATTATCAATACTTATTGGTTATTCTAATAGCTTCTTCCCAAAGAAGGGCTTTGCTGCAAGTTTGGCCAACTTTTGGCTGGTTCAGACAATCTCTGAGTCTGCAGTGGTACCTGGGAAAGAGTTTGGGCGATAGGGCAAAAAAATCCTACTTAGGGAATGATCAGATAAGAGACACCATTGCCCACAGCTGGATATTGGGCAAGGCAAGAGGTTCAGAAGAGACCCTCCCTAATTTCTCACAGGTATTCCCCAGTGCCTTCTCAGCTGTCATGGGAGGAAGAGGTTCAAGGAGTCATCCTCTGTTACCTTCTCTTGCCATCTTGGGTTGGCAAGAGACGTGTTGGTCTCTTAAATCAGTCTCAGCCTTTGACGCTCAGTGCTCCCATTGTAATATGTGGTGTGATGTTCAGGCTTTGTTTACTGTGGTACAGGAACTGGCCTTCAACCTTGCAGGGTTATTCACAGGCTTGAAGCCAGCATTGTCACTCATCTCTGTACTGTGTCCACTTGGAGGCCTGATCAATCTCTTTCCCAATCTCCTACATTAATCTGTCAGCTCAGCAAGGTAGCTACAATCTCCTGCTGAAATGGATTCACAGATTTTTTTAAAAAAAAGAATGTTTAATTTAAGAAAAGTTGGGCAGTGACAGCTATATACCAGCTAAAAGTATTGCTCCTATATAATTGGAGAAGCCCTCAATTTTTCCAATCATCTGCCTCAGATCACAGAACAGAATACTGTTAACAATACCAATACCAGTGCACCATATCTGTATACAGTACCAGATATAGCAAGGGTATGTTTTGGCAGCCAACTCTTCTTCAACTCTGCTTAGCAGGCAGCCTATTGTTTTAACTAAGCCTTCAAATGGTATGAGACAGCATTTTAAGTCTACCTTCCACATATCTGAAACCATAATCACATATGCTTTATTTGGGGGATATGTTTGTCTAAAAAGTAATACAGAACACAGTTAATCACATCTTCCCAGATACCTAAATAATAAAACTATTTTATTTTGCAAAGATTTTAAACTAAAAGAAGCAAAGCATGCTATAAAACTAAATTATAATTGCTGCCATGAAAGATTTAGTTTAAATTTCTAAGCAAGTAGCCAGATGTACTATTTATATGCTTGTAAAAAATGATGTATTCCCTCTCTCTATCACGTTTTTCAGACGAGAATATACATTCACAAGCTAGATGAAGTAAGTATGTGTTGATTTCACTGCTTTGTCTTTCCCTAGAGAGCTTTTTTAGGCCAAGTGAAATAACTGATGAGCACATACAGAAAAGAAATCATATTGTAGGCAATGTGAATCTGACATCCTGCAGAGGGCAGTCTTGTGCACGTTTTCTCAAGAAACTACTGTATGAGAAACAAAGATGGGGGGAAAGAGAAATATGGATAACTGATTATTTTACCCGATACTGGAAATCAAGTGACATCTAAATGCACCCCCTAACAGCACTCTATTTCACTGCAAAAATGCATATACCGACAAAAAGATTTTAAAATAACCTTTCAAAACCTTAAATCCTTCATACACTGGCATCTTCAATTCCACGGGATTTTAATACAGTATTTAAAATATTTTTTCCCAAAATTGTTCCCCTCCCCCCTGGATAGCAAGGAAGAAGCCCGAGTAGACAAATGCCTACTAGCTTGGTCCTGAATTACAACTCCTGCGTTCCCACAATGCAATTCGCCCCCTCCCTCGCTTTACCCTAAATGACCCCTTTTCATTCACATAGACGCTTCGGGGATCTTGGCCGGTTCCCTGATTCTACATGAACCCACCCCCACCCCCGAGGATTCCTCGTCGGTTCTTTGTCCTAGGCACCTTCCCTGCAAGGCGCTGTCCGCTTCCTCTACGGGAGGGTATGGTAAAGAGAAGTAGGGGAGATTTCCGGGGCCAGCCTTAGAGAAGAACGTATTTTCCTCCAGCCTCTGTCCATTCCTTGGGAATCGATCCTCGGCAGTTCATTGTTCGGGGGTGGCAGAGGACGATTCATTCTGAGCGGAGGGATTTAGACGAGGGTCCCGGCATTCCCGGCGAAAAGTGCTGATTCAGTCAAAGGCCCACCCGGGCCCCAGCGATCATGGGGGGGGAGAGGGGAAGACACCTCTTCCGCACTAAACCACGCCGGCTCCCGCGATTAATCGCTCCAATACCCACCCATCCACCCACCCCAAAGCAACAGGCGCCCTCCCGGCTTCCTGGCAGGGTTTAACGTCGGGCGATTTTGCAACATGTCTCCTTCACCCTTCCTCGGCCGCTGCTCCCTTGATAGCGATCGCCCACACCAAAGTTCATTTCACGGCGGCTTAAAGCACCGCTCGGCAGCGCCCTGCCGGATGATTCAATGGGATTTCCTCCCCAGCAAAGGCGTCCGAGATTTCAGCCTTATTAGGACAGGGACTTTGGTGAATTGACAGTCGACTTTTTTCCTCCCCCCCTCCCCCCGGTGGCTGCAATTTAAGGGAGGAGGACGAGGCATCGCTCACAGCTAACGCCGCCGCGATAAGTTTTACCGATCCGCCTTTCCGTGGGTGCAAGTGACCTTTGGGAACGAGCACGGATTCAATGCCTCCGGGCACCGTTTCACCCTCATTCTCGCCCACCGTTCAACATTAATATCCCACTTATTTTGGCTTTTTAAGCAGCGGAGCAGCTCTCCGTTGGACGAAAGGGAGAGTTTTGAGTGCTAAAAGTCATCCAAATCCCCCCGACGGACACCCCCCGACGCTCCCTCAACGTGGCTCCTCAAGCGGACCCCGCAGACACCCGACACCCACCTACGGAGGCTTGTGACCCAGCTCGTACCTGAGGCCGTGTACCAGCTGCCGGCATGGCTGGCCTCCCGGCAGAGCGCTCGGTTGGACATCTTGGTGCCTGAGCCGCCTATGGTGTTGGGGGAGTATCGGGAGGGGGGGCAGGAGACGAGTCCGGCCGCGGCGGTATTAAGTCCCCCTCCTCCTCCCCCGGCAGAAGTGAAACCCCCGGGAAGGGGGAAACGGTGGTGCTGGAGGAACCCCGGGGTAGAAAGCGAGGCAGTGGTGGCGGCACGCAGCGAGGCACTCGTAGCTGCCGTAGGATCCGCCGGCTTGTGCGCAGACAGCCGAGAGGAAAGGAGGTGGAGGAAGGCAGAGCCTGAGGGGGACAAAGGCCAAGGCAGCAACCGCCGCCTGGGCGATACCCACAGAGCAGGCGGCAGCCGCCGGGTTTGGCCTAACTCGGCTCCTGTGGCATAATAACTAGAGCAGCGTGGCTCTCCATTGGGCAAAGGAAAGCAAAAGGTCCTGTGGCGATTGGGTAATGTTTTCCCTGTTCTCCGGACGGGCCTAATTGCAGCTTCCCATTGGACAGCGCTCTGAACAGCCTCCTCTCGATTGGAGGAAGGGGAGGTTGCGGGCGGGATCATTTAAGATTGGTCTAGGGAAGTTGCCGTGGCGATGGCATCTGGCCTCCCTGATTGGGGGGTTTGTGTCTCTGAGGTGAAGAGAAGATTAGAGGAAGAGGTGGGCTTGGGAGAGAAAGCAGGCGGGACCGCCTCGAGGGGAAAAGAGGGCTGCCTACTAACTGGACGAGGGTTGGAGGGGGAAGGGGAGGAAGATCTGCTGAAGGGAGGAGGGTTAAAAAGCGTGTGTGAGAGTCGTTGCTTCTGCTCTGCATGGTCTGCTCGAAAGTTACAATACTAAAAAGGTAGATTCCCGGAAAAGAATGTCGCCGTTTAATATTCCAGGAACTGGTGCACCCGGATGTGTTACACCACAACGCCCATAATGTGTTCGACTAGCAATGCGTACTGGAAGTTTAAGTCCAGCCAGGGGTGGGTTCCTGCCAGTTCTAACCTATAGAAGAGTTTCCACAAATCTACAGTGCCGTTTAGAACCGGTTCCAGCTCCCTCCCCTTGCCCGTCCCGCACATCATCAAGATGAAGAGCGAGAGGAGGAATTCTGGGAGTTGAAGTCCACAAGTCTTAAAGCTGTCGAGTTTGAACACCCCTGGGGGTTTTTTCCTAAAGGGTTAGGGGTGCAAGGGTCTTGTAACTTGACAGCTTTAAGACTTGCATGCTTCAAATGCCAGAGTTTGTGAGCCAACATTTTGATTGCTAAGCAAGAGCATTGTTAAGTGAGTTTCACCACATTTTACAAGTTGGCCACTCCCACCCGGTCACATGGCTGGCAAGTTGAAGTCCACAAGTCTTAAAGCTGTCGAGTTTGAACACCCCTGGGGGTTTTTTCCTAAAGGGTTAGGGGTGCAAGGGTCTTGTAACTTGACAGCTTTAAGACTTGCATGCTTCAAATGCCAGAGTTTGTGAGCCAACATTTTGATTGCTAAGCAAGAGCATTGTTAAGTGAGTTTCACCACATTTTACAAGTTGGACACTCCCACCCGGTCACATGGCTGGCAAGCCACTCCCACAAAGCAGGCCACACCTACAGAAGAGGTTCTAAAAAATGTTGAAATCCACCACTGAGTCCAGCACATATGAAGGCTTCCAAATTAACTCAAGTTTCTGGCAGCTGCTGGGTTTCTAATTTCTAAAATTGATGGAGAAGGGGATTTCTTTGCATCTGAAAGAAAATATAAGATATAAGATATTGCATAGCAAAGTCCCTAAATAATTACGTGACTATTAGATCGATGCTATTAATATTCAACACCTCAAAGTTTGCCTTATTGTATTCAGAACAATCTATTTCAGTATCTCTACAAATCACACCAGCATAGAAATTTCGGAAGAATGTTAATGTTGGAATCAGTTCAGTTTTGCAGGTAGTGACAGCCTTTATTATCAAACATGAGTTGCTCTGAGATACTTACTATTTTGGAGCAGCCAAGAATGGTTGAATTATTTAAATATTTAACATCCGTATGGTATTGGTTTAATATTGACATACTTGTTGGACATTCAATCAGCACAATTTTCATCCAGAAACAGTTAAAGCAGCAGCTTAGAAAATAAAAGACAGTTCAGGTTCCACCTTAGCCATGAAAGCCAGCTGGGTGTCCTTGGGCCAGTCATTCTCTCCCAGTCCAACTCACCTCACAGAATGCATGTAATAGTCTGGTAGAACAACAAAACAATAAAGTTGGGAGGAACCTTGGAGGTCTTCTAGTCCAATCAACCAGGAGACCATGTCTGGACCTCCATTTCAGACAAGTAGGTATTCAGTCTCTTCTTAAAAGCCTCCAGTGATGGAGCACCCACAACTTCTGAAGGCAAGCCATTCCACTGGTTAATTGTTTTCAGTTAGGAAATGTCTCCTTGTTCTAGTTGCTTCTCTCTGATTAGTTTCCATCCATTGTTTTTTGTGTTGTCTTTTGATGCTTTTGAAAATAGGTTGACCACCCTCTTTGTGGCAACCTCTGAAATATTGGAGCAATCATGTCACCCTTAGTCCTTTTCACTAGACTAAACAAACTCAATTCCTGCAACTGTTCTTCATATGTTTTAGCCTCCACTCCCTAATTATCTTTGCTGCTCTTTTCTGCACTTTCCAGAGTCTCTATATTATTTTTTTAATAATACAGTGACCAAAACTGGATGCAGCATTCTAAGTATGGTTTACTAAGGCTTTGTGGTACTAATACTTCACATGGTCTTGATTCTATCCCTCTGTTAATGCAATTTAGGATTGCATTGACCTGCTGGCTCATATTAAAGTAATTGTCCACTAGAACACCAAGATCCCTCTCACAGTTACTGCTATTGAACTAGGTTTCACCTAATCTGTACATACATTTAATTTTTCTTGCATACGTGTAAAACCTTATTTTTCTCTATATTGAATTTCATTTTGTAGATGGGGCCTAGTGTTCATGTCTGTTGAGATCCATCCGGATCTTGAACTTGTCTTCTGGAGTGTTGACTATTCCTGCCAGTTTAGTGTTGTCTGCAAATTCAATGAGTTCCCCTTGTATTCCCTCATTTAAATTGTTTATGAAGATGTTGAGGAGTACTGGGCCTAACATGGAACCTTGGGGTGACTCACTGCTTTCTTCCTTTCATGTAGGTGTAGTTCCATTGAGAACTACACATTGAGTGTGTTTTGTTAGCCAGTTACAAATACATCTGGTGGTGATGCTGTCTATCCCCCTTTTTTTAGCTTACTACGAAGTAGGTTATGATTTCTTTGTCAAATGCCTATAGAGATCCAGAGTGACCAGATGAAGATTAAAAACCTATAAATTTTTGCAAGTCTATGCTCTTATAGGTTAGTTTGGCATTTTTTCCTTATTTTAACATTTATAGTTCTTACATTTATGACTTGCAAAACATGCAGGCCAATATTTCACCATATAAACCCCAATATTTCTCACTCTTTAACTTTCCTCCAAATTCCATTCTGCCCTTCTCCCCTAAATGCTTGGTTTGAGCTTCACGAGGCTGGAATTAAATGCCTTTGTAACTTATCAAATCCATACTTGATAAATACAGAGTCTATATATGCAATTTTGCATGGACCTCAGGATGGGGGATTTGTCTTCTCCCTCATCATTTTCTTAGTATGGGAAGAACTGCATCACTATAACACAATATGTTATCTCTCCTTCCTTGAAGAAGAAGCTTTTGCAGCTTTGTCACAATAGCCAGCCAGATAGGTACTTGGAGTATCTAAAATAGTCCAACATTTTAGTGATCTAATGTTAGAAAAAAAGCTAGAGCCTATATTTACTCATGGCACATTGATTGCCAAACTTCTGACCAACAAAATATCTGAATGTTTCTATCCCATGCTATTCTGTGATGGAATCTGCACCTGGAAGAGCAAAAGAGGAGACTTCTGTCCATTAGGTATAAGCAAATAAAGGATTAAATCTGATTGTATAGAGATTCTGATCTATCCCAGCTGTGTCATAGAATCTACGGAGTCAAGCCAAGTACTGAATAAGTTGTGTGTCTGGAGGCTAGGATTTACTGCTGAGACAGCATGTGAAGTCGGATAGCTCATGTTAGCTTTACAAAGGACCACCTGCTTTAATATTTCAAAAAGAAATATTCTTAGTTTATACTCAAGCTCTATGTGAAATACCCATTTCAAAGGTTTTACATAGGCTAACAGATACGGCTTCTTTAGTATTACATTGGTTTAGGCAGAATATGAATTAAACGCTGTGCTGAATTTTTTTCATCCTCCTTGCTTTAATTTTAAACCAAAAATCACCCTGTATTCTGTGAATCAGACCAATGATGGTGTAATACAGGGGTCTCTAAATTTGACAACTTTAAGACTTGTGGAATTCAACTCACAGAATTCCTCAGACAGAATGTCTGGCTGAGGAATTAAGGGAATTGAAGTCCACAAGTCTTAAAGGTGCCAAGTTTGGAGATGCCTGGTGTAATAGAATATATAAATTCTTGGGCATTTTTATAACTTTGGATGCTATCATGCATCCTTATATTTAATAATAAACCCCATTGATTTCAGTATCAATGTTTTTCTTGAATAGGCATGTCATACAACATATCATTCTGTAAAGTAGTGTTTCCCCCTTAGCAGCTTTCAGATATATAGAATTCAACTCCCACAATTCCTTAGCCAGCATTAAAATGATCTAAAATTTTAGGATGTAAGAATTTACAGTACTGAAATGTATGTCAGATACTGTTCATTGTATTAGCTAAAAACTTCATTCACAAGTACTTGTTCTGTGCTTCTGTACTGAAGACAAATTCCTTCTGTCGCAAATGACACTTGGCCAAATAAAGTATCCAATGTGCTTGTGTGTATATGTGTGTTTATAGAAAACTTCCTCTATTTTGCTGTTAATTGTTCAGTTAGTTTTGATAGCAGGGTTACTCCTCCACTATGTAGCTACCAGGCACACATAATAAATACAGACTGAAGAATCCAATTCAGCCTTATTAACTAAATTACTAATTAGGCTTATTAAATCTAACCACTTTCTGCTGCTTTTCTGCTGTAAAGCATCTACTTTTATTATAAAATAAATCAACATTTATGTAGCACTTAAAAAGATATTAGAAATAACATCAATATTCAAATAAGTTCTTGAGGCAAAAGACTTCTATCTGTTCTTTGGTAAACAATGTTACTTAAACATGTTTCCTCTCAAATATACAAAATAGCTTAAATCATTTCAAAATGAGAGCCCTGTCACAGATTCTGAGTAGCCCTAGAGTCTAGACCAATGATGGTGAACCTTTTCGGCAGTGCTGAAAAAGTCACCTGGAAACGTCGTGATGCACGTGCTTGTCAGGGCTACGCTCCAGAAACGCCGAACCTCCGGGTTCTGGTGCCCACGCGCACCCAACAATCTGCTGGCTGGTGCTCATGCACAGGCTGGTTTTCAGAATGGCCGCAGTGCAAAGGACAGCTGATTGTCGCGCATGCATGCATGCCAGAAACCCGGAAGACAAACAGGCAAGGCCATGCGTGCCGGGCAATATGGCTTCGCATGCCACTTTGGGCCTGCGTTCCATAGGCTTGTCATCACGGCCCTAGACTCTGAGTCTCATGTTTAAGAAGAGATTGGAAGAACTGAGTACTTTGCTGCAAATCTTTTTTGGATATGGCATTTGAGTTTCTAGTTCTACACCCTTCCTTTATTTTGAAAATCTACCAATCAGAATTGGCAGAAAAAATTATTAACAAGGCAAATATCTGAACAATGAAAATCTTTTCTGCTAACTTAGAGTGCATATCTAATTAAATTAGCTTTGATAGCTCTGCCTGATATCCCCTGTCTAGGATCTTGGGCAGAGATCTTTCTCATCACCTGCTACCTAATCCAATAATTGGGTTCCCTAGAATGTTACTCAGAAATTACAGTGATTTAATTCTCTCCCTCCCTCCCTCCCCCGCTCCCCCTCCCTCCCCCGCTCTCTCTCTCATATCTTTACAAATGTAGAATCAATGGATCTTTATTTTGCAGCTCTCTAATGGGAACAATGTCACATAGAATCTATGAAGTTATGGATCTAATGTATCATTTAATTGACAATTATTTTGGGAGTTGGATATTTCGTGTGATTAGGAATTGTAATGACATTCTTGTGGACAGAGTAACAATTCATGTATAAACTGGCACTGCATATACTTTTATTGACTGAGCCACTTTAGTCCTATTAAACTTAAGTTGTCTAGTTTCCTCTAGTTGCTATTTAAAAAACATTTTAACATGTACTTATGTATACATTTATTCTATCTACCTAGCTCCACATCTCACATACATGACTTTACATGTTGTAGACACTGTGTGTTTGCATGTAGTGTGATAGTTTGAGTAAGACTAGGGGATCCAGGTTCACTGAGCTATGGAAATATATATTGGAAGACTGAGTACACTCCCAGTTCAACCAAACTCAAAGGATTGTTTGGGGATAAAATGAAGGGAGATTCCAGAGGTGGGTTCCTACCGGTTTGGACTGGTTCTCCCAAACCGGTAGTGCTGCCTTCAAACAGAGAACGAACTGGTTCTCTGTTTGTTTGTTTTTAAGTGGGCCCATCCACTCCTGGGTTATACTTAACTTTATTCCAGCTTCTGAAGCCCAGCTGATCCATGGCAGCAGCTTGAATTGCCGCTCCTCAGCTGTTTTCTTTTTTTCTGACTAATTTTCGTTCAGTTGTGCATGTGCGTGCAGCAAAGCGTTCAGCGAACCGGTAGTAAATCGGTTAGAAATCCACCACTGAGAGATTGCCATGTATTCTGTCTTGAATTCCTCTAGAAAGGTAGCATTTCAGTAACAACTACTATATTACTTATATGTTACACTTAAAATATTTATATGTATTATGCCTGTGGCTATATTTGATATAAATCTAACTTTAATGGCACGTGTAAATGAAATATGTGTAAGATTATTTTTATAATCATCAGTTTAATTGCACACTGTATTTTTAAAGGGTATTCTTTTAAAAAACCCACTCATCCATTTTTTAAAATCTGGGCCCCTCTTTTTCACTGCTTTTTATTAAGTAGTTTAGAGCAAGCAAGAAGATCAGGGCACAAGTGCTATGAAGACTGTTGTTTCATATTATCCATTACAGGAGGACATGATATTTCACTGCCAGCCGAAGGCAGACATCATGACTGTTAGATACATAGTGTGTTGCCTGGAGTTAACAACTGAGTTACTACTGTTGGTTTGTGTTTTGACCAAGCTAAAAAGAAATATAACTTTAGATTTATAGTGAGGCACAGAAAAACTACCCAGAACTGAATTCAAGAAAAGGACAATGCAGCCATCAAATGTTTTTTCCCCTATATTTTTTAAACAAAGATGATGCATTGCTTTCTATGAAAAACAAGGATATAAGGGAATACATATTTTGGTAGTATACATAGAATTATTATGCATATATTGGGGGGGGGGATTTTTTAATGCCTTTGGGTCAGTGACAGTGTTGATTCCTGGCAACTGCCTGGACTATTCTGGGCAACATTTTCAGTTTGCCATTGCCTGCTTCTAGGGTTGAGAAGGCCCATTTGGTTTCATGCCAGAGGGAAAACTAGAGCTCCCAATTGTCTGGTTTCCACACTAATGCCTTAACCACTACACCAGGCTGGGTCATTTATATACTATACTATATATAAATATAGAAATAATTACTGCAATTTAAATTCAAATACATTGTAGCTATCCATAGTGTGGAACATTTTGTCTTATTCTACTCTACAGAGATGTTTTATTCCATCAAACTCAACTCTAGCCAGCATGGGTATCCTGTAGAGATTCTCACGACAAAGTAAAATCTGTAGCCAAGTCTAAAGTTTAGAAATGAGCACAATAGACTTATACGGTAAAGGCCAAGGTCCACTCAGAATTGAGGCAAAATGTTCCAGAATTGCAAGGTATTGGCATGAGTCTGGTAGAGCCCAAAATATACACATTGTTAGAGCAAGGTCCAGATTAAAGACAGAATATGTGCAGCTGAAATATCATACATGTCATTGAAGAGTATGAGTTCAGGCAAAGGTTTTTATCTTAGGTACTCCTGATTTCCACCGAAGCATTGATGGGCTGTTAGATTAAATTTGTTTCTCTACTCGAGAGCAACAGCCATCTCCCAACTAGATTATCACATGTCATGTCTCCATCACTCTGTGTTTTGAGAGTGAAAGGGATACACATAAAAGGTATTTTATGCCTATTTGCAGTGCCTCCAATCCCATTTATTTTAATTTTTGTTTTTAATAGAAATGTGAAATAAGCAAGATGCATCTACTGATATATAGATAAAATAATGGTAGGTGTTCTGACCTCCTGGCCTGTGAATAAACCAGAACACAGGCTTGGCTGTTGCCACTGTTCAATTACTGAGATAACAAATCCTTTGGCTGAGGGCCCAGGCAACTCACGTTCAATAGAGTATCTCTGCAGCAACCCAGATAGTTCAAACGAACAGACACGGCTAGAATACACAGATAGATTTTCTTAACTACTAATTCGAACGGTTGTTTCCTGCAAATGTCCCCTCCCAACGCCTCACCTATAATCTCTCTTGGGAGGGGCCAATCAACAACCACCTGTGCTTAATCATCTTCTGTAAGTCTGCCTACGGAGTTGCTGCTTCCGTTTCTCAGCCTTTCTTAATCTAGCATCAGGGACAAACTGCCTTTGATCCTCCTGACTGCTCCATGCCTCAGGCGCTTCCTGGTGGCCAATCAGCCTCTCTGGTCCCTGCTCTGAGTCTGAACCCTGCCCAGGGTCCTACACATCATCCAGGGAAGACTCATATGGTTCCTCGCTATCCGAGTCCATCAGCAGCTCAACCAGATCCTGCTGGGCCACAATAGGTAGTTATCCAAGAAGCCATCATTGGCTGTGATTTGCCATGTTACTTTTTACTGAATCAGTGCCTTACTTTTGGGAAATTCCAGACTTTGTGTGTTATATTATGTAAATACGTTTCTATTGTCTATACCTCTTTATTTAGTTCTAAGCAACTTTAATAAATTGAATATCCCCAGTATATTTGTTTGCATGGTATACATACACTTACTCTTCTGTGTGTGTATGTGTGTGTGTGTGTGTTGAGCCTTCCAGTTGTTAGCTGAAGAACTATATGTTGAGATGAAATTGTTAGGCATTTTATCATAAATTCTATTACCTGCATCAAATCCCCAAAGAAGTAATCTCCCAGAGATGGAGCTGTTAAATCATTGGATGACAGAAAAAAGATATAGTAAACTTTTAATAGTCTAGATTTGTCAGGTCAAATTTGCCTCATTGTTTATTGTGATTTCTCTTTGTTCCCTATGGCAACTATAGGCACAGCCCTGTATCATTCTTAGCTGAGAGAGATTACATTTTAGCAGGGAGGGATTACCTCATTGTTAGCCTGAAAGAGAAAATATGTCTGTTTTTCATTCATAAGAAAGATAACACTAAGTAAAAGCCATCACCCTAAAATATAGAATTATTTTTAAATTGGTTTTCTTTTTAAGCTTCCTTTATGGAGCTGTGCATTTCGTTTCTGTGTTTGGCTTCTCAATCATATGTTTAAATGGGGAAAAACCTGGTCACTTTTACAACTGTAATTTAACAGATAGCATAGATGTGATAATTAAAAAGAACAATGCTATAAAGGTCAATTCAAATGGCAGTAATAACAGATAGAAACAAAAAAGTCAAAAGGCAAACTGATGTGGAAAAAGAACACAAGAATATGGAGCAGTGATGGCTAACCTTTTCGGTATAGAGAGCCGAAAGGGCGTGCACACCCATAATGCAATGCACTTGCAACCCCCCATGTGCACCTTGCCCCTGTGCATGTGCGCACAACCTCCGTGCATGTGCACATGACCTCCCATGTACGCCCCCCCCCGAGCATGCACGCTGACATCCCTGTGTGTGCCCCACTCTATGCATGCATGCACATCTCCTGCATGTGCTCCGCCCCCCGCACATGCATGGCAGAGATCAGAAAACCAGCTGGCCAGCGGGAGGTGCGTGCACAACAGAGCTTAAGTGGGTTAACAGCTCACATGGCCACAGAGAGGGCTCTGTGTGCCACCTGTGGCATGTGTGCCATAGGTTCGCCATCACAGATATAGAGAATTGGCAAAATTGACAGTCACTTTCTAGGGTTTAAATTTGGACAAGTAAGCATATCATAAACTTGCCTCATCAATGGCATTACTCTGTAAGATCTTCTGAATAATGGATGAGCTATTAATAGTTAAAATAAATAAATACGTCAGACTGGTTAAATGGCAATTTGCATGTCATTAATCTATCGCCATATGATTTTTTAATAAGGGTCAGTGGTGTTTGTAGAATTAAGCCTAGCATTAAAACACCTTTTTTTATTAGCACCAGAATATGAAACCACATTAATTGTTCAATGCTAAGGTTTCTTGGATACTAATTGAAAATGGCAGTTACTTCTAGTTCAGATTATATTCTTCGCCATAAGAAAGTAACACAAGCAGTTTAAGCTCTCATAAAGATCAATCTAAGGAAGGGGACCCCAACTCCTGGGCCTTGGTCCGGTCCGGGCCATGGCCCGTTTGGAAGTAGGATGTGAAAGTGCACAGTTCCATTTGTGCGAGCAGCAGGCACTCTTGTGGGCATTTGAAGCTCTATTTGTGTGAATCATTTCCCCACCACCATCACCAGTCCACACAGCTTGTGGGTTGGGGACCACTGATTTAATGCAAGTAAGGAGACATGGGACAAATTAAAGATCTAGAAATTGGAACAGCAAATTCTGGGAGAATATGTTGATGGCATTCTACCTTCTAGATAAGAGCAGGCTAGGGTGATCATACTTAGAATTAAAGATTTTATATTTACAGTATTTATTGACATCTGTGTGATTCTGGACAGCATACAAGATAAGCACAATATATCAAAGTAAAGGGGAAAGAAAAATATATAACAAGGAACAATATATAAATGTCAAATATATTTTGTATTTATTGTCAATTAAGCTTATAAGTGTTTTATATTAACTAAATCGAAACAATCAGATGACAAGAAGGTTTTTGTCTTTATCCGAAGGTATTATTCTCCAAGAACATTGCAAACATTGCAAAACTTAAAATCTCTTTCAATAGCTCTCCTTTCCAAGTTTAGTGAGCTGATACTTTTCTTAAGATCAAAGGTAAATTTGGTATTTCTTCACTCCAAGTGTTGAAACAATATTATTTCCTAATCTTTGTTGGAGGTGCCAGGGATTGAGACTTTTTTTTGCATACAACCCAGATGTTCTGGACTGAACTATGGGCCTTGTCTAAGACTGATGCAGCTGTATAATCTCAGAAATGTCCATTTCCTTCAAAATGCAAATGCATTTTCATTACCTTGATTGTAGGATGTGAATATAGCAGAGTCCTCAATGCAGATCATCAAGCAGATATTCCAATTTTGATTCACCCAACAAGCCCAAGATTTAAGAGATCTTAAATCTGCCAGTGAAGTAGCTAGGTGGACTCAAAAACTGCAACCTAGTACAGAAAGTCCTCGACTTACAACAGTTCATTTAGTGACCGTTCAATGGCACTGAAAAAAGTGACTTATCACCATTTCCCCACACTTACAATCATTGCAGTATCCTCATGGTCATGTGATCAAAATTCAGATACTTGGCAACTGATTCGTATTTATGACCATTACAGTGTTCTAGGGTCATGTGATCCCCTTTTGCAACCTTCTGACATGCAAAATCAATGGGAAAGCCAGATTCACAACAACCATGCTACTAATTTAACAACTGCAGTTATTCACTTAACAACTGTGGCAAGAAAGGTCATAAAATGGTCAAACTTCACTTAAACGTTTCACTTAACAACAGAAATGTTGGGTTCAATTGTGGTCGTAATTCAAGGACTACCTGTTTATTTTGCATCAGAAACAACAATATGTTTTTGTAGCTGCTTTGCTTAGCAAAATGTAGTGGGCTGGAGAGGTCCCTGAATAAATTGGTCATAGGCAGAGATTTATAAAAGGAAAGGTAGAGTGGAATACAACCCAAACAGAATGGCAATTGAGAATGGTAGCCAAATAACTTCTGAAAAACATTTGAACAGTATGCTCAGGAATTTCTATGTGACAGAAAGCTAGTAGTTCCCAAATGTAAGGTCCCACAAGCATGGACATGTTTGTTTAGTTTAAATAACTCAATAGTTTAGTAACAGGAGGACTAAAATATATGTGTGTTTTGCTGCTGCATGCTTGGTTTCACTTTGATGGGATGAAACAGGATCACGGTGGGTTATACAAAGGCAGGCACTTAATCCACTTCAACTGTTCACCCACCTAATTTGTCATCTGGTATATTATTGGCCTGCTGCCATGGAGACACCAACAGTCCTCAAAGGCCTCTTCTTCCAAAATAGCTAATAAGGTTGAACTGGAAAGAGGGGGATGGGGGGAAGAATTACAATTATCATTGGACTGGAGAGAGGGAGTGAAGAAAGGCAGAGCCAATGAAGTCAGCAACGAGGAAGAACAGAACAACAAAAGCACAGGAGTCTGGAATGGAATTAGTATCTTACAATCAGATTTCCCAAATTGTTCATTAAAGTTCTACAACAACAATAACAACAACAACAACGATGTTTTAGATACTTCAGAATATTTGATACTAGTATTAACATGATATGCTGGATATCCATAAGAAACAGAAGATTTGACTAGTTAGGAGGTTTCAAGGTTTTCTTTACCCCAGTTCATGCAATGATGTGTGCTAGTCTCACAATCAGACTTGAGTTTTGTGGAATGTACTTTTTTTTTTAACAAGATCTTGGGAATATCCAGTCAGAAAATTACATGAGTCTTTCATGAAATATTTCCTCTCGAGTTCCAAGACTGAAAGGAGCACCAAGCACTTCTGTACAAGAATCTACTATGTTTTGTTCTTATAAACAGTGTGGTTTTAGTGCTATTATTAAGGGAAAGAAGAATAACAGACAAATCATTCAGTATCTGTAATAAAATGAGAGCTGCCCTCTACCTACTTCTGGTAGTGTCCAGAAGATACATTTAAATGTACAATGTGTATGGCTAATGATCACATTTTTATGGCGCCTCTACAAGACCCTCTCTCTACTGAATTGGGATAATCCATTTAGGATTCAAAATAGAACGGTTAGTCTCTCAAAGCATGGATGTATTATTACTACACTTAATTCAGTAAGATTTTGGTAGGCTTGGTTTTTAATCAATAGTAATGGTCATCTTTTTTTCTCAGCTCTGCTCATCTCATCTTGTTCCTCCCCCCAACACCTTGCTGCAGGAGAGAAACTCTTCTGCAGTGATCTGTGTGCATCCATAGATATGCAGGAAGCTATTTCTTGTGAGATAAACCATACACTACACAAACACATAGAAAAGGAGTTAAAGATAATAAGCACTGAAATTAAAGGCATGAGAAAAAGCAAAAGAAATATAGCTAAATATATTTTACATTTACACCATTTTGAATATCTCTCCAGTGACATCTTGTCTAACTAGTCATCACTGCTTCCATCTTATCCATACATTGCTACATATATTGTTCTTCTTACCTTTCTCTTTTTCAGTATCTCTGCAACCTCAACCAGCCACAATATTCTGGTTCTTCTCCTTCCTCTCAATCTATTCACTCTTCCTTTATGTGCTCATTTCATGATTTAATTTTCATTCATTGTCTTTAAAAACCAAACTACATTGACATACCTACTTATTTTGTCCTGGTCACTTATTTGTATTCAATTCACATTCATTCAATACCCATTTATTCTTGACACTACCGCTTCAGGTTTTACTATACTTATTTCTTAAGTAACCCATATTATCATATTCAACCTACTGTACATTTATGTCAGAGGTGAGTTCCTGCCAGTTCTAACCTCTTCTATAGAAGAGGTTCCACAAATCTACCGTGCCGTTTAGAACCGGTTCCAGCTGTCTCCCCTCACCCGTCCGCACATCATCAAGATGAAGAGCGAGAGGAAGAATTCTGGGAGTTGAAGTCCACAAGTCTTAAAGCTGTGAAGTTTGAACACCCCTGGGGTTTTTTTTCTAAGGGTTAGGGGTGCAAGGGTCTTGTAACGTGACAGCTTGCGTGCTTCAAATGCCAGAGTTTCTGAGCCAACATTTTGGTTGCTAAGCAAGAATGTTAAGTGAGTTTCACCACATTTTATAAGTTGGCCACACCCACCCAGCCACATGACTGCCAAACCACTCCCACCCAGTCACATGGCCAGCAAGCCACTCCCACAAAACAGACCACACCTACAGAAGAAGTTCTAAAAACATTTGAAACCCATCATTGATTTATGTCAATCTGGAAGTAGCAAATTCTCACAACTGCAGAAGTAAAAGTGCATAGATTTCAGATCTAAAGTAGCAAAGGAGCAGCATAGACATCCTTGGTGTACCTATTGGCAGCTATTTTTCTGGGCTTATTATACAATACAATACAATAATACAATAGCAGAGAGTTGGAAGGGATCTTGGATGTCTTCTAGTCCAACCCCCTGCCTAAGCAGGAAACCCTATACCATTTCAGACAAATGGCTATCCAACATCTTCTTAAAGATTTCCAGTGTTGGGGCATTCACAACTTCTGGAGGCAAGCTGTTCCACTGATTAATTGTTCTAACTGTCAGGAAATTTCTCCTCAGTTCTAAGTTGCTTCTCTCCTTGATTAGTTTCCACCCATTGCTTCTTGTTCTGCCCTCAGGTGCCTTGGAGAATAATTTGACTCCCTCTTCTTTGTGGAAACCCCTGAGATATTGGAACACTGCTATCATGTCTCCCCTAGTCCTTCTTTCTATTAAACTAGACATACCCAGTTCCTGCAAACGTTCTTCATATGTTTTAGTCTCCTCTTACTTCGTAGCCATATGGGTAGAGGAACTTTGAAGAGCTCCTGAAATAGGCATTTTATGACCCTATGCAACTATTATACAAATGCAAGAAAAATATAATTCCTTAAGGAGATACCACAACTGTAGGAGGGATGCTTTTGTAGTCACCAAAGCATCTCTATTCCTATGGATGGTACCCTTTACATCTCTATTTGTGACGAAATGGATAGAAGCAGACTCTTACCCACAGTCATGGTGAGTTGGGATCTCTCTTTTTTGTTGTCATTTATGTATAATTTACAAATATTTGCTCCATTTTTTCCTGGCCAACATAAGTTATCTTCTTTGTTACATTTAATTTTTGGATCTATTCCCCTTGTTGCATAGTACAATCTATCTACAATCTTCACTGCAAATCATCTGGGTTTCCAACCAACCGTTTGGTATCATCTGTATTTAAAAGTAAACATATATTACCTTCATTCATAAACATATATTTTACATCCCCGATTATCATCCCTTTACCATTATTTTTTATAATATTATTATATATTATATTTGTACTATAACAAAATCAGACAATTAAATCACTGTTGTTTGCTTTGTTATCCCGCTGAACTGATCTGAGTTTTAACTTAATGGGCTAACTGCAAGATGAGTTCATGGCAATTTTACAGAAAGAATATCTGGCTGCTTTACACTGATACCCATTTCATATGCACTGGTTTACATAAGAATGTTCTGCATGTAGAGTACATGTGGTAACCTAGTCTATATTTAGTGCTAATTAATAAATCAAAATATCTATCATCAATAATCAGTAGTATGTGTGCATTCATCTAATTTCTAGATAGATAGATAAATAGATAGATAGATAGATAGATAGATAGATAGATAGATAGATAGATAATGTATCTAGTTGATGCAATAGTTGAAATTAAGCTCTTAGAATGTGCACAACATATTAATTCCATATTATTTTTTGTAAATATACAACCTGTTCATTATTCTCTAGGTGCCTTAAATTTGTTCAGCAAAAGCTGGTATCTGGACAGCAGGCACCAGGCACCTAAATTATCTCTCTAAAACTTCCCTACTAGGGAGAAATAAATCATTGTATTTAAATTATAGTTAAGTTTGATATATTTTCATCTCAAACTTTCATAAGGATAATCAAAAGGTAATTCAATATTAAATGTTTGAAGTTCAAACGTATGTCGCCTTTGGTTATTTAATAAAATGAAACAAGAACTGATGTTTTAATACTTTGTTCTGCATTCTGAATTACCTGTAATAATGGCTTGCTCTGACTCGTGGATCCTTTTGATTTGCTCTATGCTTCTGTTTAAACATGTTGCTATTTTTGTGGCTTATTTTTTCTATACACATTTTCCAAATAATTATTAACCATGCAAATATATGATCTTGGAATGGAAAAAATAGATATGGTATATCATAGGGTTTTTCAGCTTTCAATTTCCAAACATTAGGAGTGCTCAAAAGTTGTGACATGCCTTGGGGATTGTAAATATATTTTGGTTACTTTAATATAATTTAGATGTGTTTGGTAAGTAACTATATAAATATTGTAACTTTTTAATATTTTGTTTGTTTCATTTTTCATTAAAGTATTGTGAACCCAATATACATTACTTTTCCATCTGTCTCAAAAGAAAATTTAAAATGTTCCACTGGGCCTGAAAACAGGAGGAAAATTGAGAAACAACAAAAGGACATTGTTTCAAACGAAGTTATAGCTTTTACTGTAAGGTAAAACATTTAGGTAAGATTGTTAAGATACTTTGAGAAATAGAAGAGTAAAGGATGCTTTCTGAACACTTTGGATGACAGGATGTTCCAAAATTATTACATGTGCATTGTGCAATGTATAAACTGTATTATTGTAATATATTTAAAGACTGAGAATTCCAAGTATTGGAATGCTGCATTTAAAATATGATATCTAAAATCATCCCCCACTTTCTTTTTAATAATGTAATCTCAAACTATGCTGTAGTTCTATTAAGTGTTTAGAGAATTTCTTATATATGCTAGCACAGGCAGTAATCCCACTAAACAAAATAAATACAATTACATTTTGGTCCTTCATAATTTAATTTTGTTATTTTCCTTAGATCAGATTCTAGATTGATCCCTTCTTCCTTCAAAGTACCTACAACTATCCTACCTAAGAAGCCCTTTTCAAATTATTACCTCTGATTTATTATTTTTCCTTCTGTCTAGCTGACCCAGATGACGGGTCACCATTATATTTTGAGCAACATTGACATGAGAGACAGCTGGATGATAGCAATTGTGACTGTATACGGCAGCTGATCTAGCAAGTATTCTAGGAAGTTTGCTCTCTGAAATATAAGGTAGTTCTTCCAAAGAGTTAGCGCCTAATATTATTTGAAATGTCTGCTGCAAAATTCTTTTCAAGCCCAGGTCAATATGATTTTTATTCATCAATAAATCTTTTTCATTTCATTCCCCCTCCCCACCAAACAAAGCAATTAGACATAAAACATATTTCATTCAGTCATTCACACAATTTGAATCCTAAGTGATAGGGGAAAACCAAGAAGTTGTATCTGCCTTGGTTCCCACTCCTCACATAGATGTATCACTATTGAAACATAATGTTTCATTAGTAGAATGGGAAGTCTGTGGATTAAACAATTAATGGGAACCATGATGTCACTGTCTCACTGCTTCAGAAACAGATGACTCAAACTGTCTCAAAAAGAATAACCAACTGACAGCTTTCTGTTCCGTCCTTGGGATATGGAAAAGCACTTTACTTATTGTAGAAGAGAGAGAGAGAGAGAAAAAAAAAGAAAAACCTGAACCTGAATATAAAATTTACTTATACTTTTGATTTCAATGTTTTCTCCTTTGAATCTAAAAGAATATTGTTTTATTGCTTAATTCTGCAGTCAGTGCCCTTCACTTCAGTTATTTGCTTTGTGTCTATTCTTAGATTCATACAGGGTAGGTTTTGTTAAACAATTTTAAAAAAAATGATATTAAATATACAGTCATAAGCCCTACAGTAGAAGACTCACTTTATGCTTGAAATGCATAGGAGCACTCTGAGATTTGGAAGAGAATCTACTTATACTATAGATGCGTACAAAGCAGTGACATGCGGTGAGCTTTATGGCTGGTGAGGTAGCAATTTTTTTAGACTTTTGAACTTCAACTCCCAGAATTCCACAGCCAGGCATGCTCAGTTCCGATTTAAAGCGACAGCATTTTTCCCCCTTGCAAAATAAGTTTTCCCATTTTTTTTCTTCTCCTTTCCCCTACTTCCTCCCTCTTGCCCTTCCCCCCTCTCTCAAACAGACACAGGCAGTTGGATCCCTCTCTCACTCACTCTCTCTCAAACAAACACAAACACAGAAGTTGGATTGGATATATTTTCCAATGGCTTGAAAACAGCTCCTCTGCCATACCCCTCCTTCACCTGCTGCCTTCTGATCCGAGCCTTTGATTGCAGGTGGAGCCACGTTGCCTTTTCAAACTTGTAATCAGTGAAGCTGGGCTTATATACTTTTATCCAGCTGTGTGTGTGTGTGTGTGTGTGTGTGTGTGTGTGTGTGTTTGAAAAGGCAACGTGGCTCTGCATGCAATCAAACTTTTTGAATTCCTCCCCCCTCCCCCCACACACGCACCTTTTCCAGCTGTTTCAGAGAGGATTTCAACTTTGCTTTTGCCTGCCCCCATGAAAAGAAAAAAAATGTAAAAAGAGAAAGGCAAGAGCTCTGAGTCAGACTGAGCTAGTTGCTCCCAGAGAACTCTAAAAAGCCTCTAAAAATGCCTTCTACAGGAGGTGAGAGAACACGTGCCTCCTTTGAATAAGGAATTTTTCGCCTTTTAACCCTTGCTTAGCTCAAGTGATCATAAAGCTAGAGTAAAGGAGGCCCGTAGTTCTCTCGCCTCCCTTGCAGTTAAGCACTAAGCAGAATCATCCACTGTGACTCTGTCAGCAACTACCTTAGCCTTTTTCTTTTAATTTTTCTTTTCTTCATGACACTGGTGAGGCCCTGCCTCCCCTGCCTGCACGTCCCTGGTACAAAGTGAATTTGTTGACAGAACAATAATGAAAGAACATGTTATGCAGAGGTGTATCATAGAAAGAAAAGTTATCTGCTTTCCCAAGCACCCATTCATTGATCCTGCTGTGTAATAAAAATAATCTGTTTCTATTATTTCGCCAGTGGAAACTGATCTGATTGTAGATCTTGGAAGAAATACTTTAAAGCAGGAAAAGCCAGAGGAAATTGGTTCAAAACAGTCAAGTATTACCTTAAAACATTATTGAAAAAGGCTCTTAACTAAACATCATGAATTTTATAGAATGGTAGAAGTCACTCACTGAATAGCAGTCAGTCTCTTTTCTTCACCTCAGTAATGTTTTTCTTTGAAAGTTTAATTATGGTCATTAATCTTTCCTTGTATAATATACTTTAATGAATAAACCCCAATTGGCTAGGTGTCAGCCCCACCACGCAGACCAAATCAAGAAATCAGCCGTACAAGAAGGCTCAAGCTATTTTTATTTTTATTGGTTACAATAACATAATCTTGCAATGCTTTACTCCCATTCACTTAAATATATATGAATTAGGGAGGTGTTTGCCTGAGTCACTTATGCATGTCTCTTTGTTTTGACCCAAACATGCTTTTTTCAAGAAGCAACTGGAATTTCTTGTTTTTCTTTGAAGATGTTTCTCATCCAAGAAGCTTCTTATCCAAGAAGCAAGAAGAAGATGAGAAGCAAAACATCTTCAAGAAAAAAGCAAGAAAGCCCAGTTGCCTCTTGAAAAAAGCACTTTTGGGACAACCATGACCTGGGTGACTGAGAATTTCCCGCAATTCCTTGTTTTGACTTAAACTATGTTTTTTTTCTTTCATAACTGATCTTTTGAAGGTCATCTTCCTTACTCTCTATATGTATTTATACAAAATGTTGAGCAGAAAACAGGCACCATATAAAAAGTATAAGGTGACTTTTTAACCCAAAAAAATTATTTCAAAAATCGGGGGTCATCTTATAGACCGGGTATAAGAAAGGCCATACCAAAAAGTAAAACAAAAGAAAAGCAACACCGCCAAGCAAAAAGCCGCGCCGTCACCAGCGCAGACTCCAGCCTTTCAATCGATAACCTCGGCGCTCCTTGCCTGGGCACGTGGATGGATAGCACTGGGATGGCTTAGTAAGGTCTGACTGGCAGTCTGGAGGAGGAAGGCACTGAGTTCGAACTATAAAAGCCCGGCAGCGGAGGCCTTCAGTTGGTTCGCGGGGGCCTGAAAGTAGGGGGGAGTTCGTCTTATACACCCAGTTGCCTTATACGGCGGAATATACAGTATTATAATCTATACTGGCTGGCTCATGTGCAGTGCTATGTCAAAGAATCAATATCATAAGGTTAAATCATGCATATGACTCAGTCATTAATATTCTGCTGTTTCTCTTTATATAGAATTATCCATGGTGCCATTGTTGTGGGGGGTCTTAGCTCTGCCTTCATTTAGTATGATTGTCCAGTCCAATCTACATTTTAACATTTTTGCCTTTTTTTGCTAAGCCTGTTCCCAGCATCCTTGGACTTAATCAGAATTATCGCAATGCAATCTATTCTGTCTGTTTCTGAAGATACTATGCTATAGCAATTTCAGCTATTGTAATGCAGAATTTAGCAGATTTACTACTTAATAAGCTTTTTGATATATGTATCTTATCTCTTTGATACACCCAAACTAATTTTCTATCTATTCTTATATTAATAATTCTGTCATTTAGGTTTGGATTAAATATTTTGTCTTATAGTTCACCCTCCCCAGCGACCCAGAAATATCTATAGCTCAAAATTTTATTGTATGGGAAAATAAGATTGGCTCAGAAGTCATCTGCTAATGATGTAGAACTCACTTTCTATGTAATTAATTCAGCTTCATTTTTTAAGCTCTTAGTGGCAAGTAAAAACATGTCTGTCTCAATTTGTTTTTTTATAATTGTCTAGTTTTTGTCACATCCTATTTTAATTTTTCCCATCTGGATTTCTTTTTAATTACGTGACTTTAGATGTTAAAATTTCATAAATACATACCTTGAGACAGCAAAAATCATGAAACACAACAACAAAAATATTTATAACAATAATACATCAATTCAATAGGCTACAAATAAGTCAAGGCAGAAGAACAAATTATATATATATATATATATATATATATATATATATATATATATATATATATATATATATATATATATATATATATATATATATATATATGTTCTTTATTATAATAACAAACCTAAATAGATTTCTTTTTTTTAAGTACCTAATTGTAAACACTGTGGTTTCAATATGCCCCTTGGAGATGGGAGAAATTTACAAGAACCCCCTTTTAAGCAGTGCTCTAAACAAAACAGATATTTTTCTCAAGGGTTCCCTCTCCTGGCTTTGTCTGGGTCAACAGTAACAGTAGTTTAATTAAACCAAGGCAACTTTTCTTATTTATTTGTTAGTTTTTCACCCTGCCTTTCCTCTAGTCTAAGAGATGTGCCCAAGGCAATGCACATAATTCTTCCTCCTCCAGTTTTTTCCACGGTAACAACCTCATGAAGTAGGCTGAGAGACCTGTATTGTACTTGATTTAGTTTCCAACTAATGGATGCATTACAGGTAGTCCATGATGACAGTCATTTAGTGATTGTTCGAAGTTACGGCACTGAAAAAAGTGCTGTATGTGAGTTATGACCATTTTTCACAATATGACCATTGCAGCATCCTTATGGTCACGTGATCAAAATTCTGACCCTTGGGAACTGAATCACATTTATGACCATTGTAGTGTCCCGGGATCATGTGATCGCCTTTTGTGACTTTCTGACAAGCAAAGTCAATGGGAAAGCCAGATTCACTTAACAATCATGTTACTAACTTAACAACAACAATGGTTTACTTAACAAATGCATCAAGAATGATAGTAAAATAGGACAAAGCTCACTTAACAATTATCTTACTTAGCAACACAAATGTTGGGCTCCATTGAGGTTGTAAGTTGAGGACTACCTATAATTATATAAGTGAATAAGACTCAGTCCAATCAGAAGGCGGACAATGTCAACTCATGCATGGATGTTATCTCCACCTCTGTTGAGAAATTGGGCTGCTGTTAGTGTACTGCGCATGTTATTGCCTAGGGAGCCTGCCCAGGCCCTCAGTTTTCATAATTGGATTGATGGTTGACCTTTATGCTTTCGATGCTGGGATTCCATGCCCTGGGGATACAATCTGGATGTATTTGGGATTTCATGAATTCATACCGGGGAATCTAAAGAATGATGTATGTAAACAATCATAGACTAGAAATGGTAGTTTATCTTGCAGGAGTAAAATGTATCTGAAAAAGGACATTAATGTTTATCTCAGTCAGACATTTTTTTAGCCCAAGTCAAGCTTATTTCTAGAGGGGGGGATGGGGGGGAGACTCATTTGAGTGGTTTGTGCCAGCCATTTACCACAACCGTAGTAGAAAATGAAGTGACTAACCTTGGCTAGATATGCAAATTTGAGATTTGATAAGGTAATTGTAATGATGAAAGTATTAAGCATCCATACAATTGCATGATTTCTGCATCTGCAGATTCTTGTACACACTTGTTCACAATTACCTATATCTTTCAGAGTGAAGGAGGAACAGATATCTTGCAAGCTTTTAAGGTTCTTTGCAGAATCTTTTTTTCTTGCTCGTATTTGGTATGAATTAGATAGTCCTTGAGAAGACGATTGAGATAATGTCTTCTGAGTTTATATGCACTTTTTTAAGCATTAGGATTATAAGGGTGTTTGGAAATGCGAATGGCACCATGTTATTTAATACCTATATGAAACCAGAGGAAATGCAGTAATCCTTTGGTTTGGGGTGAATTATCAATAAAGATTTCCCCTAACCAGTCATGTCCGATTATAGGCAGTAATGCTCCTCTGTTTCTTAGCCAAGGGCAGCAATGTTGCTCCATACAATACAATACAATACAATACAATACAATACAATACAATACAATACAATAGCAGAGTTAGAAGGGACCTTGGAGGTCTTCTAGTCCAACCCCCTGGCTAAGCAGGAAACCCTATACCGTTTCAGACAAATGGCTATCCAACATCTTCTTAAAGACTTCCAGTGTTGGGGCATTCACAACTTCTGGAGGCAAGCTGTTCCACTGATTAATTGTTTTATCAGGAAATTTATCCACAGTTTTAAGTTGCTTCTCTCCTTGATTAGTTTCCACCCATTGCTTCTTGTTCTACACTCAGGTTGGAGAATAGTTTGACTCCCTCTTCTTTGTGGCAACCCCTGAGATATTGGAACACTGCTATCATGTCTCCCCTAGTCCTTCTTTCTATTAAACTAGACATACCCAGTTCCTGCAACCGTTCTTCATGTTTTAGTTTCCAGTCCCCTAATCATCTTTGTTACTCTTCTCTGCACTCTTTCTAGAGTCTCCACATCTTTTCTACATTGTGGCGACAAAAACTGAATGCAGTATTCCAAGTGTGGCCTTACCAAGGCATTATAAAGTGGTATTAACACTTCACGTGATATTGATTCTATCCCTCTGTTTATGTAGCCTAGAACTGTGTTGGCTTTTTTGGCTGCACACTGCTGGCTCATATTTAAATGGTTGTCCACTAGGATTCCAAGACCCTCTTACAGTTATTACTATTGAGAAAGGTACCACCTATACTTTACCTGTGCATTTCGCTTTTCTTGCCTAAATGTAGAACCTTACTCTTTTCACCATTGAATTTCATTTTATTAGATAGTACCCAATGTTCAAGTTTGTCAAGACCCTTCTGTATCTTATTCCTGCCAGCTTGGTGTCATCTGCAAATTTGATGAGTTCCCCATTTATTCCCTCATCCAAATCATTGATGAAGATGTTGAAGTGTACTGGTACTCTACTGCATACTTCCGTCCATGTAAATGCAGTTCCAGTGAGGACTACACGTTGAGTGCAGTTGGTCAGCCAGTTACGAATCCATCTGGTGGTGATGCTGTCTAACCCACATTCTTCTACTTTATCTAGTAGTAGGTTATGTCAAATGCCTTAAGGAAGTCCAAGTAAACTATATCGACGGCATTCCTCTGGTCCACTAATTTTGTCACTTTGTCAAAGAATGCAATAAGATTAGTCTTATTGTGTTGGCTTTTTTGGCAGCAGCTGCCAAGGTGCATGGAATGCTGTTGCCTTCACACCAAAGTAGTGCCTATTTATCTACTCACATTTGCATGCTTTCAGATTGGATAGGAGCTGGGGCAACTAACAGATCCCTTCATACAGCGCTCAAATCTCAAACCCGCGCTGTCAAACTTTCCAGCTGACAAGCTCAGTGTCTTTAGCAACTGAGCTATTGCGCCCCATATTATTGTATTAATAACGATTCACTCTTCTTATTCAGCATTTAGATTGCAATGTATTTGACATAGGATTGCTTTTGAAGAAACTGAAAAATAGTCAATCCCAAATAAAATGGAGTGAGTGCTAATGGGCTTAAGAGTGTAAGTGTAATTCTAGAGTTCTGGTTACTGCATTGATTACAAATAAACTTCCAGGTTGGAGTCAAACCTCTGGTCTTGGGCTTAGCTAATGTGGCTATGTATCTCAAAGCGCATCTTTTGTCCAGATTTGATTTTTATCCTGTTGTTTTTGATCAACTTGGCAGTGTACATACTTAACACTTTACCCATCCTATGCATTTACACGAAGAGGGGGTTATCTTTTTAAAATTAATACGGTAGCTATCCAGAGCTTTATAAAAAGGGAAGCAGAGATTGAAGAGACAGAAACCAAGATATATTTACATGCAAAGTATTTTATCAGTGTTATTACAGAACAATGTCCCCCATTCTCACAAATGATCAAAAATGAACAATGTCCCACATTCTCACAAATGATCAAAAATTGAAAAGGGTGGGGGACACTGTGAAGCTCCATTATAATGAAATATTTTACCTTTCCATTAGCTATAATTTTACATTTAAAATGTATTTAATTCCAATAGTTTTAACATGGTTAAATCACTAAAAGAGCAATAATTTAATTGGGTATGCCTTTTTTATAGGTTTGTCATTAGTTGTGCTGTTTCCTTCACACATTAGTCATCTTATTCTCATGATTTTTTCTTTAGCTTTCATTATTCATATTTTGAAAGCAACTTTATTATGATTGAAGTATCCCACAAGTAAAATTTCTACAAGACCAATGAATATATTCATAGAAATAAGATGTTATTGTTGTTGTGATAATTTGCCAACAGTGCATAAACAGTCGTTGAATATGAATATATATATGTATCCTTCCCTATTTCTGCAAAATGTGCCAAATACTATACCAGAGCAACCATACATTTACTTTTTCGGTAGAAAAGTAATGTATCCTGATAAATATCTTGTTATAGAGTTTTCCTTGCATGTTTCATTAGAATTAACTTCCAAGTTCCATTGCATTTATGCTCAATAAACTATAGGCAGGACTATACTTTCGGAATTACTTATTCTCAACTGTGAATTTTCCAAGGATATCTGAACTAGATGAGGTCAAATAATAAAATGTGTTGTGATGTAAACTCTAGCCTTTTCATATTTATATCCCGGTGGAGAATCATGACACCTTAATACACATTTCATAATTTATATAAGGTATTTTATTAAATAATTCAATTAATGGTCTGTAGATGAGAATTTTTGGTTTTGCAGGATTTATGTATAAGACAATGATTCATGTTTTTAGTACAGAACATAGCAATCAATTGTCAATCTCCAGATGAATTTAATTCCTGTCTTCAAACTGTGCTTTATTTTTTAACAGATATGCCGCTAAAAATTCTATAGGGTTTATAGGCCTGAAAAGAAAAAAGATAAACAATAGCTATAAAATAAAATTCTTTTAACTTCAATTAACTTATGAAGTTAATATGAAAATTAAAACATAATTCAAATCCTATTTTCAATATTATAATATTCAAATACTGAATATTAAAGCTATAGAACATGTTGCTTATTTAAAAAGAAGAAAATACTTTGAATGTCATTCCAGATTGTCAAGCATTTTATTATACAACCAGTCACTAAAGTATATTGAATAATTCATGACTAAATTACAGGCCTTGCTGATTTATTAATTTGAGTTAGAACTTCAATTTCATGTATTAATCTGTGGTTTTGTTCTCACTTGATCATGAGAGTCAAAACATGTCAATGCAGTCATCTTATGAAATCACAAATTCCTTGAGATTCCCAGACCTAGCAGATGGCTACATGGTTTTAACATCAGTTTTCTCAACTGTTTTATCAAGAATATTGTTGATTCTTTTATTTGTATTTAATATTTAAATATTTTATTAATATTAATATGTTATGATGACTTTTTAAAAATAGTTTTTATTGAACATTTTTACCTTTAAAAACAGAAAAAAAATACTACAACAAAACATATATAACAATGTAAAGTAATTTTACATATTTTATGATGTTTTAAGTCAAAAAGAGAATTTTTCAGCTGAGGACTGTGTGCTAGCAGGAGATACAATCATTCTGTTTCTGAAATATATTACTTTCTGATATGGTCCTCCTCAGGGCTTTCTCTGTATACACTAATCTCTTTAGTTCCAACCCCCATTCTTTCTACTCTTCAATTCAATCCTTTTTTCACATATTTGATATCGCAGGTCATATTTTAGCAGGTCATTGGCCATCTTGAAATGCGAACTAGATGGAGGGACTTCCAGGAAAGAAATGGTCAACTGACAATTGAGATGGAAAGAAGAGCTAATGACTAGCTCTTTCAAATTGTTCTCTGGACAAGAAGAGGACTTGAGATTACCCACAAGTGCTCAAGATATTTACTTTTCATGAGAAGACTTCAAAATAGTGTTCTCTAGTAGGTTTTAAAGATCTGGGAAAGGAGGGAATAACCATCTTGTTCAAACCATGATTGATGCCTTTGCTTCCTTTTGAAATCACTTTGGAAATAGCTTGTTAACTTCTTTTCAGCTATTAGGAATCTTTGAATTGACAGGTTTTATAGCACTGGGTGAATTTTCTTCAACACTTAGTAAAAAGTACAGAAATTAATTTTAAGAGTGTCTGCTTCTATAAATGGACCTTGTTTAAAAGACGTTATGGAAGAGAAACAAGTATTATCTAAGATTGAGACTGATCTGAAAGCAGATTTAAAAATGGCTGCAAGAATATGATAAAAGATGCTACAATGAAACAAACAGATGAGGCCTTAATAATTAAAAGAAAAATACAAACAAGAAATCAAGAGTGATTTGGATAATTTTATATATAACTTACCTCTCCTTTGCAAGGACTGCAAGGCCTTGTAATAAGATAGGGACAACTGTCTGATCCAGATATGCACGTGTAGGTAATGACTGAAGGTCCACTTTCTGCTTCGATGTTTTTTCTGCACTTGTTTTCTCATTTTCCACTATCCGCTTAAAATTATAAACATACGCTTCGTGAAGATTTCTATCCCATCTCTAATTGAAATCCAAATTTCTTATTTAAATTACAGAGTTTCCAGGCATTCCTTTTGAGGTACTTAGAATGGGTATGACCAAAATGTGCAAGATTAATCTTTAGCATTTTTGAGAATTTAAGGAACAAATTTAGTGCCCTAAAATTTGGAGGTACACAAATCTCCGGGGATCATTCAATTAAAACTTCTTAAGTTGCACCCATGTGCCCTTCAAGTTGCATGCCTCTGTGTCTAGAATATTTCCAAAGTTCTATGCATTTTATTATAGTCTACACAAGCAAAATAATATTCTTCTAAATGGAACAGAACTCCAAGCAACAAAGCTGAAAATACTCATGCTTTTATTCAATAGAATTTATAGCGTTGGTTAAAGTCTTGTTGTACCAAAGTATACATATGAATATGCAAATGTATTCCAGAGACTTGAGTGGCCAATCCAGAATCCCATGGACGTATGAATCTTTAGAAACTCTTGAACTGTAACATCTGAAACTCAGTACTGCAATTTTCCAGCATCCAGCAGAACTTAAAATAGGCTTAGCATAATTTCAAAAATATCATAAATGCCCTATAAGTACTCCCAAGGGATGGGGGAAATAAGATTTCCATCTCTAACAATATACTAAGTATCTCTCCACCTAATTTGCATCATCACAAAGCAACCAAACAAAGCTTTTTGCAAGACAATTATAAAAACTTCTTTCATCAAGTTTTTTTTAAAAAAACCTAATAGACACCTCTCTAATTTTCAGTACGGTATCATAATCTCAGAACCAATATTCAATCAAACGTTCTAATACATAATATATATGAGGCTCCATTCAGCAACTCCATTCAGTTCTGTATCCAAAATTATACACTGAGTAGTGTATCATTAAATTTAGTTGGAAATAATCAAATCTCAATTACCTCTACATTTTCCGTAAGGCCATATTCTGCATGTGGATTTTCTGGAACCTGTAAAACAACACACAACCATAAAATAACAAGAAAGGAATATTTGCCTTTTTTTGAAAAACAAAATATTAAAGAATTATTATTACAGTTGCTGGTTTAAGCCCTTACCTGTGGCTGTCCCTCGATAATCTGTTCAGTATCCATGTTGTACAGAAGTTAAAATAATCTGAGAGAACTTTAAAAAAATGAGAATTGATTATACAAGTTAATATATTATGACATACAAGGCTAACATTCCGAACCTCAAAAGATATTTTGAGACCGGGACCTCGAAGTTATTTTGCTACTCTCCCAGATTCCAAGTACTTTTTATATTAAGCCAGTAAAGCAAAACTCTCTTAAGCAAGCGATATTTAAAAGTGATTTCACGACTTCGATGAGGCTATCAAAATTACCTGGGGGCCATAGACTGAGCAGGAACTAATCCCAGAATTAGAAAGCCCATGGATGAGATATATATTTATTAATTCAAAAGGAAGCCCGCTTTATTTCATGTAAGCGGAGATTGGATAGCAGCTTTTACTCGGCGTCCTAACAAAAAAAGCCTCCTTTTTTTGCAGTTAAAAATCAAGCAGGGAGGAATTAAGTGGTTCCGGCATATAAACTGCCCTAAGGCTGCAAAGTGCCTGTGCTCCTCTTACGATACTTACCCTTCGTCAACTAAATTCGGTTCCAAGATATAACTGGGAAGAAACGGCCCGTCGCGGAGCAACGAGGAAAACAGCCGTCGTTACCAGTCGTAAAAAGATATTGGTTGTCGTACGATGTTGTGCCATGGACTAGGAGGGACGTCGCACTTCACGGGCCACCAAGATTCCCTCCCCCCCATTTGTGCGCCTGCGTAATAAGAAATGTCTCCTCCCCCGAGCGCTGCACCGAGTGGGTGGAGACTGTTGGAAAAAAAAAAACACCTCTCCGGTTGGTATTGAGCCGTGTAAAATGCGGGCTATGCATCCTCGAAGTTAAAATGGTGCTTAGTCACCGAATCGATCAGGGTGAAAGAGTCCTTTTTTTCAGACGTTTGCTATAAATTTAACAATTTACAGAAAAGAAGCTATCACCTCACCACGAAGCAGAATTTTGTTCTGGATGAAGTACGGATTCGTGTTTTGCAACAGGCGTCTTTAACTTGCAAGCATTCAATGCTTTCCCTGTTTAGAAAAACTCAAGATGGGAAAAGGTGGGGCTTTCGGAACCGGGCTGCTGAAGTCCAGTGGATTTGATGTTTCCTGTATATTTTCTGTCTTCTAATGGAAGTCTGGATTGTCGCATAGTAGCTCTCTGCGTTGAGAGTATGAAGATTCCTTATGTAGATTCTGATGTTTATAGAGGCAATTTATTTGTTATAAATATCTTGATCCCAAATGAATTCTAAAATGTAAAATTACTGTAAAGTAAAACACCTTACCTTCTATCTTCATAAAATTATTTAGCACACTCCACTCTTCAATGAGGTGCCAACATATTTTAACTAATCAGCATTTCCCCCCTGGCTGCAGGGCAAGAATGCTGCTTTTTGCCTTCAAAGGGTAACTCATACTTGGAGAATAGTATTTCTGGTAAGGAGAGCAGAAAGCAAGTTTCCAGCTTTTTGGGATGGGTGGAGCAGGATTAATCATTGTATGAAATCCCTTGGAAGAAAAGGGTAGAATTTCTCACTCCTCTGATTTATTGCATAATTTGGAATATATCAGGGTGTACTAATGTGTCACAAGATTTAATAAACACTTTTTACAATTAAGCCAAGACCATATCACTTTTTGCTTCCTTGAATGAGATTAATTACAATTTACTTTTAGGGACATAATCTCAAAAGTTGGAAGGAATGAGGATTTATTGTAGTTCTTTGATGCAGCCTCTTATGAATTATTGGAAATCCCAAGAAGCCTGTGCCCATAAAGCATATGCTTGGTAAATCACAACACACTAAACTGGAATCTATTTTACTTGATTTTAGTTTAGTGCATTGGGTAGATTTGGCCAAATGTAGCAAGCTTATTTGCTGTCAGCCTTTCAAAATAAAACAGGTCCAGGAATAAATAACACAAGGACTACTTTATTTTTATAAGACAACAGCCTTGAAATCCTGCCAGAGTATCTCTCTGCCTTCTTTTATACCAAACAGAATCAAGGCAGGATTATCTTGAGTTTATTTCTCACTCCTGAATTGTCAATTGTTTAATGTTCTTGCATTTCTTCTTCAAGTTTATCTCCATATTCCTTCCTCTTGGCTTATGTGAACCAGGCATTGTTTATTAGTAGTACTGACTAACTGAACAAGGGAGGGAGAAGAGAATACTGGGACGCAGTAGTGACAATATAGTATAGAAAGCTCAAGGGGTCAGTGTGATAGATTGCCATCTTTTCTTTTTCTTATTCTAGCCATGTGTATTTAAAAGTTGTATTAAGTTCAATGGTGTTTACAGAACATTGGATTTGCAACATGTTTTAAGAAGAGGGGGGTGATAAAAATATAACTTTGTGCATCAGAATGACATTTAGTCAAGTTAATTGTGCCATATTTAAAACCAGTTTGAGAAAAATTGCCCTATGTGAAGGTGTTTAGATCACTACAGGTGTTTAAGGTGTGATGATAGACTTAAGATAAACGGGGCCTACAAGATGTTGAATCTGACTGCATCTTGTGGCAGCATGGTTTTACAGTAAGAGCCAATAGATGAACTTCGCACATGTGATACATGATACATATTTGCCTTTTTACCGTTATGAGTGATATATATGCTCCTAGCACTGCACTATTCTGGATAGAAAATTCTGCTGTTGGGAGATCTGTTGGAGATAGTCTCCCAGACCAGGAATTACAGCCTGAGTGCTCCTACCACTGGGACCACTTTGGCATTTACTTTCCACCTCCTTTGGGTCCCGGTACTTCTCCAATTTCTCATACAGCTTATTCCTGATATTGCTGTTATTTGGTGCGGCTATATCTATCACCACTGCAGAATGTATAGAGTAGCTTTGGAGACAGTTCAAATATATAGCGGCAGAGTGCAAGATGCAGGCGGGAACAGCATACACAAGTAGCTGGCACTGTATTCAGGAACCTCTGCACAATGTATGGACTAGACCCTCCCAAGTCCAGATGGGAGTTTCCACAGAAGGTCATGGAGAATAACAGGGCTAAAATCCCGTGGGACTTCCAGATCCAGATGGACAGGCAGATTTGGGCCAATCTACCAGATATTGTGGTAATAGACAAGAACCAGAAGTGATAGTGAAAAACGTAGCAGTGCCATACAGTAGCTGTGTCTATAGTACTTAGGAGTAGCATAGCAGTAACTGATAACTATACAAAATTGGAGATTTGAATTATCTGTACTGAATACTTATTTTATCTCCGCCCTACCTAGAATTTTAAGCTTCATTATTAACCTTTTAACGGGAGAGATATTAGCATTTTAAGGAGGCATCAATGCCTCTTTTTGAAATCAAAATTGTTAACTAGTCATTTTTTTAATCTGGAAAAAGAGCCTATAAACTACGATAGCTTATTCATAAACTAAATGAGAGACCATATTCCTTTAACACACATTTTAAGGACAATATAAACCTAGCTGGGAAAGGAAATAATGTAACCTATAAAATTGCCATTTGTGGAATGTTATCGAAAATGTTCTTTGTTGTTCTATTCTCACATGTAATCAATGTACTTTTATTGTTTGATCGCTTGCTTTCATATGCATTGCATATATTTAATATATGGTTTCTGTACCCTATAAAATATGTTACAGTTCCCCTTAATAAACACTTTTTGCTTTCAAAAGCCATTTTGCAAAGTTAGTAAGCAAAGTTCAAGCAAATTCAGCCCCTGACTTTCTACGCCACATGTGGAATACTATATGTGTTAACATAAAAGTGAAAGAAAAGAAAGACAAAGTGGCCTATAAGGATAAGGCTAAATAGGAGTTATACTTACTACCTTTACAAACGCTCTTTTTAAAAACAATGACACATTGACCGAACCATAATAGCATAGCTCACACAATAACACTACAACTCCAATCCTTCATCTTTCAATATTAAGCCCAAAACAACCGCATAACTATTTATTGGGATGTGCAAATCAGCCAAGGAGTTCGGTGCAACGCCTTAGTTTTACAGCAAGCGAGAGGCAGCTCTTGCCGATTTTGAAAACATAAAAGGGGCTTATAAAGCTACCACATTTCTAGGATCATCTGACAAGACACCACGAGGGAAAACATTCTGACTCCCATTCGGCAAAGGTTGTTTAAACGACATTACCCAGACTGCATCGCTCTCACACAAAGGACGAACTTCCTAACGTGGAATGGAACCCAAACTTCCGATATTCCTCTGAAAAGAAGCATTGCGCTCCGGCGTCGATCGTCCTAAGACTAACAATAGACCCTCGAAAGGAGCTTACGGAGTTTCTTATTCAGAAAGGCTCGCTACGTAGACTTTCTCGTCTGCGCGTGTGAGAGATAGCGGGGTTGAGCAAAAAAGGGGCGTAGCCTCCGCTATGGCAGGCCCTCGCAGGTGGTTGTTGTCAGTCCCTGGCAGCGGGTTATGGCTACGGTGGTGATGAATGAATTCTCCGGGAGGGAGAGGGAAGAAAAAGGGCTTAAGCGCCTCCAGCTCCCCGACTCGGACCGCCGGAGCCTCACCTTCATCCGCGGCCGGTTCGGCTTCCGCCTCACACCGCCAACAGGCGGCGGTGGCTTCTCCTCACAAGCGGAATCTCTACTATTTCTCGTATCCGCTTTTCGCCGTCTTCGCGCTGCTTCGTTTCCTCGCCTTCCAACTCGGGCTGCTCTTCGCCTGGCTGTGCGAGCGCCTCTCCCGCGGCGGGGCGTTGATGGCCGCCGCCAAGGGCACCAGCCGGGCAGGCGATGCACCCGAGTCGGTACGAACCTGTCACAAGCGCGCCTTCGAGTGCATCTCTACGGCTCTGCGCATCGACGAAGACGAGGCGGGTAAGCTAAGTCGGGGGTTGGGGGAAGCGGACAGGGCCGACGGACGAGCCCGAGGGGGAAGGCTGCGAGGTTCGCCAGCTGTTCGGGGAAGCCTTCCTTTTTCGGCTTATTCTCGTCTAGAAGCCGGCTCGGTTTTCTGCTTCGTCATAGCCTCTGCTTTCCCCTCAGGCTTGTGGCGAAGCGACAGCCGGCATTACTGCTATATTAGGGCCGGACACCTGCTTGTCGCCTAACACGGCTGTGCCTTAAAAGCCGCTACGCCTGTGTGAGCGACTCTCGCCTTAAGAAAGCGAGGCGAAGGGAAGGAGCTGAGAAAGATGACCTCTCGGGCTCGGCGTGGATGGAGCTGGCGTCGGGATGTTGAGTGCCAGCAGCGATGAACATCGCTCTAACGTCGTTAACAGCCTTAACGGGGCGGGCGGGTGGGTAGAGATGCTCTTAGAGACAGGTGTATAACGGGAAGGGACGGGATTGCAAGCGTTGAATTGCCCAGGCCGAGAAGACCCACGTTACAACCACACAGCAGCAGTAAAAGGGTTCCTCCTCTGCATGAAAGATGTTGATAGGAAGGGCTTGTGGGTGGAGCCCATGTGAGGGGAGGCTTTGTTGTGAGTCTGAAAGAGACTTTGTGCTACAGGATTGGGTTAAGTCTCTTTGTTCTCTAGGTTCAGGTTGTGTCTTATTCATGCATTGCATTCCTCCCAGTCTCTTCTGTAGTGACTCAAGCTTACATTTTTACGGGTGTTATGTTATTTTTTCTGGCTAGCAGGTTTTTTTTTTAATTTTTAGGCTAGGGCGGCCTTTCAGTTGATTTTGAACTCCTGGCAAGTGCCTGGATAAATCTCTGCAGTTTTCTTGGCAAACAGTTTTGGAAGTGATTTTCCCGTTTTTCCTCCTAGCGCTGACAGAGAGGCTGGCCCAAGGTCACCCACCTAGTTTCACACCTAAAGTGGGACTACAACTCCCTAGGTATAGCCTGGTGCCTTAATTGCAACACCAAACTGGCTCTATGGCTGTCATTACAGAGGAGAAAAAATAATTGCTGTTGAATGATGACTTCTTTAGGCAAATGATCCAAAATGGCATTTTCCTTATACGGTTAGGTTACTGTACAGCAGTAACTTAAGCAGGAGTATGTTAATATTAGGTGGAGTGTGGATGGTACAAGTTGTGTCTTGTCAGTTGCAAACTGTCAATAATTAATAGCAGCTTGCTGACAGTAAAGTTTTGAGGCCGAGCTAAACCCATTGATAGAAGTGTTTAAATACCATATCTACATTTTGCAGATTTGTAGATTTTGTGAGATATGTTGCTAGAACTCTTTCCTATTGAAATAGATGAAACCACCTTGATGTGTTAATTTTTATCAGCATCACTACCTTGATTAGATCTATTCATTTTTGCCTTCTGTAAAATATATTCAAGCAGTTCATAACACACAAAGGTTAAATTACATTTGTAGCATTGTACTGTTGTGCCTATTTCTTGGAAAGTGAGACTTTCCAAGTTATACTTGTTGAAAAATATATGCAGCCACCTTACACTGAATCAGACCATTAGTTAATTATTGTCCAATATAATATATTTGAAAGCCAATAATTTTTCAAACAAAAATCTGTCACATCATTGTTACCTAAGATTTTAAACACTAAAAATGTCAGATAGTTAACCTGCATACATACATGTGCTAATAAATGTAGAAATGCTCTATTAATGGCAGTATTTTAGTTTTTCTTAATTTTTGAGTTTTATATCTGTTTAAAAAAATTAAAACTTGCTTTTAGAAGTTGATGAAAATTTCTGCTCTGTTGTCCTGTTTCTATTCCGCAACAATAGTATGTATGCAGCAAAAGATTTACTTCAGTTAATTCTACACAGTACCATAGGGTGAAATATTTTGATTAAATGTTAACTGCAGTGATGATTTTCCACTGTCTTCTTGGCTGTGGTTGCATGACATACAGGCCTACAATTCATATTTTAACCTTGTTAATATTTAACCACTGTGGTTATTTTATGGTAAATTGAGTAATGATTAACTATGGGTTAGTGAGAGGTAATCACAAGCATTATTGGAGCTCTGTTTCAAGCCACGTTTTCTGGAATAGGATGCAAGTAGAGAGATATATTTGGTTTGGTTTGGTTTTGGTTTTATTTGACTTGTATGCCGCCCTATTCCTGGAAGACTCAGGGCGGCTAACAATCAGAAGGGGAGGGGGTACAAAAATAAAAATAGAAAACAGAAATTTAAAATACAACAACAGTCATAACCTCGAAGTGGGCTGGTTAGTTCAACAGCCCCAGGCCTGCCGGAACAGCCAGGTCTTAGTTGCTTTGTGGAAGGCCGGAAGGGTGGTAAGGGTCCGGATCTCAACAGGGAGATTGTTCCAGAGGGCCGGAGCAGCCACAGAGAAGGCCCTCCCCCGGTGAGTCACCAGCCGACATTGGCCGGCAGATGGAATTCGGAGGAGGCCTAGTCTGTGAGATCTAATAGGTCTTTGGGAGGTGACTGGCAGGAGGCGGTCTCTCAAGTAACCAGGTCAATCAATATACTGTATACTGTCAACTCTCTTGATGACCATTGCACCTATCTCCATTCTCAGAGCTGGTGCTAGAATGCTTGTAAAGACATTGATGTGTTTTTGTTATAATTGATCTGTTTGGGCTGTTACATTTTTAACAGTATTAATTGTATTTTTCATGTTGTAAACCACCCCAAGCTTCAATACATTTATTATGTTTGATAGTAGTACTAATGAAATATAATTGCCTCTGAGGTCAGAGAGAAAATATACCAAAATTGTTTTGATGAAGACTTTATAACTACAGATAGAAAACTAAGAAATTGTGACTGTGTTCCAAATAAATTATATTGCTTCATAACTTGTTAATAATCCCTTCAATGATGAGAGAATTGTATTTGTACTGTACACTAACCATAGATTAGCTTAGTTTTTTGCAAAATCTCTATTACTTTGATTATTGTACAGCAATCCTTATGGCTTGCAGCTGTAATTTCTGAGTGTTCTTTTATAGAACAGTTGGGGTCAATTTGAGATGTTTCTTGTCTTGGCTTAATTTGTGAGAAGGAGAAATGTTAAAAAAGCTCTTGCTTCATAAAAAATAGGAAGGGTTTGTTTATTTATTAGATTAATATTTACCAAGGCCATCAAGAGTTTAGCATAATACTTTCCCACATTAAAAATATTATTTACAGTAAACTCAACTCATGATGCTTTTGATGATTTCATGGGCTTAACAGTTTGAATAAACGACATATAGTATCACTAACACTGTAGGCACAGGTGTAATTGGAAACAAAGTAAAAAAAACAAATCTGTGCATCAATAAATGTTTTGCCCTAGATGTTTTGAATTCAACCTTTCTTCTTTGCTGGACTCAAATGACTTTATTTTTAAGTTTGCACTTTATTTGTTAGAATATTTTAATATTCTCTGAGTCTTGAAATATTTTTAGAAGTCAGGCACTACTTATTTCTTAAGTTAGAATATGAGATACTGTCTAAGCTTAGAATTAACTTAGGAAGCCATTTAAAAGCTTTAAGACATAAATTAATTTTGAATCTAGTATCTAGGCCTAGATTTGTGACTTAATTAACTCAGGCCGACATATAAATTTAGCCATGTAAGTCCTGAAATATTAAAACTACTTAGGATAAGGATCAATAGCTTTTCACTTTAATTTCTATACCTTCTTACTTGTGCTTGATTTAACATTCATGATTTATTATTCACATGTATTTTATGTTATGATAGCATGAATTAAAATAAGTAACAATTAAAAAACTTATTGCATAAAATATGTAATAATTTATTTCAGTTACTTATATTCTGTCACAGGGTAATCTTCCTAAGTGATTTACAATTTATAAGCATAAATAATGATAAAGTATTTTTTTAAAAAGCAAGTATAAAATCATTTTTAAAGGCAGCTGATGGTAATGAGAATAAAGAAGGAAATTCAATTCAAGAGATTTCTGTGGTAAATGCCATCATTATCTGTTTCTTCCTGTCCCTTGAGAAATACTTCCTAAAAGAGAGTTGGTAGAAAATTGAATAGAAAAGTCCAATTGAACAGACTTCCATGATGGCAGTGATGTAATGCTGACTTTCTCAGCTGTATAATTTTTAGCTAGTGTTGTATTTAGATTACATTGCCTTTCACTGATTCTGATGTAATTCTAGTCTGATGTAGTCATTATGCTACTATTATTTACCTGTTTTTAAAAAAATAAGTTTAACATGTTTCAGTTCAATTCCATGCCTATAGTAAGGTTTGGTACAGAACAATTTACCCTAGACACAATTGTCTATTAAAATCTTGTGAATTTTTAAACTTGCCATTTCTCCAAACATTTTAATCTTCCTCGTAATATTCGATGTTCTCTAGCTGATTTTGCACAATTAACACCAACTCATCAGCAAATCCACGTAATTGTGCACTTTAATTTGTAGTCCATTTGTTCTGTTCTCTTGATTAATATCTCTATTTAACAGTTCCAACACTAGAATAAATAATAATAGTGATAAAGGACAGCCTTGTCTTGTTCCTTTCTGGATTTCTCATGGTTGAGTCAAATCTCCATTCACCATTATCCAAGCTTTCTGGAGTTTATAGATGAACTTCAGACCTATGCCTATAATGAGGTCAGACAATTACCCTAGATGTAATTGCCTACTAAAATGCTTGAACAGATCTTGTTTGTAAAATTAGCACTTACTTTTTATTGGCAAACTACAGGAGGATCAGATTTACTCTAAAGTATTATTGTTTTTTTCTGTATATCTTTGTTTTAACAAGAGAAAATTACTTGTTTGTCAATGTTTGGACTACTTGGACTAAGACTACGTGTTTATATTTTCTTTCAATTTTGGTTATTGTGGTACAGATAATTATGCTTTGTATACTGTCTGATGTTCTTTCACAATAAAATAATAGAACTCACTTTTTTCAGCAGGACAAAAGGAACAAGCTGTTGAATGGTATAGAAAGGGAATCGAAGAACTCGAGAAAGGAATAGCTATATTAGTTATTGGTCAAGGTAAGTTCATTTTAGTGTTATATGAAGAAGAAAAGCTATCAATTTGGTTTGAAAATTCTGAATAGACAGTTTGGAAGAAAAAAATCTTGAAATTTGTGAAATCCATAGGATTTTTTTAAAATGATGTACTACCAAATTATAATAAATAAGCATTCTAGTGATCTCAGTTACATTCAAATTAAATGCACCCCTTCTAATAAAATGGCATACTAGTCCCTTAGCACAGTTTAGGCACAAAGATGTTTTGTAACATCTTAAGTGTTAGAGGAGAGGTGCCCAGGTACCCTGTTAGGGCAGTAGCAGTATATTCCATATTATACTCTATATAGAACCACTGAGAATGCCTCCTTTCATGTTACACCAAGGCAGGACTTTCAACAAACTTGTGTAAATATGAAGATTTCAAGTTGATGAAAAGGTTAGACATGCACCTGAAGGCAAAATTAGTATGTAAAGTTTTCTTCATTGTGGAAATAAACTTTCTCTTTTCAGTGATTACAGACTAAACTGTTAGCTGTTCACTGAGCGGCTAATTTTGGTAGTCATTATTACTTCCTTGTCAATATTTCTCTGTACAATAAATTTGAATTATTCCAAATTCTGGATATGTTAAATTATTATTAATACATCTCTGTCGAGATGTTCATCTTCATCAGAATTGGACTAAATTCAGAGGTTCATGTCAATCCTTATTTCATTCAAGATTGAGAAACTTTTGACCACCCATATGTTGGACTATAACTCCCTTTAATCCTAACTATAATAACCAATGCATAGAAATGCTTACAATTATAGTCCAGCATTTTTGAGGAAACATGACTTTCCCAACACTGATTTAATTATCAGGTAGCCTTAGTTTTTAGGAATTCCATTAATAAGTTGTTGTATTTGGTACTATGTATAACTAGTCTTTACTTAACCATGGCAATTGGAACCAGAATTTCCATTGCTAAGCAATAAGGGTTGTAAAGCACAATGTCCCATGACTGCATCACTTAGCTTTGGCAATTCCAGCAATCTTGGTTGCTTATCATTAAGCAAGGATCATGGATTGTTAAGTGAGGACCTCATGTGACCTCAGCTTGTGATTTCCTGCCAGCTTCCAACAGGCAAAGTCAGTGAGGAAAATGGCAGGAAGTCTTACATCCGATATTGCTTGTGGCTGGATGAGGGGTACCACCAGGTGGGGGTGGGTGGGTAGCTGCTGTTTTATAAGTGCAGCTGGGTAGGTGGGTGCTCTAGACCGTAAGAGAGTGTGCAAGTAGCTGTTGTGTGAATACAAAGATGCTGTAGCCTGGGGCAAGTGCAACTGGTCTGGCAGGTGCACATTAAGAGTGTGTGGGGGTGTGTGTGTGTGTTCCAGGCTATGCAGTATCAGTTTCCTAGCCAAGCTCCTCAGGAGAAAAAGGAACAGGAGCACATGCAACTTTCCTTGCCAGCTTCTCCATTGTCTTTGCTTGTGAGAAGCCAACAATGTAGGTTGGAAATAATGAACAAGTGACTGCCAGACATTGCAACTGTTTTAAGTAACATCCGGTTGCCAAGCCTATGAATCGTGTCCATGGGTGTGCGGGGACAGATAGAATTTCAAGGATGGGATGTAAGTACCACTTGTTTAGAACTGTTCTTACTTCAAATGGTTGCTGAACGAGCGGTCATTAACTGAGGACTACTGTAATGTTTGGCAGAGCCAACTACCATTAGAAGACTTCCTGGTTATTGCCATAATGTGTATAATCATAAAAATTCAAAGACATTTGTCAAACTGGATTCCTATGATGCTTATAATTTTGAAAATAAGAAACTTGTTCCAAATTAAAATTGCAGAGTTGATAAGTGGAATTGGTTAATAACATATCATAGCTTTTCAGTCAGGATTCAGGCTGGCCTATAGTACTGAGACAGCATTAGTGACAGTAGTGGCTGACTTGTTTTGTAGTGATTCTTCTTTTGCCATGACACATACCAGGCAGTGTTTGCAGGGTGAAGAGGTCCAGCCATAGTCGCATGTTATATGAGGTGTCTCAGGACTTGGTTCTCTCTCCTATTTAACACCTATATAAAGCCACTGCAAGAGGTCATCTGCCAGCAGGAGCTTTGGTATTACCAGCATGCTGATGTTACCCAATTGCATATCTTTTCCCAATGTATTTACTAAACTTGTATGTCACCCATACAAGAGGACTTACAGACATTTAATTAAAATGCTCTGGTAAATCATTAAAACAATAAGGATCATAAATTAAAAAATCTTAATTAAAATAAAACTAACCAGGCTGAAGAGACAGGGAACAAAGTGCATACAGGAAAGAGAGGGGGTTATGTGTGTTATCTCTTCCATTAGCCACCTCCATTAGCCAATGCTGGACAAGTTATGCTCTTTGGGTGCTTGCTCAATGCCTGGAGGCTTTGAGGGCCTGAATGGGGACAAACCAGCTATGATGCAATCCTAGCAAAATGGAGTGCTTGTAGATTTTTGACCCCTTAGAATCAGGAGAGTTGACAATGTGAGATTCTGGAATGGGTAACACTCCCCCAGACAAATTTTGTGCACAATTTGAAGATCATCTTCAACTCTTGGTTCCTGCTAAAAGAACAGATAGCAAATATGGCCAGTGCGGCCCTTGCACAAATTCATCTTGTGCACCAAATATTTATTTCAGAGTCCCTCTGGGAGAAAGATGGGTAGTTTTAAAATTTGATAAATAAAAGTAAAAAAATGTCTGGACCAGGAGGCCTTGCTCTCAGTCACTTCTGCCCTAGTTATCTCTCATTTGGATTTCTGCAATTCAATCTAAATGAGGGTGTCTTTGAAAGACCATCTGGAAGCTGCAACAGTTTCCAAATACAATGGCACTGCAGTTTGGTGTGCCCTACAGTTTTTCTGATTAACACCTCTGCTGCACGAGCTGCACTGGGTCCTAGTTGCTTTCTGGTTGCAATTCATAGTGCTGGCAGAAAGCCAGGTTCCTTATGGGACCACCTCTGCCGGAGATATCTCCTTGTTCTACTAAGACAGGATGGGGGCACTCCAGGGCCACTCCCTTAAAAGTTGCCACTCTCTTGAGATCCAAGGGATGCATATCTTTAGCCATTTGGAGAGCTGTGAAGATTTGGCTCTTCTCCCAAGCTTTGAGCTAGGATGAGGGTTGAGCTAGGAGGTTGTTTAATCTGGTACCTGGGAAGAAGAATACTTTTGTTTTTGGATTTTGGGGGATTGTTGTGAGTCGCCTAGAATCATTACAGTATATGAGAGAGTCAACTGTATATTTTCTTTAAGTAAATAAATACATAAATATCAGTGCTTCATCCACTGCACTGGCTGTTACATTGTTTCTAGATCCAATTCAATTTTTTGAGACTTGATCCTTAAACTTCTGAAAAATTTGGGAAAAGAATTTTCTCACTCATATTGCTTTCAGACTAATCAATCGTCGTTCTGTGTTACTGTCATAGGTGAAATAAGGCAGAGACTTTTGTTGTAGAGTTGTAGAAGCACTTCCCAAGGATTATGTCTGGTTCCTATACTTTGTAGCAAAACCTTTTTTTAATACCAGAAGTTCTACAGTTTGTGTTCAGTTTTATTTTCTATGACTTGTATTATCCTGCAATAGTGTATGTTACATTTTATAGTTATTCTGCATAACTAATTGATTGTACTGCATTCTACTATTGTTTTTGTTTTGCTTTTTAGTGTTTAAAAAAACTTTTAATAATTTCAGCCTGTTATTAGGTAATCTGCTTAGATACATTAGATTGGCAGTTACATATATTGAAATTGATAATTAGATATTGATCATTGGATATAATGATTATAGAATAATTATTGAAGATCTGAATCACCTCTGTTCATATCATGTCTTTTGTCTTTTATCTTTTTGAAAGGGATTGTATAGAGAAGTCATAGAAACAAAGAATAATAGGGAATCCTCTAAAGCAGGGGTGTTAAACCCAAGACCTGGGGCCCGCAAGATGCTTAGAACTGACCCACGGGATCACCCTGGAAACAGCGGACTGTCGTGCAGTGTCTCTGCAAGGAAAAACATGCGGTCTTCCCAAGCTCCGTTTTCCCTGGCAGAGGGTGCAGGATGCCGCTCACAAGGGCTGTGTGTGGTCCTTCTTGGCTGTTCTCGCTGACAGGGTTGCAGGATGCTGTTGCAGCTGGAAACGGAGCTGTGCAGCCTGTTTTCGCTGGCAGACCACTCAGGCCACCAAAAGCACTCCCAACATGAGTGATGTTAAGCTGGCCACGCCCACCCTGGCCATGTGCAACCCAGCCCTCTGAGGTCAAACACAACCTTGCGGTCCTCAATGAAATTGAGTTTGACACCCTTGCTCTAAAGCTCATGCCAAATTTATAGCAGTAAGTTTAGTAAGTAGGAGCTACTTGTTTAGGTGAATAAAAATTTTGAACATATAGTCTATATTTGCATTTTTTGGCTTAGTTATTACGGCTTTAGTGAGTTTTTCTGATGATAGTTTTAGCTGGGAAAATGGAGTAACATAAAAGAATTTTATTTCTTATGGTATTAAGATAGGAACAAAAGTATACTTAATTTAACAGTTAATGTATTGTATAAAAATTATAATGTGAGTTAACACATTATAGTTAAGTTCGATAATTTAAGACACAAGGCTAAGATTTAGTCAACACCTTGAAGTACTTTTAATTTTTGTTAAAGATGCTTAAAAATAATCATTTACTCTCTAAAATTAATAGTCTTTATTAGGACAGTAGTACTTTTCTCTGGCAGAATATTGGCATAGATTTTGAAATCTGTAATCATAATGCATCACTTTTCAAAAGAAATTTTAAACTCATAATATGTACATATGAGTATTTTGGGACGGAAAATATATATATTATATATAGTAATTTCTCATATCTGCAGTTATTCTTAGGAGTCCATATTTTGTAACCCTGTATAATTGTAGTACCCTGTTTTCCTGAAAATAAGACCTCTCCGGATAAATCGGGCTTTTGAGCGCATGTGCTAAAATAAACCCTCCCAAAAAATAAGCCCTCCCCGAAAATATTGCAGCATAGCAGCAGCCATGAGGTTACCACACTCGCTGCCTCCTGCACCTCAAAAATAATAAGACCTCCTCGAAAATAAGGCCAAGTGTTTATTTCGGGGGTCAAAAGAAAATAAGACCCTGTCTTATTTTCAGGGAAACATGGTAGCATCCTACAAGTTTCTTGCCAAACATGTTACTTCTAGTTTCATTTGTTCCAACTGATATAGTTATTTTATTAGTTATCATTTGCATTAATTACTCACTTTTGATGGAGTATAAGATAGATATTGCAATTATACCTCTGCTGAATGTTTAACTTTCTCTTTAAGGAGACCATTATGATCGAGCTCGGCGCCTCCAGTCTAAAATGATGACAAATTTGGCAATGGCCAAGGACCGTTTGCAGCTGTTAGGTACTACTTAATGTTGTTACTTTAGAAAATTGTAGAACTGGTAGTGCATATGTTTACGATGTATTGAGAGAAAAATGATTTAAAACTATTTTTTTCTAAGTTTGAAACGTACATTTCACTGATAGACTTCATTTTACATTAGTGTACTTGTTTAGAGATGCAAATATATTGTCATAGTTTGGTTTCCTAAGGGGAAGCTGAAGAACTAGTGAGCAGTTTTTTTTGCGAAAACTTTTAAAAATGCAGCATGAACATAAGTTTCTTCTTGAAATGACTAAGCAATTGGTCCAGAATTAGCATTGATGGAATATAGTATAAAGTGCATCTTAGAAGGAAAATTCATAGAGAAAAATGTTGCTAAAATTTCAGCTAAATAGGTTTTAACTGCAGATTACTTTGAAGAAAAGTAGTAAATTGTTGAACAAAATAATCTTGAAATCAGTTCAAGGGTACAGACCTTTACAAAATACATAATGAATTCAGTGACAGATTATCATAAATTGAAATCTTTTAAATCAAAGCATTTATAAATTGAGGCAAAATAAAACTAGATAGTAGCAAAAATTTCTGGAGGGGCCAGGAAAGAAACATGTAATGAGGCAAGCTCGGCAAATTACCTACTTAGATCAAAAGTTAGGATGCAAATAAGGGTAGGATTTGTATCATCACATACATGTTATTTTCAGTCATCACAGACTTGTAGGGATAGCAGTATCTCAATTTATTCACTGCTGACTTTCTTAAAAACCCTGTTAAATCATTTATCCATGTTACATGGTTTATGTCTCATAGGGTTGAAGCTGGGATAGCATGCATGGCTTTACTTAATTATTAGGAGAAACAAGGACATAGAATTTCTACCTAGAAAAGATGAAGCTCCTAAATAAGATAGCTTATGACTTTATAAATCTCATATACTATCTCTTTAATTATGTTGATTATTTTAGGAAGCCAGTGTTAACTAAGAAATATAGATTTTAAAAAAGCACACTCCTTAGGTTTCCATTTGTTGTTCTTCCAAACAGTTGTAGTGCATTCTCCATATATTTCTCATGATTATCCAATTATTTTTTTTGACATTTCTTTTGTAATTAGTCTGGTAGATCTAGTTGCCATTTTGTATTAGGTGGCTTCCATAGCCACCATTTTGTTGTGGGACTCAACAGTGTCTCATTTCAAATGTCCCTCAGAGGCTAAAAAGATTGGGAATCCTTAGAGTACAGTAAACAAAATCAGGATCAGAACATTTTAAGTTTGGAGGAATGGTGCCAAAAAGATTTTGTATATTTCTGTGACTGTGGTTTGCTTAAAACTGCATCCCTAAATGTCATTGACTGTGACCAGAAAAATTGTAAGATTGGAATTTATAAAAATACGTATTTCATAGCCAACAACAAACAGAAACATTTTAACAAGAATAACATGCAGCTGCAACATGTATTATATTAAAATAACTTGCTGTTAAATGAAGTGTCAAATGTAAACTACAATCCTATGATGTGGAATTGTACTTTGTTGATTCCTTACCCTTTCCTGCACCTGCAGCTTTGATAATAGTGAGTTTTTTCTCCTACAGGGCTTATAAATATTGGTATAACTTTAGTGTTGTCCTGAAAGGCTTCAAATTGCTGTTGCTCTTTTCTGGAGGCCTGGAGCAATTTAGAGTTTGGCCCATGGCAAAGGATAGAAATTTAGCTACATTTTTAAGATGCTGTAGGGCACTGTTTTATTTGATTTGCTGTTACAGATATAAAAAGGCTACTTCATATACCATGTTTCTAATAAGACAAAGAGGCAAAAATGTACCCCAGCATTTTTGAGTTGACAGAGGCAGGTCTTCAGCAGTTAAAAAAGGGAAGTGGTGGTAGGAGGATTTTCCAAAGGATGAGGACAAAGGCAGAGAAGGATCTCTTCCTGGAACTTGCCAATCAACATTCTTTAACTGATGGATCCACAGCATATTTTCCCTGCTGACCAAGTGGGACAAGCTGACTTAATGGGGTGAAAGTGATTCTGTAATAATCTGGGCCATGTAGGGTTTTAAACATCATAACCAACATCTTGAATTGGATCCAGAAGCAAATTGGCACACAGTGCAGCTCACACAGCAGAGGTATTATATGCAGCATCCTTGGGGAATCCAAGATTGTTCACGCAGCCGCATTCTGTAGCAGCTGAAGCTTCTGGGTGCTCTTCAAGTATCCTTGTCATGTATGAATGTGAAGATAAAATAGTACGTGCAGACTATTGGCCTGCTTTTAGACAGATATTGCCTTCCAGTAAGATTGAACATTAATCCCATAGTTCAGTTCTGTTTACAGTTGAAACCCTCTGTATGGTTTTGCCATTGATATTCTTAACCATAGTATATAATTGGCAGCATGCCCAGTCACCATATCTACTCAACTATGTTATCATTCTTGTGGGAGGTCAAGATTTTATGTGCAAGCAAACATCAATGCTGTGACTTACCTTTGGAAATGAACATGAAGGCAGTGAAAGTTTTTCATTACTGTTAGATATAGTATTTTTCATGCATAGTGGCAGTAGCTCTAACGTACTGTTTACCATCAAGATGAAATAAAGGAAGTATAAGGATTAATTTTCATATAGTTTTTAGAAATGATTTAGCAGGCTTAATGAATTATGTCCTAGATTAACCTTTCTCAAACTTTTTACTCTGGAGAAACCTTTGAAATAATTTTCAGATCAGTGAATCCCTGCATAAAAATTAAACAACTATTTTTCACAAAAAATATGAAAAAATCACCATACAATTCATTTGTAACCTATTCAACCCACATTTGTCAACATTTAACAACAATAGCAAAGTGGAGCTGAGTTGTGATGTGTAAAAATCCCCATTATTATGAGTGCATTTGTTTAAAAAAAGGTTTTCCCCCACCTCCTCCCAGTCATGGTATCTTATAGAACCTTAGATGTTTGATGTTGATGTTTATTCAATTTGTATGCCGCCCTATTCCTGAGAGACTCAGGGCGGCTAACAACCAAAGGGGAAGGGGGGATACAAACAGGAAAACAAAAGACAGACAAATTAAAACACAGCAACAGTCGCAACTATTCAAGTGGAGCTGGAAATTCATCAGCCCCAGGCCTGCCGGAACAACCAGGTCTTCGTGGCTTTGCGGAAAGCTGGAAGGGTGGTGAGGGTCCGGATCTCAACGGGGAGATTGTTCCAGAGGGCTGGAGCAGCCACAGAGAAGGCCCTTCCCCGGGGAGTTGCCAGTTGACACTGGCTGGCTGATGGAATTCAGAGGAGGCCTAATCTGTGGGATCTGATCGGTCGTAGGGAGTTAATTGGCAGGAGGCGGTCTCTCAAGTACCCAGGTCCAATACCATGCAGGGCTTTAAAAGTAACGACTAGCACCTTGAAGCGTGTCTGGAGCCCAACAGGCAGCCAGTGCAGCTCGCGGAGGATAGGTGTAACGTGGGTGTACCGAGGTGCACCCACAATCGCTCGCGCGGCTGCATTCTGAACAAGCTGAAGTCTCCGAATACTCTTCAAGGGCAGCCCCATGTAGAGCGCATTACAGCAGTCCAGTCTTCAGGTCACAAGGGCATGAGTGACTATTCGAAGTGCCTCCCTGTCCAGGCAGGGTCGCAATTGGTGTACCAAGCGAACCTGGGCAAATGCCCCCCTGGTCACAGCCGACAGATGATGTTCTAAAGTCAGCTGTGGGTCCAGGAGGACTCCCAAATTGCGAACCCTTTCTGAGGGGCGTATAATTTCACCCCCCAGTCTGAGAGATAGAGCACATGGCCAATCTTTGGGAGGGAGCATCAATAGCCACTCAGTCTTGTCGGGATTGAGTGCAAACTTGTTCATTCCCATCCAGACCCTGACAACCTCCAGGCACTGATACATCACTTCAACCGCTTCACTGAGTTGGCACGGGGCGGACAGATACAGCTGAGTATCGTCCGCGTATTGGTGGTATTTTATCCCGTGCCGACGTATGATCTCACCCAGCAGCTTCATGTAGATATTAAATAGGAGGGGGGACAGGACCGAACCCTGCAGCACCCCATAATTGAGGGGCCTGGGGGTCGATCTCTGCCCTCCGACCAACATCGACTGCGACCTGTCCGAGAGGTAGGAGGAGAACCACCGAAGAACGGTGCCTCGCACTCCCACCTCTCGCAACTGCCGCAGAAGGATACCATGGTCAATGGTATCGAAGGCTGCTGAGAGGTCAAGGAGCACTAGGATAGAGTCATGGCCCCTATCCCTGGCTCTCCAGAGATCGCTTAGAGATCTCTTGCTGAATCTGAGTTGAGAAAGGTTGGTGTAGATCAGGGGTGTCAAACTCATGTCATCACAGCAGCATCACATGATGTATCAGGACTTTTCCCCCCTTCACTAAACTGGGTGTGGGCGTGGCCAGTGTGTGACACATATGGCCCATGGGCTGGGAGTTTGACAGCCATGGTGTAGATGATATGGAATAAATGTTATGTATACATATGTCTTTGCCATGTGTTGATATGACCAATTGAGGGTCATCTTTTTGACTAAGGACTGTTGGGTAACAGTATACAAGAAAGGAACATAGAGAAGAAATGTGAGATAAGATTTTAGGAAGGGCTGGATAAGAATCCTTTCAAAAAATGCATATATTAAAAAATGAATGTGTGTTTTTGTGATGCCTCTTTTAGCTAAAGCTATATTGCAGTACTCTGTTGCATGAAAATACACGATAGTATCAAAAAAGAATCTAGATTGTTCTGAGATAGTAACAAAGTAGTAATACCATTTTTACCTTAATGTGTATTGAAAAGCTATTAATTTTTTTAAATGGCTGGTTTAATTTTTGAAGTACAAAAAAAGAGATAGATTTGATCTGTTTTCTAAAAAACTGAAAAGGACCATGATTTTATAAATAGATTATTTATGAATCTAAATATTGTTGTAAATGGCTGACAGTTAGATTCAGGATGATATCTAACAAGCTGTTCATTTCAAAAGGTGATAACTGGTTCTAAAACTAGTATAAGACGTGGAAGTTTTAGAATTTTTTAATGATCATTTATGAGCTGTATCTGTCTAATTTATTTCTGATAATTATAATGCAATGCTAAATCTTATTGCTAGAAAAGTAGTAATTTTATTTTAATTATGCAACAATTACTTAATATTTAGGGAAAGTTCACCTGATCAGAAAGGAGGCTCCTCCTGTGCTCTTATTTAAAGAATTATGTAGCAACTTGAAATAACCTGTAGATTACAAATATACTTAACTGCTTAAAATGGAATGTTTATCATAAAGAAATACTTAAATTTAGTATGAAATATGATTGCAAATTGAACCAACAAGTTGTAGACTTTCTGAGATGATAGGTAGAAGAAATCATAATTCTTTGCACATTCATTTTAAAGTATCCCACTAGTTCTTTTCTTCGCTATTTCTGAAAAATGCAGTTACTGACTGCAGCTCACAGTTTTACATAAATTGTATTTTATTAATAAGATGTGACTTCATAACATTGTAAACATTAGGTATAAGCTTTGTAACTTTAATCCTTATCAAGCCAACTAAAGGCAAAATCATTTTGGTTATTACCAGTATACGTAACTTTCATTGGTTCATTTTTTGTCTTTTATTTGTCCTTTTCCCTCCTCTGTTCTGTTGCATAGAGAAGATGCAGGCAGTTAAGCAAATTCCCAAGCTGCAAATGGAAGTCCGTAGTGACAATACTAACCTGGTATGCCGCAATGGACATCTCCAGTCAGGTGGGTTTGGTTTTCCCAGCACCTAATTAATTAGGGGGATGTCTCTCAGTATCTACCTTATCAAAACAAAATACGCAGCAATAAATACCCTGCTCCTAATATAGTTTTAAAATGTTTTCTCTTTTAAAGTTTCTTATTAATTTATGCTGAATTAATGTTGTCTTCACCAAATTGCTTTTTTAACATTTCTTATGTCTTGAAAGGCAAGGAAAGGCATTAGTTTTAAAGTTTAGTATTTTGACATAAAGTTTGGAATTTTGGAAAAGTCTAGTTAGGATTCTTATAAAATGCAGTGCTAGAAAAAAAGAATTCAATTTTTTAAAAATTCATATCTACATTAAATTATGTTGTTTGCTATTTTTTATAAAAACAAAAGCAGAGAAACGTTTTTGCATATATCTCCTATTGAAGGACATTTTTTTCCTTGGCTTTTCTTTGTCAGTGTGTGTACATAAGATAGAATAATGAGAAAATTAGCTTGAAGTTTATTTATATGAGAAAATTATTGATGTTCAACATTCTTAAAGCGTGTTTAAGAAATAAGAATAATGAATGAAAATAAGAGAAAACATTTAGGTAGAGTGTTGTAAATGTTTAGTGATTTCTTGCTAAGCTGTTTTGGAAATTTCTTTGCTATGTTTTTTATGAGCTTTTTAGCTTGTACCTTCAGTCATTTTTATTCTTATAAGACATAGTAACTCCAAATAATATCCTATACATACATATATACATACATAATATAATATATTTTGTGTATATATATATATATACACACACACACACACACAGTTTTTTTGCTCTATAAAAACATTTTTGATAATTATTTCTCTCTAAAAGTATATTCTCAGTAACTGATTTAGTGTGATGCTTTGCTTGAAACAATTAGTATTGGTATATGAATACAGGTAACCAATTTACAACCATTCATTTAGTGATTGTTTGAAGTTATAATAGCACTGGAAAAAATAACTTTTTTCACACTTCTAAGTATTACAACATCTGCATGATCACGTGATCAAAATTCAGATGCTTGGCAACTGGTTCATATTTATGATTGTTGCAGTGTCTTGGAGTCATGTGATTCCCTTTTGCAATCTTTGGATAAGCGGATTCAATGGGAAAGCCAGATTCACTTAACAGTCTTATTATTAACAACTGTAATGATTCACTTAATGATTGGGGCAAGAAAAAGTTGTATACATGGCTTTGTGGAAGATAAGTTATATTTGTAAGACTACAGTGTGATTTCATCCATTGTGATGTACTGATACCAACTCTAATTCTATATATGTAGCATAATGAGAATCGGCATATCACTATATTGTTGAAAAAAACTGATTACTGCTTGCAATTGCAACTACTTTTATTGATACTTTTTAAACCAAATAATCATATAGACTAGATTGCATGGAAAATAGTTTCTGTTCTAATAAATTTCATATGCAAAATAAATTTTAGAAAATAGTATGGTTTTATGACTTTTCCTATTCTGTTCTTCCTTTTAATTTTCCTTCAAATAATATCAGGTAGTTAGATGTTTTTGTGGATTTATCAAAGTAAAATATCTGCCATACCTTCCTAAAACAAAATCAGTTGGCAATTCTAATCAGTGATCAGCTAATCATTACTTTCTATCTACTTTGAAAAACATAGTATCTTTATCACATCTCGAATTGCGAATTTATCTGAAATCCACATTGTCTGTGCTTTAACATATACGGAACCACTGAATAAAATCATTCAGAAACTGGGAGTTGATTGTTACAGTTATATGGATAGTACTGAAGAGATACGTACACAAGAAACAGGCAAATATTCTATCTCACTTTTATACTTGGATCAGGTGAGGTACTGTAAATACTTAAAAGTTATTTAGAATCAACAAAGATCTTGTACAAAGACCAGGAGTTTGAAGAGCACAAATTTGTTACCTTGTGAAGCAGAAATTAAACTGTTCTGGTTAGAATGCCAGTTGATGCTATATTAGCCCAGTTAATAGTATTGTAAAAATTTTATTTAACATACATTTGTATCTAAGTTCAATGCATGATCACTCCTCTCCCCCAAATTCTGTTGTTCCATAGTGTGTGTAATATTTTCACTGATACAGATGGGCCAGTTTCTGTGTAATCTTAGATTATTGCATGATTTTATTTATTTATTAAATTTATTTGTTGCATATACTGTATTGTGGTTCAAGGCAACTAAGTGGCTTACAACAAGTGAACAGCTTACAAGAAGTTTTATTCACTCCTGCACTGTTTGTTGAAGTTTGTCTGGAAATCTAGTTACTGTAGTACTTTGTATTTTCATTGTTTTCAAACAGAATTTAAACTCTTGTTTGGAACCAGGTATCCTGAGCCCTAGTTTTTATGTAACTTCTACAGGCAGTAATATAAACTTCTTTGATGCTCTTGTGGCTCTAGCATCTACCTGATAAGAGTCTTATTCCTAGGCATCTTACATAGTATCTTTGCTGCTGCTTTTAGATATTGAAACAAATAATGTTGACAACTTTATTGTTGCTTGATTTGTTTGATAAGTTTTAATTATTTAGGAATCATTCTGAAAATATTTGAGAGGTTCTACATATTTTGCATGTATTTTTAGTTTCAATTATCTCCATTTTAAAACTGATTTTTCTGTTTTGAAATATGAAAGTCTTTAAGATGATGCTGGATGTTTGTCTGAAATGGTATAGGGTTTCCTGCCTAGCAGGGGGTTGGACTAGAAGACCTCCAAGGTACCTTCCAACTCTGCTATTGTATTGCATACATGTATTTTATTGACAGTTGTACACGATCCAGAGTGTCCAACTCTCAATTTGGTAGCCATATAAATTTGATAAATAAATGTGTAATGTTAAGTGAAGAGTGAATCTAACTTTCTAAGATTCAGAAACATTTTAACTGCTTGCTTTCTTGTTGATAACCTTTATATAGTAATATAGATTAATGAAAATATCATTAGGTAAAGAAGTCTATCATATATTAATTAATTCCACTTAGATCCAAAATTTCACTGCATTGGTCGGGGGGGGGGTAGTCTTTTGCTATCAAAGGAGGCATTCCCAAGACAGTAATCTGTAAGGAGCCATAGGTTACTGGTAAATGGAACATACAGTTTATACAGTAAGTAGTAGATCAATATATTCTTTAGAATTCTTTAGAATTTTTATATTGATCTTCATAGTTACATTATAATTTTATTTTCAAGTTTCCATAGATGTAAAATGTACATTATCTTCTTGCACTGAATTTTTGATTATAGGTAGTACTCATTTTATTACTACTCTGTTTAGTGATCATTTGAAATTATGGTATGGAAAAAAAATAACTTTATGACTGGTCCTTGGACTTATGATTCTTGAACATCCCTGCAGTCCCATAATTGAGATTTGATGCTCCACAGCCAGTGGCTTTTTATGACTGTTGCACCATATCACCGTCACGTGATCACTATTTGCATGCTCTACAACTGGCTTCTGACAAGCCAAGTGAATGGAGAAGCCGGTGGTATAATTGCAAGTCACAGCTATGTGATGTCTTGCTTAGCAATGGAGTTGGTGGTCCCAATTATTGTTGTTAAATGAAGACAACCTGTACGGTGTTTCATATTGCTTGAATACTGCAAAAATAGTTGTATGCTACCTGGTCAAAACTGTGCTTCTGTAATAGTTTGAGAAGTTAAAAAAAAGTATAACAGTTTTGTACATTTTTAGTATACATAGTGCTGAGATACATTGGCTGTGCTTGCAGGAAATGATAATATTTTTAGTTCTAAAATTTTCTAACAAAGCAACCTACTCAATAAAGTTTACGAAATACCAGTGCAAACCGAAAGCAACATTATTAAGATAAATCATGTCATGTTTCTGAGGTGATCTGTTCACAAAGATATTGTGTTTACTCACTTATGGGTAATTGCTATAGATAAATAAATTAAATTATGTGTTTTTATATTATTATTGTTCATTATGTATTGTGAGATTTAACCCTATATTATTGCTCAGAGTTTTTGTGTGAAATCTGTCATAAATCAACTAAATTAATAGATAGTACCAATTTAAAAGTAAGTAAAAGTGCAACTAGTTGATTTGAATGTTTTCTGTAGTAAGAAATTTATTCTTTTTCTTTGTAGAAAATGGAACTGTTCCAAAAAAGAAGGATCCATTGTCTCATAGTAGTAATTCACTTCCTCGTTCAAAATCTGTGGCAAAGGCTGGATCTGGAGGATTTTCTGGGCACCAAAGAACACCTAGTTATACTGGAGTTTCTAATTTTTCTGCACCTAGAGTTCCTTCAGCTGCAACTCAGAAGGTAGGACACTAGTTTCTATGCACAGCATATTGCATTTTTGTTAATTGCAAATAGAAAAGTTGCAATTGAAATAGAAAAAGCAATAGAAAAGTTGCAATTCAAAATAAAGGAATTGCCTTTTATAAATAGCATGTTTTGCATGCAGCAAAATCTAAGTTCAGTTATTGACATTACTAGGAAAGGCTGGTAGAGACTAGAATAGACCATAGAAGCTAATGTGATTTACTGTAAGGGAATTGTATAAGTTTGTAATCTCAAACACATTTTTAGGGGAAAAAACCCTATTTAATGTTATTTTGCTCTTAATTTTGATTAAGGTTGTGGTTATATCTAGTGTCATTTTTGTTATCAGTAGAAGATATCTGCTAAAAGAATGGAAAAATGCTTTTCAATAATTTGACAGAAAATAACTAGGGAAGATGAATTTAGTATACCAGTAGTCCTTGATTTACAGCCACAAACGTCTGTTAAGTGAGACGTTTGTTAAGTGAGTTTTATCTCATTTTAGTTTCTTGCCACAGTTGTTAAGCGAATCTGGTTTCCCCATTGACTGCTTGTCGGAAGGTTGCAAAAGGGGATCACATGATCCTGGGAGTGCAACTGTCATAATTATGAGTCAGTTGCCAAGTGGCCAAATTTTGACAATGTAACCATAGGGATGCTGCTATGGTCATAAGTGTGACAAATGGTCATAAGTCACTTTTTTCAGAGCCATTGTAACTTTGAATGGTCACTACATGAACTGTTATAAGTCACGGACTATCTGTATAGCTTTCTTCCCCATTTTGCGAATGGGAGGCTTCTATCATTGGAAATAGCTGGATTCCGCCCATATTTTACAAGTTGGCAACTGGGTAGCAAAACTGCTTCAATTATAAGCTTTGAGAAATGATTTCACTGATGGTATGGGTACTTGGATGCCTGGAAAAAATTGCCATGGAAAAGTATATGGAAAAGAAGAAACAAAATGATCAAAAAGGTAGAACACTTTTTCTCATTGGAAAAGCTAAAATATTTGTAATTTTCAAAATTAACAAAAATCTCTTATTGTATAGCAGAACTATTAAGGATGGTTAAGAATTCAAGTATTCCAATTTATTTTGCTGTTAATTTTAAAACCATAGATTTAGAAAATGGTTAATGGTGATACTGAGCTTATTTTCTTTTGGGTTTATTATTTTCAGTGTAGAAAAAAAACCTAGTTTAAAATATCACTGCCATCAACTCAAAGTGGTAATACAGAGTTCTTGTACAGATTTTACCTTTGCTTTTTGACCAGCATGGTATGTTAGGCATTGGAAGGAAGGATTATTACATTCTGTCTCTTATTTATTCAAAAAAATAGTTGTTTAAAAGCAATTAAAACTTTGATAAATAATATGGAATATAAGTTATTTTTGTTTAGAAGATAGATAGATAGATAGATAGATAGATAGATAGATAGATAGATAGATAGATAGATAGATAGATAGATAGATGGATGATAGATAGCTTTTGGCGGGACACCCCCGCTTTCCAATGCATTTTCCCGCATCCCGCACGCTTTTTTAAAAAGCACGCATTTTTTGGCGCTCGCAGCTCCCGCCCATCAGCTGCTAGCTTGCTGGGCTGGCTCATCGTTCCGTTCTCTATCCTACCAGATGAGCCAGCCCAGCAAGCTAGCAGCTGATGGGCGGGAGCGGCGAGCGCCAAAAAAAGTGTGCTTTTAGCCTTTTACCTCCTACAAATTTAAGCCAGCCCAGCCTGCCGCTCACTGATTGGATTGGCCTGGACTCCAGCCAATCAGTGAGCTGGCTGGGATGGGAAATTTTCAGCACGCCTGCGCGAGTCTCCATTTCCTTTCGCCAAAAGACGAAAGAGGTTGCAGCTGCGCTGACTGGTGAGTAATCTAATTCTAATCGAATTTTCCGCTCGCCGCGGCAGGAGGAGAGGGTGGGGGCAGCTGCAGCCGCCCGCAGAGAAGTTCCTCTCGCTTCCGGGGCTCCCGCCGCCCGGCAGAAGCCCCTGAAGCACATGGAAGTTCTCTGCGGGCGGCTGCAGCTGCCCCCACCTCTCCTCCTGCCTCTTCGTGAATGGGATCGCCGCCTCCGAGAGCGTGGGGGCAGCTGCAGCCGCCCGCAGAGCAGAAGCCCCTGAAGCGAAGCACGTGGAAGTTCTCTGCGGGCGGCTGCAGCTGCCCCCACGCTCTCGGAGGCGGCGATCCCATTCACGAAGAGGCAGGAGGAGAGGTGGGGAACGCGGTGTCCGTTCGTGAATCAAAACGGATCGCCGCGGCAGGAGGAGAGGTTGGGGCGCTGCCAGCCACCCGCAGACAACTTCCTCTCGCTTCCGGGGCTCCCACCGCGCGGCAGAAGCCCCTGAACCGCTTGGAAGTTGTTTGCGGGCGGCTGGCAGCGCCCCAACCTCTCCTCCTGCCGGGAAGTCCGTTCGTGAATCAAAATGGATCCGCGCGGCAGGAGGAGAGGTTGGGGCGCTGCCAGCCGCCCGCAGACAATTTCCTCTCGCTTCCGGGGTTCCCGCTGCCCGGCAGAAGCACCTGAACCGCTTGGAAGTTGTCTGCGGGCGGCTGGCAGCACCCCAACCTCTCCTCCTGCCGGGGAGTCCGTTCGTGAATGAAAATGGATCCGCGCGGCAGGAGGAGAGGTTGGAGCGCTGCCAGCCGCCCGCAGACAATTTCCTCTCGCTTCCGGGGCTCCTGCCGCGCGGCAGAAGCCCCTGAACCGCTTGGAAGTTGTCTGCGGGCGGCTGGCAGCGCCCCAACCTCTCCTCCTGCTGGGGAGTCCGTTCATGAATGAAAATGGATCCGCGCGGCAGGAGGAGAGGTTGGAGCGCTGCCAGCCGCCCGCAGACAATTTCCTCTCGCTTCCGGGGCTCCCGCTGCCCGGCAGAAGCCCCTGAAGCGCGTGGAAGTTGTCTGCGGGCAGCTGCCAGCGCCCCCACCTCTCCTCCTGCCTCTTCGTGAATGGGATCGCCGCCTCCGAGAGCGTGGGGGCAGCGGAGAAAGGTAAAGTGGCGGCCGCACGATCCCTTCAGCAGCTGAGGCGGGAAACGTGCGTTTTGACAGGGCCGCCACTTTACCTTTCTCCTCTTCCCCCTCCCCTTCCGCCCTCAGCAAGAGAAACGGCAGCCGGGCTGGGGAACGGACACTTTGGCAGGGCTTCCGCCACGCCCCCAAGGACCGCTGACCTCGCGCCGCCGTTTCTTCTTCTTCCCCGGCCTTCCCAGTTAGCTTGCTTGAAGCTCCGAGGAGGCGGGAGGAGGGTCGCAGGAGTGGAAGTGGGGGGAGGTCTCCCCGGCCGGGAAGAGCTGAGAGGCTGCCGGCCCCTTTCGCAGGAAAGTTAACTTTTCTTGGCGAAATCCTGCCCCCCCCCCCGCGTGGTTGAGTGGTCGGCTGTCCTCTTCCCGTAAGCCGCCCGGAGTTACCTGTGTGTGAGGTGGGCTGCCCTATGCATTTGCGTGTGTGCGCTGGAGAGAGAGTGAAAAAGAGAGGGAGAAATAATTATATTAATTAGATAGATCAGTCTTTCTCCCCCTTGGAGACTTGAAAGTGTGTGGACTTCAACTCCCAGAAAGGGAGTTGGGAGAAAGGGAAAAAGGAGGAGAGAATGAAAGGAAGATGGAAAGAAGAAAGAGGTAAGGAGAGGAGGATGGAAAGGAGAGAAAGAGGGGGAGAGAGGGTAGAAAGGGGAAGAGGAAGAGCAGGAGTAGGAGAAAGGTAAGGGAAGAAGGAAGGGGAAGGAGAGGAGGAAGGAGGAAAGTAGAGAAGGGAGGGAGGGAGAAAGGAAAGGGAAAGGAAAGGAGGATGGAAGGGAGAGAAAAGGAAGGAGAGAGGGTAGGAAGGGAAAGAGGAAGAGCAGGAGCAAAGGAGAGGTAAGGGAAGAAGGAAGGGGAAGGAGAGGAGGAAGGAAGAAAGTAGAGAAGGGAGAGAGGGTGAAAAGAAAGAGGTAAGGAGAGGAGGATGGAAAGGAGAGAAAGAGGAGGAGAGAGGGTAGGAAGGGGATGAGGAAGAGCAGGAGTAGGAGAAAGGTACAGGAAGAAGGAAGGGAAAGGAGAGCAGGAAGGAAGAAAGTAGAGAAGGGAGGAAGGGAGAAAAGAAAGGGAAAATAAGGTGGTGTTATAACAGGAGGAAGGGATGGTAAACAAAGCAACCCAAACTGTATATTATAACCTATTAAATGAAATAATAAATGTATAAGAATGATAAATGTTAAAACACTTGTAACCAAACGACATGCTATATGTGATGATGGGTTTTTTTCTTTTTGTTTTGTTTTGTTTTTATTGTTGTGGGTATGTGTCCTCTATGTAACAAAAAAAAAAAAAGTTGATAGGCAAGAGGAAGGAGGAAGGAAGGAAAAAAGAAAAAGAGGGAGAGAGGATATATTTGTGCTCTGTTTTTCCTTTCCTGAATTTATAAAAGTATGTTATATTACCATGGAGAAAATATATAGTATATGGTTGCTAAGAATTGACAATACCTTGATGTCATATAATTAATGTTACATTACTCTTTTGTAACATTTAATTAACTGTTTTTTCTGTATTTTTTAAAAATAAAGTTATTGCCTTATCACAGATTTGTTTAACCGATTACCCAGATGCTGAATGGAAATTTCCTTCCTGTAGATTACTGAAGCTGATATCTAATTCTTTTTTTAAAATAATATTGAAATACATTTGAAATAATTGTTTTCTTAGGTTACTCCAAAAAATAATAGAACCACCAAGCCTTCTACTCCTTCAACTGCTGTACGAAAAAAGAAAGACCCAAAGATTTTCAAAAATGTGGATAGTAACCTTGCTAATCTTATTCTCAATGAAATTGTAGACAGGTAAGTGCCAGTAGTATTTTGTAGGTGAGTGTGAAATGGGAATGCTTTCTAGTAAATATCAAGTGTGATTATTTTCAGGGCAAGTAATGTTCATATTGTTTTTTCTGCATCTGTTTAAGATTTTGATAGGAAGAAATGAAAATATTCTTTAAAATATAATATTTAATATACCATGAGAATTTCTTAACTGTAAAGGTTTTTTAAAAAAGAAAATCAGTTGAGACAAAGAGTGAAATATTCAGCTGTACTCTGGAAGAATGAGATGCCTATTGTTGCACTAATTACTATTCTGTATTTGTTAGTGGGCCATCTGTCAATTTTGATGATATCGCTGGGCAGGAGTTGGCTAAACAGGCACTGCAAGAAATTGTTATCCTTCCTTCACTTAGACCTGAAGTAAGCAATCTGTTTATTGGCTTGTTTTATTGCCTCTTTTATGTTTTCATTATCTGGTAGATTTTACTTTGATTTTTAAAAAATTAGCATTTTGGATGTATTCATGTAACATGCATATTTGTTATATTTGCATCTATTATGTGTAATCACAATTTTTCTGTATCAAAGTACAATTGGAGTATTGGATTAGATGCTGGAGTAAAACTGGCATTCTTATAGTTACTTAAAATATTCAGCTTTTATTGGTCCAATATATTGATTATATTGCATAGATTAATAAATAGAAATTAATCACATGCTCAGTAATGTGCTAAAACGAATGTTATCTACTCCCCCGCTATACATCCGCTAGGTTTTCAGTGGTAAAGTTTAAATAAAGCATAATTATATTTTCAATTGAAGCAGTTAATATTAGGTATGCCTTTCCTATGGGTATCATCCATTTCTAAATGAAATTCTGCTGAAAATCCTCCTTGCCCAGGAAGGGAGGGAGAAACAATTTTAAGCATCTCTTTATATGCAGCACCTACCACTGACCTCCACGTTCTCCAGATGGTCTCTATTTTTAGAACCAGATTTTTGTGTTCTAGGAATCTACAGTAGAATGAAAGTACTGGCAAAATTGCTCTTCTATTCTGCCATTGAACAAGATGGCCTGGATCAGAAACCTAACGAAAGTGAAAGTTGCCCTTCTGTTTAGTATGCTTATAGGTAAAGTGTATCTCCAAACCAGTATTAAAGATATAATTGGTCTACAGATGTTCTTTGACCTATAACTGTAATGCAAACTGCCTATTATTGTTGCAAGCAATGATGATCATTAAGTGAGATGGCCACTCTTAATCATCCCTCCTATCTCTGCTGCAGTTTGAGGAAACAATGGGCTTATTTTTGAACACAACTTTCAGAATATAGTTTAGATTTGGCTCTTAAAAGTTTGCAGGTGAATATTTGATTTAGAGTCCATACATATATATTTGACCAAGTCATCTGAGTTTCTAATTTTTCAGTAGACTTTGGCACCATAGTTCAGATTTTGCATTTGTAGCATCAATTGACAATTGAAATATTACTGTTGATAAGTAGTGCAATCTATCCAATTCTCTTCCAGCTATGTTTAAAGATGTTTCAGGAAAGAAAAATTGACAATTTTTTGTTGATACTATAATAAAAGACATATCTTTATATAATCATTCCAATTAATATACTCTGTGTGTTACACATTCATTTTCTTAAGATAAAGACTAAAGGCAATTAACGAAATAAATCCATAGCATATATATATTAGCCAGAATAGCCAATTGGAGGCAGTTTTGCTGTCTCTTCTATCAGATGGCTCACACCTGACTATTAAAATACACTTTGTGAAGAAAACGTAGAACTGCAATCATGGATAACAGGCTATAATAGCATTACTTGCTTGAAAAATGAATAACAATTTATGATATTAAAAAAATAAATAAATTCTATGCTAGAAAGTATATTTTTTCTATAGCATTTATAGCTTGGTGAATTCCAAAAAATATATCTTAAATTTAATAATTTAAGTATTAGTTTCTTTTGTATTATTTGAATTTTTCTGTGGTCTTTTTTGGCCTATTTTTCCTAGACTCTTATTTTGACCTAGTATCAAGTACAAAAAAATAGAGCTCAATGGCAAAGTATTCAGTAATCAGGATGATAAGTGTTTTTCATATCTACTGCAAAAAACATTAATAATGTCTTCTCTCAGCTATAAAATTATTAGTTTATAGACTGAAGAGTTCAGATTATGCCATGAACCAAAATGTAATTCAGTCACTCTTGTAGTTGTTTACAGGACTTAGGGCTCCTGCACGAGGATTGTTGTTATTTGGCCCACCAGGAAATGGGAAGACGATGCTGGTAAGAGAGCTGCTTTCTTCTATCACATGGGCAGGCAATCTCCTCTTTTGTTCCCCCCAGTACCTCTTCTAAATCTGATTATATTTGCTAAAAATTGGCAGTGTGTTTTTCTTTCATTTTAAGGCAGGAAACAAACGTGAGATTTAAAAGAGGCTTAAGATAATTTCTTTCTTTAAAAATCCTCAAAATTTCACTCCTTAATCCAGAAAAATAAATGCCCATGTGTACTCCCAGCTCATTCATTTCAATTATTCTGCCCTTCCCTTTAGCCAGAAAATACTGTCTATTTGTGTGTTTGGCATATTGCTTATGGAAACAGTGTTTGAACATTATATTTTATATATGTACCCAGAAATATTCTTTCTTATCATTTTGAGATAACAGAGTAGTTTCATGTTGGGACATGGGTACTCCAGTTAGAAGAATGCTCAGAATTTCCCAGTATCTTACAAGAAAAAGTAAATTCTGAAATATATAAGCAGACATATAAAAGTATAACATACATTGCTAAAGTGCTGATAGATTGAAATTTCCTTTAACATATCTAGTTACGGTATTTACTGGGCACATATGTGTCCAATCAGCAGAACTCTGACTAATAAGGATAATTACATTGCTGAAAGATGTTATGTGCTTGGTATTATGTTGCAGACTTAAACCAATTTTTTTTTAATATAGGCCAAAGCAGTGGCTGCAGAATCAAATTCAACCTTTTTTAACATAAGTGCTGCAAGTCTGACATCAAAATATGTAAGTAGCAATATTATATTCTGGCTATGGTTAAAAAGTCATTTTAGGAAGTTTTGAAAATAATAATAAATGGAGTCGTATTTGCACCAGATTCCAGTACATTTGAAATCATGTTTATCTGTTTCTAAAATATTTTTAAACAGTGTCCCGTGTGCCTTCGGCTTTTAGTCATGCTGGCCACATGGCCAAGGAGAGCGCTGACTCTTCATCTTTGAAATTGAGATGAGCACTGCTCCCTAGAATCAGGAACGACTAGCATATGTGTTTGAGGGAAGCTTTACCTTACCTTTAAACTATTTCTAATTCTTATCTATATCTGTATCTAATTGTATTCCCCTGGAATACATTTAAATTGAAAGCTGTAATACAATCTTATGTCTCTCTGAAAATTCTTGTATGGATAAAGTCCTCTTGGACATGGTGCTATAGAAATAAGTATTTAGGTAATTCTTTTTCCACTATATCCCCAGAACTGTGAATCTAACCAGATATTAAGAAATGGGTTTTTCAGGAATAGAGATTAGATAAAAGAATTAGTAGGTGCCTCTAGAAAGATGTATCTGCATTAATTGGCAGCAACAGATTTGATATGTGTTATATTAACATTTCAATTTAGTGTTTCTTTCAAGACAGAAGCAAAAAAAAGCTCCTCCAATAAAGTATGATTGTATGATTCTGTACTTTCCTGTGTAATTAGGTTAGAGTAACAAGTATATATTAATTTTGTAAAAACTCTTTTCCTTTTAGAACCTTTTCCATTCCACATTCTTTGGGGCAGCCTGCTGGAAAAAAAAGTGCTTTATGTGTGCCTGGCTTGTAGAGGGAGATACAGATGAAAACTTTAATAAACATTTTAAAATTAATTTAATTATAGTAAATATAGTAACGAAGATTTAATGTCACAGTCATAGAATAGATCAAGTTAGTCATATTTTAGTATCCACTGATAATATGCCAGTTGTGAAGCATATGATTCAATCAATTTGAGGTAGATATCTTGTTTTTTTTCCCCTTAGGTTGGTGAAGGAGAGAAACTAGTCCGTGCACTTTTTGCAGTAGCTAGAGAACTTCAGCCTTCTATCATTTTTATTGGTAAAATTTCATGTATCTGACTAGTTGAATTTTGATTTAAATTTAAAGGATAAACCTTTTAAAAATAGTTTTAATTGAGAATAACATATCATTCATTATCCATTTTATTATTGAGTTGCATTGCAGAAATAATATGTTCTTAATTCACAGTTTTAAATTTATTTTATAACATTTATAATAAGTACTGATAATCTATACTTGAGAACAGGATTTTTTTTTTAAAAAAGCAAATTTTTTTCCAGTCAATGACCTTGACAGGTACTTGTTAATTTTCTTAACCAATGTATGGAAATGGATTCCCATTACCTTCTCTTTTTTCTAAACTTCTTGGTCTAGTCTCCTATCCTAAGTTTTCCTGTTGGATCTCCTATTCTGGTACTAACCAGCTCTGCTTTGCTTAGATTTTTAAGATAAGCCATATTTGGCTAAGTGCTTTTCAGATAGTATATTAATAACCCGAACCAGAAATTTTAATTCTGTCATTTCTACAAATGTTGATAACTTAAGAGCTGTTGAATAATATATGCTATTTGAAATCTCTTTCTCTCTCTCTCTCTCTCTTTCTCTCTCTCTCTCTCTCTCTCTCTCACACACACACACAGGTGTAGGTATAGATATGTGTGTGTGTGTGTGTGTGTGTATTTATATAGCATGTATATGTGTGTTATGTATGGGTATGGTAGATAGATATTTTCTTTTGAGCAGGCAGTAGAATTTCATTTTTAATGTGTGCAGTGTGGTCACAGAAAAATATCAATAAAGGTTATCTTTATATTTTAGATGAAGTGGATAGTTTATTATGTGAAAGAAGAGAAGGTGAACATGATGCTAGCCGACGTTTAAAAACAGAATTCTTAATAGAGTTTGATGGTGTAAGTATTAATTGTGGAACAGTATTACAGTGCTGGGTGTTAGCAGCAGTTATATAATATTTTTAATTCTAACGATTAAACTTTTTATTATTGATTTAAAAAACCGTTGAGGTTTTTCTAGTAAAAGATGAATTGCTACTATTCTCTCCCCCCGCTTTTTTTTTTGCTAAGCTTAAAGTATTTTTCAGTATGCTTGATTTTTTTGGATCTAGAGACAATAAATACACCAATGAATAAAATAACTTTAAGCTTTATTGTTACCTCAAGCAGAGTCAAAAGCATACATAACAAGCAAGATAATACCCCTCTCTTTTACAAGCTGCCAGGAGCTCCTTAATAACAACAGCAGAAATACCACAAGGGTGGCCAATTTCCTTAGTACCCAATGCTAGGTTCAAAGCAGAGACTGATAACAAACAACATCCCTGTCAACCATCCCACTGCATTAAACAGCAAAAGAATCTCCTGGGACATTTTTTATCCAAGAGTGTATCTTTACTGAAAAGCCATATGGGAACAGAAGTAGAAAAGCCAGTTCTCATGTTTTCGCCTGCAAACACTATAGGAAAACTTTCCCCTCCCTGGACCTCCTATTGTCCATTGTCCACCAATCAGTTGCTCTTGCATTCCCAGTTGATGACTTTGGGGTTTGGGTCTGTCTCATGCTTCCAAGCAACACACTTACATTCCCTCCCTTCCCCCGTTACTGCTGTCTCGTTGCGAGCAGGGTTCCGTAGCGAGTCAACCATGACAAACCCCAAGGGTTTTTTTTATCAAAACCTAGCATCATGACTTTACTGACTGTTATTTGTCAGGAGACTACAAGATGTCCTTGGCTTGGTAGCATATGACTCTTAGTGTAAGAAAAACTTTCAAGCTACCTGAAGATTCCCCTCACCCTGTTTTCTTTATTCAGTAAACAAGAAAAAAAAACCTTGTAGACTTTTCCTAATAATGAGAAAATCATAATATGTCATTAAACTCCTCAAAATAATAATGGTTTCTGCATTGCCACTACATGGTCTTGTGGAAATAGTTTGTTCCCAGTTACAAGAATATGTTTATATTTATACTTTGATGTTTCCGTTTCTGATTCTATCTGAATTTGCTTTCTGGGGAAAAAAGGTACAGTCTTCAGGAGAAGATCGCATTTTAGTAATGGGAGCAACTAACAGGCCACAGGAGCTTGATGATGCTGTACTCAGGTATTTTAACTCCTGCATAATTAATTAGGAATATGTAATGTAAATTTAGCTTTGATGCTATTCTTGAACACTAATTTGATATGCCATGTGTAAAGAGTATTTTTATTTTGGTAAAAAATGGAAAAAAAAGGACAGTAAATAGATGATGAAATATTTACTGGAAATATTATTGGAATGAATTGTTGGAAATATTTTATAACTATATTTTTGATACAAATCAACAATTTATCTTCATTTTGTTACTTGAAGACAGGTTGAATACATTAAAAATGAAATATAAACTTCTATTCACCGAAAATGGAAAGATCTTTCTGGCCAAATGCCATTGTGTTTCAAAACAACTCTCAAGTTTTCTTCTTATATGTATGCCAATTATTTAAAAATAATTGACCAAATTCTAGTCAACATAGTGGGAAGAATCCCAACTGCCAGGAAAATTTAGTTTTCCTATATATTTTGGAATATTTATTGCTTTTTCAAGGATACTGTAGAAACGTACTGGTTGCCAAGTGCCAAAACACAATCATGTTGATTGGGGATTGGGTGGGTTGGGGGATACCAGCTTTTGGATCCAGGTCAGAGGTAAGATTTTTGGGAGGGTCTGTTGTAACTTTGGATGATTGCTAAGCAACTGGTCATACTACCGGTGGATTGAAAGTTATTCTGGTAACTTTTTGCATAGCTTCTGTTTTTATGGCACACTTGAAAAAGCAACACCTTTTCTAAAATGTATTGGGCCTGAATTTAAATTTTATTAATGACACTTGTGATTCCTTCTTCCTTCCATTGTTCATGTCTTCTTTCACTATTAAATTCTAATCAGTAAAGACACTCTTGAGTTATACGTTTTAAATAGAAGTTTAGTAAGATAGCATTTTTATGCAATTATTAATTTTAAAATAAATAAAAATAAATTAGCAATATAAATTGGCACATTCGTACACAATTGGAACTCGAGACCTACAAAATACATGCCCACAAAATAAGTAAAATTAAGTAAGAAGTGCAGCTGCTTTGATATTGAATTGAGATTTTTCCATTTCTATTTATTGTTTCCTGTTTTTCCATTTTCCCCTTTTCTTTTTTTGCTTGTGTTCCACTTTCTCAAGCCCAGTGTATCATTCTTCCTCATAATCTCATCTACAATTCTCACTTCTCAAAGCCTACTGGGCTAATAACAAAGTATAATCTTGAAATTCTAATATTAACTGCTAGCAATAAATAAAGGGCTAATTTTAAATTTTAGAGTTTAAAAAACCATTATTGCTAACTACAATCCTGGTTTGAAAATTTTATTATGTTTTCAATATTTTTTATTATATCTTGAATCTTAAGTAGATCTTTTATACTTTCTATTTCTTTCTCAGACGATTCACCAAAAGAGTATATGTATCGTTGCCTAATGAAGAGGTATGTAGATTATGGCAATATTTTAAAGTAAGAATGTTTCTTATTCAATTCTTGGATGCAAATTAATAATACAAAAATTTGTTTGTTCGTGTTTAATTATAGGATGGATTCTTTTATCATAAGGTTGTCTAGAATTTCTGTAGTGATACTCTTCCTTTCCTTTTCCTTCTTTTTAATCTTTTCCTCTGTCAATTATCCCCTTTGCTCATTTCCCTACTCTATAAATTTTCTTTAACTTTTTGATTATCTTCCTATGAAGTAGTGACGAACCTAGATTGTAGCTGAATAACAAATTACCATTAACATCAGAATTAACCTACATATGGATGGACATTTAATTGTCACTATATCAGTTCTGAATATGCCTTATTTGTAAAAGGATTGGCATAAAGAGAATGCATCTTTCTGCTTCAAGTTTACTTATTTTTCAATATCTGGAAATTTAAGCTTTCACTTTTAATGCGAAAGAAAACTTTCAAGCAATAGGCAAGTAAATATAAATGGTATATTTGCATGGGTGCCAAGCCAAATCTGTTACTTGCCATGAAATATCTATTTAAACCCATAATGTACTGGACAGCAAATTAAAGACAGTTGTGAATTTTCATTGCCTTCCATATCAGTCCCAATCAGATTTTCATAGCTTTTCACATATTTAATGAATGTGTTAAAATATGTGAGAAGCTGGGATAGTCTGATTGGGTATTATAGATTGAATAGAAGAATGCTGAACCCTTGCAGTTTGCTGTGTTTCTATTAAGCCATTAGCATTTTGCTAATATTTGTATAATAGCAAGACATAGAAGCATATAGGTATTTTCAAGATATAGCTTCACTTCTGTCCTATATGATTTTAAACTTAATCTTCTCTGTTGTCTTTGCAAAGTGAAAATCATTCTGCACAATTTTCAGATGTATAGAGCCTTTTGCATGATTATTTAAGCAAAGATTGCAAATAGAGAATGTTATATTTTGCAGACTCGACTGCTTTTACTAAAAAATCTCTTGAGCAAACAAGGAAATCCATTAACCCAAAAGGAATTGGCACAGTTAGCTAGGTGAGTAAATTCTAACTTAATGCTAAATCTAGGTGGACAGCGCCTAGTGATATTTGCAGCTGTTGCTCATAAGAAGAAATGCTAAATATAAATGGCTCTGAGTAATGGCATAGTCATGTTTCTCTTCCTCACTGTTTATAAAGAAAAGATATCAGCACTTCATCTCTTATCATATATAGTATGTTGACTTCTTAAATGATAAGACTACAATTTAATATCATTAATATCAGCATTAAATATTGAAAAGTCTTTCTGAACTATGTACCTAATTATTTCATCCAAAATTTACAAGTTCTGTTTTACTCAATTGTATTGTACTGATTTATAATACAGAATATAAACTTTGTTAGCTTTCTGTAAAGAATATAATTTTTTGAAATTGTGTTCACTTCTAAAGAATGTCAGATGGATATTCAGGTAGCGACTTAACAGCATTGGCAAAAGATGCAGCGTTGGGCCCTATACGAGGTAAGCAAACTTTTAGCTTTGAATTAAATGCATCTCTAAGGTGGCTCTAAATAGTGCTCAGATATGCATCTTTTGTTAAGCTAAGATCCAACGAAATAGTTTAGTTTGCTCAAGTCCTTGCTATAGCTAGTAGTGTTTTAAAATAATTTCAATAATTAGAATTAACTAGCTAATATTGGTTGCGTACACACACACACACCACACACACTGTTCATTAGGACTGTAGTTTAGCACAGAGACAGTATATAACAGAAGTTGCAACCAATCCAATAAGGACAGGCTAATAGTAAACATAATCAAATGAAACATTGTAACCTAATGAAAAAAAGGGTATAGGTTTCCCCTTTCCAGTCATGTTCGACGCTAGGGATGATGCTCATCTCTGTTTCTTAGTTGAGGGAGCCAGCATTGTCCGAAGACATTTTTCATGCTCATATAGCCAGCATGTCTATACATAGAGTCACATGGAAGATTGTTACCTTCCCACCAAAGTGGTGAGAAGTGATACCTATTTATCTATTCATATTTGCATCTTTTCGAATTTCTTGATGGGTAGGAGTTGGGGCAATTAATGTGACAGTAATATAAAAGAAATAACAGTGAATGCTAAAAAGCTACAGTAACTAAATGATAAAAAGAAATGAGTATAAAAAGGCAATGTACAAGCTTAAACAAATTTAGTGTATCAGATTGTTAAATCTAAAATAGTTGAAGTATTTTCTTTTTGTTTTATAATAGATAATATTAGCAAATATCTATTATCTATTAGCAGATAAGATACATTGGAGGCAATGTATCAGAATTTGAAAATATTTAAAGATGTAACTTTTTTTCTTGTTTGGGAGTTTTTTAAAAAAGGGAGTGAGAGTGGAAAGTTTTGGGAAGCAAGTTCCTTCTTCTTCAACTTGTAAACACTCCCCAAATCTTGAAAAGCCTAAAACAGATAGTCCTCAACTTACAACCATTTGTTTAGTGACCATTTGAAGTTACAATGGCACTGAAAAAAGTGACTCGTGACCAGTTCCCACTGATGACTGTCGCAGTATTCCCATGGTCCTGGGATCACGACCTGTCTAGAGCCTTATGATCTTCAAGATGAAGAAACATGAACTTAACATGAACTGGTTTAAATCAGCTTTATTGCCAGAATTCGGAGTTGTCTTAATTCAAATATTAAGCTTTTTGATAGGATATATTGATTTGAAACTAATTAATTATGTTTCTTTTATTTTACAGAATTAAAACCTGAGCAGGTGAAGAACATGTCTGCTAGTGAGGTATGTGCTTTGCTGACTTCAACAATTCAGTCATTTTTAATCTTTTGTATTATTGTTTTCAGAGGACAATTGAACATTCAAAATAAAATGGATTATTTTAATACACTTTTTTGAGAGTAGAACACATGCATTTAATTTAGAAAAGTACTAAGATGTCAAGTTGGTCTATATAACATTAAAAAAAATCTGATTCTACTAAAAAGCAATTAAATACCCCAAAATATGTCATAGAAACAATTCCTCTAAGTAGATAATTACTAACCATAATTTTATATTTGAGAACACAAATGCAACTAAAAAATATGTAACACTTCAGAAAAAAGGCTAGATGTATAGACACTTATACAGCACTGCAGTGTAAAAATTACCATTCCATGAGTACAACATAGATTTTTTAATTCCATCCTGCAACCTTCCCTTATGGCACTGTGTTAGTAGATTCTCTGTCCTCTAAATTTCCAGAAACATGACTGAGACTGAAATAGGGAGCAGAGAGATCACAGTATGCTGTTGCCTTAAGCACTTTGTATTTTGAGTCTTTTTAGCATGCTAGAAATGGGGAAATGATCTGAAATGATTCGCTAAAATTGATTCACATACTTTAGTGCCATCTAGTGGAATCAACATAGTAGTACTGATCCAAGTTGAATTACTTTTGGTCTGTGTCTCAATGTTGGTAGTCCCATGTTGATGATTTTTGAAAATAATACAGTTTAGAAAACAAGTTTTAAACCCAATAATATGTGATACTCTTTTATTATTTTTATTATATAAAATACAAAAAGAAAAGAAAATAGGAAATTAAGGGAAAGGGACCAGGAAAAAGAGGGTGTGAAATACAAAGGGGAAGAGAAAAAGAAAGAAAAGGAAGTATTGACTTCCAACTCTTCCTAGTATAATACAAGATAAACACACACCAACCTCAACTTTTTGCTTTTACATATTAATATATAACTAGCCATTTCTATAACACCAATCTTTCTTATCAACAAAACTTCCTGGGAACATGGCTAACTGAACATACAGTATGCACGGAGAGAGATATCTGAATAATATGTGATACTCAAGGCAGCTTTTTCCCCCTCTCCTTTTAGATGAGGAATATTCGGCTGTCGGATTTCATCGAGTCTTTGAAGAAAATAAAATGCAGTCTTAGCCCTCAAACCCTAGAAGCTTACATTCGCTGGAACAAAGCCTTTGGAGACACTACAGTTTGATCAACAACTTTATCAAAGGAGGGGAGATTGTTGTCAGCAAGGGACAGCTGATTCAAACTAATGCTGAATGTTTACAAGACATCAGCAGTATCTGCACTAAAAGGCAAGACTGATTTGTAATAGTTGATGATGAGCTCCCTAAACTTTAATACCAGGATTTATACCCAACAAACTATGAGAGCACAGTAAAATGGGGAAGAGAATTGTACCAATGAATGATAGGAAAAATGTACTTTGTGTACTTTTTTTGTATTTTCTAAACGTTGCTCATGATATTTACTTTTGTTGTATTTTTCTTAATCACTAAGCCTTGTTTTCAGTTTCTTGTGTATTGATAATGTGCCAAATTAAAAATAAACCCATATGGATAAGAATATTATTTTGAAAAGTCCACAATACAAAGCATCCGCATAGTTTTGTTCTTTCTCTTTGTGAAGTCCCACAGTCAATATATTAGTACAACAAATTGGTATACCAAATGTCTTAAAGTTGTTTTTTCTTGCAGGAGTTTTCCAGTGCATTTATAAATATCCATAGTAGGATCTTGTTTTTGTATCATAGTCAAAATATGAAATAGTATAAATTTAAATCAACAACAGTGTTTCTCTTCAGTGCTAGTTTTTGTGACCACAATGACCAAAAGCCAGGGAATTTTCCATTCTGGTGATTTTCTAAGATATGCAAGTGATCATAGCTGTAATTGTTTAATTGGTCTTTTATATCTACCATATGTTTCAGTTTATAGTTACACAACCATTTTTGAAAAAAAGATATTAAATGACTTGTAATATAATGGGCTTTTAATATTAAAGGAACAGATGGATTTACTTCTCTGTCTAATATGATTGGTGTTTACAAAATGGATAATTTATTCAATTGTATGTTTAATATATAATAGAAAGGGTATGACGTAGATAAACAAATACAGACTAATTCAGTTTTTAAATTTAGTAGTTGTGCAAAAGGATAAAAAAACAGGGCCAGAAAAGTAACATTTCTATTAAAATGTTATTGGTTTTTGAAAGCTACTTTTGAACTTGAAGTAGGATTTCATGAACTTTATTTAATTTTTTTTGACAATACATACTATTTACAAATCAACAATACTCCTAATCTTAAAATAAGGTTTTCAAATTTCTAGAGATTTCTTCAGTTGCTATCTTATAGAAGAAATTATGCCTTATGTGCAAAGGCAAATCTAAAAAATAATATATTGTTCTATTAACAGCTTGTTACTAAATCTTTGTATGAGTTATTAAACTATCACAGTTTTATTTAAAATACAATAAAACTATATTACTTGGCTCTTACAGCTTGATTGAACAAGGCAAGTATTTAATATCTGAAACTGATTAATTGTGATTTATCTTTTGAGAATTTGGAAAGGTTAGGTTTCATACTATTGTGGATACCCTTTATTCCCTTTTCCTCCAATTTTCTTTGCTTATACATAAAGTGTGTTTGTGGGTATGTACAGAATAGATGCATGTCTCCAACTTCAACAAATATTTGTAAGATGTACGTATTATGGAATAAATTCAAAGCCTCTTTTCCTGTTTTATCTTTGAAATAATTTCAAGACCATATTGATGCATCTGAATACAGAAATACTGCATAGTATTAACACTCTTACTAAAGGTAAATGGTAAAGATGTTTATTACACAGTAAAAAGACATTACCAAAAGACTGATGACACTAGCTACTCCTGCTGTACAATTCAGCTCTTCATACTGGTACAGTATACAATAAAGTGATTATACAGTCTTATTTAAAGTTTTATTAGTTTTAATCCTTGAACAAATTATACTTGTCTAAAGCTTCTTGATCACTTGGCTCTTTATTCTAAAGTTGGATAATCTAATCCAAGGACATTGAACATGTTTATTTTTCCCCTGATATAGTAAAATCTTGTGGTTGCCTGAAGTCCCAATTAGAATCGTCAGAATTGTCATTTTAAATCTACAAATACATCAGATTTCAAAAACCTAATAATCAAAATTACTGTCTGGAGATTCTCAATCATCCAGGTCATGGTTGTCCCAAAAGTGCTTTTCAAAAAGGCAACTGGACTTTCTTTTTTCTTTGAAAATGTTTCACTTCTCATCCAAGTAAAAGCTGCAATAATCTGCCTTATTTTAATTTAAGGGCTGAACATTTCTGAATTATACTTGCAATTAGAGTCTGATTAATTAAAGCAAACATTTATTCAGGCAAGAATTATTTTTATGATATTTGAATCAGTATTACTAGGTGATTTAGATATATAAAAATAGAATTAAAACTGTCAAGTCAATTGGCTTAATTCCTTTTTAAGCAAGTGTTAGGAGTATTTCAGATGCTTGAACAGATTCTAGAGATCCTAGTATATTGTCTTTATTATAGCTTATTTCATAAGAATACAAATGGTTGGATTTTTAGCTTCATGTATATTATCTTTGGTAAAGGCAGTGCTATCTATCTTATTAAGCATTTTTGGGAAGGGAAATATCTGAAATCTCAGTTATGTGTAGGTATTTAGCAAATTTTGAAATATGGTGGGACACTACAGACTATTTGCTTTTATGCAATAAATGTTGCTTTGAAATAAATATAACAGTTAATACATTTTCATTCAAGCCATAATCCAGCAATGATTTTAATCATGTCCTTATTTCAATTCTCTTAAATAGAAATGTGAGAAACAGTTATTTATCTAGTATCATTTTAATAATACTTCTATGTTTTCTAAAATATAGTGTATTAGGCCCCTCCAGTTATTTTTAATGTGCTTGCATTAATGAGAACCTGATGAAGCTCCAAATTTATTCCAAGATGGATGTAGGATTTATTTGTTCAATGAGTAGCATAAACTGTTACTATGTCTGTTTTCGGTTATCAAGCAACCACCATAGCAGTTGGACTTTTTAACTGATGTTTGTTCTGCAACACATCTTGGATGTCCAGTAAACAGACATCCTAGACAATTTAAAATTTTGTTTTCCGATTCTTCTAAAAAAGGCTTTATGCTATTTACATGGGGGAAAACAGAGAAAAGTGCTTCAATCTATACATACAAGTTCCTGAAAGTCCTAAAAGACATCTGTTATCTTTTCTGTAAAGAATGTTCTTCTCAATTAGTTATCTCATTTAATAAAAACTTGACATTTAAATAAGTTCTTATTTTAAATCAAAGGTGCTACTAAAAATCTGTTTTATTGAACAGATTTTCAGCTATAAAGAGAGAACTTTGAACTCATTTTGAAAAAGTTCTCATATTCTAGCTGTTGAAATTAGGTTTCATAATATGAAATATTAGGAAAACTCTGTATAAATATATGAAAAATGCTCATGTAGAATTAGATTGACTTATTTGTTGCAATTTGTCTTAATATTCAGTTTTATTCCATGTTGAGTTCCTGACTCATGACTTGCAAATCTCTTGCCTACAGTATTACTTTTTGCTGTTAATATTTCTCATAGGATAATGACTTTTGTGGGATATTTCCATTTGCTATCTCTGAAATAAGACTAGAAATCTAACTTTAAATTCTAATTTACTGTGTTGAAACAGAAAATTTCCTCTGTTATTTTCTAAATAAAAATTTGGAAACAGTATTTTGACTATTTAATATTTTTTAAGTATGTTAAAATGGATTGTGAGATGTTGGTTGCATTCTTTTTTTATTACACTCAAAACAAATATGAAGTATAACATCCCTCTACTTTGATGCCTTAATTATCCTATGAACTATGCCACAAGACATCTTTCACAATAATACATTTTTTGCATGGCTATTACTTGGGGCATCGGAATACTAGTCACCTGTTCTGTAACTAAAGTAAAAAAAAAATCTAAGAAGATTAGAAAAATCTAAGATGTATATGAAAGGGTTAAAATGTGAATAAAAAGCTTTTGGAAAACGCTGTTTTCAACTGCTTTCTGTGCTGGTTGAGTACTCTTATTTGGATAGCATCAGACTGAGAATACTACATTATATAAAAAGAAAATTAAACTTTCCTGCTTTTAAGAACTAGGAAAACCAGCTGTTTAACATTTGAAAGTAAGTCCTCTTGAAGAACAGATTACATTAGCATCATGCACAAACAGTATTTTCAATCCAAAACTGAAACAGTATGCTTTAAAATGAGTCTTAAACACATTTTTTCAAAGGCTTGCAAAATAGAGGTGTTTTCATTCAAAGAGTTCTTAGAATGGTTAATCAGAAGTCATTTAAGTCTACATTTTGATAATGTGATGCACAATCTCACTTGATACTGAATTATAGGACTGGAAGGGACCTTGGAAATCTAATCCAACCTCCTACTCAAAGCAGAAGTCTTTATACCATATCAGACAAATGGTGGTCGGGAGTTTTCTTGAAAAACTCCTGGAGGCACGTTGTTCCATTGATCAATCATTCTCACTGTTAGGAAATTCTTTACTTCCAGGTTGTATGCTTGATGTTATTCCAGCATGCTAGATTAAGATACGGTCAACTGGTTTGTGACTTGGGACACAAAACAGTCATTTTCACTTTGTATTTTACGACTAGCTTAACTGCAGCTTCTTAAAAGATGCGAGCCAGATGTGTGACAGACTGCACCCTGCATTAAAGGGGAAGGAAAATTGATCCCTCTATTGGTGTCCTCCAATTATGCTGAACTACAGTTCCTTAGAATTCCCAGGGAGTTGTCGAAGTCCATCATTTATGGAGCACTTTGGTGACAGGAGACGCCCGCCCCGTTGTGCGAGGAATTCTGAAGAGTATTTACATCAGAGGTCTTCCAACTTCGCAATTTTAAGACTTGTGGACTTCCAACTCTCAGAATTCTCCAGCCATCATAGCTGGCTGGAGAATTCTGAGAGTTGAAGTCCACAAGTTTGGGGACCCCTGACTTAGATTAAGGGAAACAGGTTCATTTTATGACCTGTGGACTTCAACTCCCAGAATTCTCCAGCCAGCCATAAAAGGAGCCACAGTTCCCCACCTCTGATGCCAGTTGTGCCCACCGCTCTATTATTTCTAATTGCAGTTCCACTGTTGCTACAAGGCATTCTTATCACTGTTATCGGACCGTATCCAGAAATAACGAGTTTGCCCGTCATCGAGAAATGACCCCACGCTAAACCTTATCGGTAGCTACCGCGGTTATCGCGTGCACCTTTTCCAAGGCAACGGAACACCGGCAAGTGGGAACCTCATTCTCTGCCTCGATTGGGTCCGAACGGGGCGGAGCGAGGTTACGTCACTTCCTGTTTAGTTCCGGGGTCGGCCAATTACACGTCAGCTAATTCAACTCCTACTCCTTTCTTTGGTGACAGGAGACGCCCGCCTTTTCCGGCCCCGTTGGGAGCCGCTCGTTCCGCAATATGGTGAGTTCCCACCTTGGGGGGCGGAGGGAAGTTGAGGGCCTCGAACGCTGCGTGGCGACTCGGTGTCCACGGTGGTGCAACCGTGAGAGGATGCTAGGAGGGGGACGTTGACTGGCTTCCCAGTTCTGAAGGAGGGGAGTTCCCTGCAGCAGGGAAAGGTGGCTGTCAAGACTGGAGAATAGCTTTCCAAAGCCTTTTTGCGCAGAAAGTTCCAAGTGTGTGTAGAAGGCGGTTTGTTAATCTGTGCTGCACTGGAGAGTCCTGTTTCAGGTTAAAAGGGGGAAATGTAAGTGGGTTGCAGCCCGCTGTATCCCATGTGTGGGGTTTCCTTGAGAGGAGGTGTGGTGCAGTGGCTGGAGGGATGGCTTGGCTCATCAAACCAGATAACCTGGAAGCGTTGTTTAATTAGGAATTTAGAATAATAGAGTTGGAAGAGACCTTGGAGGTCTTCTAGTCCAAACCCCCCCCCCCCCCGGTCCAGGCAGGAAACCCTACAAAACTTCAGACAAATGGATATCCAACATCTTAAAAACATCCAGTGTTGGAGCATTCACAACTTCTGGAGGCAAGTTGTTCCACTGATTAATTGTTTTAATCACATGTCATGAATTTGATCGATAATTAATAGTTGTTTTTAACCACATGTCATGAAAAAGGTATACTTGCTTCCCTTAGCCTCTTACACTATAATACATCCTTCTATGAAAGAGCAAAAGAATAATTTGCTAGTGAATAAATGACCACCTGTAGTCTCTGTTCAAGAGATTGGAGCAAACGGCTTGCTGAGTGGTCTGGGTTCAGATCCTTTTAAAGCCATAAAAATCCTAAAGTACCCATAAGGTGTCTGCTTTGAACCTAAGAAATGTTATGGTGATTATAAAGCCACCTCAAGACACTTGAATTCTTAATAGGGTAAAAATGCAATGAGTGAATATTTTAAAGTTAGCTGGCAATACAGTGGACATGGAAAGTATACGGCTCTGTTAAAATGCCTGGTTTTTGAGATATAAAATCAGACCAAGATAAATCACTTCAGATTCCCCCCCCCCATCTCCAGTGTAATATATAAGTGTCCAATTCAATTGAAAAACAAAATGAAATCTTTTGTGGAGAGGAAATAAAACATTACAATAATGTGGTTACATAAAGATGCACACCCTTAAACTACGGTAATACTTTGTTGAAGCTTCTTTTGATTTTATGACAGCATTCAGACTTTGGGGATAGGGGCCTATCAGCATGGAACATCTGGCCTTGGGAAACTTTGCCTGCTCTTCCTTGCAAAAACGCTCCAAATCTGTCAGATTGCAAGGGCATCTCCTGTGCACAGCCCTCTTCAGGTCATCCCACAGATTTTAAATTGGATTTAAACCTGGGCTCTGGCTGGTCCATTCCAAAACTTTGATCTTCTTTTGATGAAGCCTTTCTTTTGGAGGTATGCTTTTGGTTGTTATGTTGAAAGTTGAAATGCCTCTTCATCTCCAGCAATTTAGCAGAGACCTGAAAGTTTTGTGGCAACACTGATATTTGGAACTGTTCATAGTTTTGATTAAAGGTCCTATTCCAGCTGAAGAAAACAACCCTAAATTATAATGCTGCCATCATCATGCTTCAATGTGGGTAAGGTATACTTTTGGTGACGTGTAGTGTTGTTTTTCCACCAAACATATTTTTTGGAATTCAACACTGATCAACACTGATCTTGTCATCTTCAGACCGTAACACATTTTTTCTTCATGTTTTTGTTAGATTTGATGTAGGTTTTTAGAAAATATAACTGGGCTTGGATGTTTTTCTTTGTAAAAAAAGGCTTCCATCTTGCCATCCTATCCCATATCTCAGACGTAGGAAAAATACAGGAGTTTGTTGTCACATGTAGTATACAACCAGTACTTGTCAGAAATTCCCGCAACTCTTTTAATGTTGCTATAGGCCTCCTGGCAGTCTCTCAGACCAGTTTTCTTGATTTTTTCATCAATTTTGGAGGTATCTCCAGTTCTTGATAATGTCACTGTTGTGCGATATTTTTTCTACTTGTTAATGATTGTCTTCATTGTGTGAGGGGGCAGTGGTGGGTTCTGGATCCTGTTGCAACTGGTACGGTACAACGGGGACCAGTGTCCACCACATGAATGCACATAGTGCATGCATGCGTCCTTACCTCTTGTGATGCCTCCGCAACACTTCTGCTGCTCAGTGGAGAGTTGCACAGGCGCTGTGCGCTCCATGTGTGTGCTTGGAAGTGCCAAAGAGCTCAAATACAGGTAAGGAGCTCTGGCGGGTGGGTGGACCCTCCAGAGCACTGTACCGGAATGGTACCCAGTGCTCTGGGCAGGCACCGGTACACCTGTACCGGGGCGTACCTCCTGCAACCCACCACTGGGGGGGGATTTATACCCTTCTTCTGAAATGAGATCCCTTTATACTTTGTAAGCTCTTTACAGACTTTTTGCTTAAGAGGCAATTGAGTAAATAGCATAAAAATCCTACTAGCAGTGCTGGACTTTATATGGACTTGATCAAATCACTTTAATTGATGGCAAGTGTGTACTGACTACTATTTACCATCAGTTTGAATGTGATTGGTTAATTCTGAACACAACCATATCCCTACTTATAAGAGGGTGTGCACAGTTATGCAGCCACATTATTCTAATATTTATTATTATTTCCCCCCTAAATGTTTTCAGTTTGTTTTTCAATTGAATTGTAGAGCGTATATCTTGGCCTTCTTTTTTTTTACATATCAAAAACCTAGCATTTTAACAGAGGTAAGGTACACATTTTATATAGACCAGTGGTTCCCAATGTGGGGCCCACACCCCATAGGGGGGCAATTTGATTTTTAATGGGGGAAATATGAACCTTGTTTAAACCAAGTTAATGGCCTTTTAGGCTTCTCTGTTTGAGTAGAGTTCACTTTTTGAGTAAAGTAAGAATTATATGTCACGGGGCATCAGGATTTTAGAGATGCTTAGGTGGGGCAAAAAAAGGTTGGGAATCACTGATATAAACTGTATATATTAATGGATTTACCGTACCATCAGTGAGTGTTTTGTTACTTTTTAAATGTTAGCATGGAGATTATATTTATTGTGATAGATTGCATGTAGAAATCAAATTCATGAATTGGAATGTTAGAAAAAAATAGAAAATTTAGTAAACAACTATTGCTATCTTCTTTGTAGGGAACAATATATTTGTTTCGCAAATCACAGCGGTCTCTTCTGGGCAAGCTAACACAGGAATTTAGAACAGTAACTGCTGATCGAAGGGTAAGTGTTTGCATTTACGGGCAAGAAAATAATTTAATACATAGATGCTTATTTTTAGAGTCTTAAACATGTATACAGAATCAATGACTCTGATTTGTTACTCCATCACTTTTAACCTATTTCCTGTTCCAGTTGCTCCCTATACTTTCCTTATATTTGTTCCTTTGTTACTGGTAAACCTTTTTTATTCTTGTAAATTGCATAATAACTGTAACTTCGATGTTATGAGATGTATCTAACATACGATTATTATTGAGCAACATTATAGGATAGAGAGATTGAAATATGCTTAATATTTATAAGCAAGCCTTTGACATGGAAGTGGCTTTTGGCTGATGGAAGCAAGCTGAGATTTTATTATTATTTTCTGGAATTTTCTAATAGGATTTAATTGAGTTTTCATTGTGTTACATAATATTTTATAGTTATTTCTTTTAGCCCTGTTGAATGTCATGTGCTGATGGAAGTAGAATGTCAGTCTGACAAATAAACAAATGGGGAAAATGTTCCAGTCAGTATTTTCTTTATTAGTTGTGAATATCTGAGATTTAGCTTTTTCAATTTGTTACATCTATCCGTTTATCTAAGTCTGTGTCTTTTTAACTTTTCTTTGTTAATAGTGCAACTGTCAACATGCATTCATTTTATTTTTATTGAGTTTGATTAACAAATAGTATTCTGGGCCAAGGAACTCTGTGCAATGCTGAAGAGAAAAAGCTGTTGAACTTAGATGAACAGGTAGTCCTTGACCCATTTTTAATGACTGTGTGAAGCTATAACAGCACTAAGAAAAGTGACTCATGACCAGCCCTTGCATTTACAACCATCTCAGCATCCACACAGTCACAAGATCAAAATTTGGCTGCTTGGCAATTGGTATGTATTTACCATTGCAGTGTCTTAAGGTCACATGATTTCCAATTATGACCTTCCTAGAAGGCTTCTAACAATCCAAATCAATGGGGAAAGCTGGATTCACTAAACTGTAGTGATTCAGTTAACTGTGGCAAAAAAGGTTGTAGAATTAGGCACAACTCACTTAACAATCACCTTGCTTAGCATGAAAAAATCTGATTCTAATAATCATAAGCCGAAGACTACCTGTTGGTCAATAAATCACTATTTGAAAAATTATGAATACATTGATCCTAGACTATGCTCTGGCATTCTTTTTTCAGCAAAGAGATTAAAGCCATGGGAAACTTGAGCTGAATGTTCAATATTTTATCTGTAGATTATAAGGATTTTTTCCCCAATAAAACCCTCTTTACTAAACTTGTTTCAACTCTTGTTATTTATAGTCATGGAAGATCTTGCTGTTTGGTACAATAAATATATTATGTACTGCATTCCTGCTTATGTGGTGTAGTTCTACAAACAGCATAGGTATGTTATCCTTTTAATGAGATGATTGAGCTATACAAAAGCTGTTTAATATTGACATAAAATTGTATTTGTAAGCATTATTGATAGCTAGCTTTTTTTTTTTACTTTTTCTGTTCCTAAAGTCATTCTTATTATTTGATGATGTGAAAGGATATTAAGATAAATCAAAATTAATTTTACTAAATGTGAAACTTTGCTTACCTTTATTGATGCCCACAATTCTATTAGATGGATGCACGTGCTTTATGATAAAATTGTGCTAAAATATCTAAAAATTGAAACAACTATTGCAGGTACAGATAGTCCTTGTATTAGGACTACAATTTGGAACTGGAATTTTCATCTCTAAATGACATGTTTGTAGAACACAATGTGATTTATGCCTGTATTACTTAGTGACAGCAATCCCTGCAGTCTCCGTTGCCATTGTTAAGTCAAGATCATGGATCATTAAATGACCACCTTGTCACAAAATCCTGCTGACTTCTAACATCCGATCAGTGTAAAAAGCTAGCAGGAAATTGCAATTCCCAGATGGCTTGCAAACAGGCTGGCAAACAGGAAGTGGCTGCTGATGGATGGAGAAAGATGCATGAATGGACAGAGAAGCAAGGTACAAATGCAACGAGGCTTGGAAGGTGCAGGAAGATGTGCAGGTGGCCCACAAACTGTGTTTTCGTAATTGTGGGAAGTTCCAACCATCACTGGTTGCTAAATACCCAGATTGTGATGACAAAACAATGGAGCTACCGGAATGGTTGGAACTTTGAAGACCAGTCATAAGCACCACTTTTTCAGCACGGTCATAACTTTGAACAGTTACTGAATGAGTGATCATTAACCGAGGGCTACCTACCGTATATATTAGACTGTCTATGTCATTCTTAAATTGTGCAGCATAGATTATCTTTAGTGCTCCTTGTTATTGCTTTTTGTCTGGAGACACAGGCTATATAGACTGATTTGCAGTTTAAAACTTTTATTTTCACTTTCTGTATGAAAAACCCCACATAATGACTCCCATCACATACCCAGGTATACCTATCCAACTCAATGTCTTGTTTGTTTTGGTGGGGATGGGGATAAAACATTGAAGGAGGCTATAGATAGGAATAGCAGTGTATAACTCTTTGATTAATGTTGTATAGGTTCATGACTGAAGATCGGTCTACATTTTTATTTGCATAATACACAGATAACTTTTAAATTGTCATGCCCAATTTTCTTGGGACCGCAGTTTTATATCTTCAGATGGAGAAGTTATATACTAATGATCTTGAATGTGTCTGGAGGTACTAATACTGACTCTTCCTGTCACTATTATGTGATCTTTATTTATCATTTAGAAACTGTTCATCTTCCTCATAGAGGGACTCTGGGCAGTATACAAATATTAAAAACATAGAACATTAAAAACCTGAAAATTGAATATAAAAACTTAAAATAGTTAAAAACCTACTGAAAATATTGCACATTATTTTAAGGAAATGTGACAGTTGGTAGATAAATGTTTTTCCACTCCTGCTCTAGGCATTGATCTAAAGGGCAGAAATGTAAGAGAGATGCTCTTCTGCTCTCAAGAATCTATTTTGTAACAGTATGCTTCCTCCCTTAATTGTCTGCTGCGGCTCTATGTTGCTAAGATTTCCCACAATAGTGGCCTTGAGTTGTCTTAAGAACCTCCTTACAGTTATGATTCTGCCAAACTATGTAACTTGCATAACCACTTTGACACATCCGTCTTATGCAAGGAACAATTTACCCTTCACCAAGAACCAATGAATATGCACTATTCATATATTTTATTTCTTTTCCTTAACTTCTTCAGTCTTCACTCTGTAGTCCTCAATCTCACAGCGCATACAAAACTTCTGAAATCCTAGCAGTAAATCCACCAACTCCTCTGTTGAATATCCACTATTATGGCATTCGCAATAACACCTGAAAACTCCCATACAAAATTCACAAATAACCTCCAAACCTTGACCGATGCCACCATACAAAAAAAGTCCCAGAGGTCTAAACAAGTTTCTTGACAAGCTTTGTGATTTGGTAGATGCATATTTATTAAATAGGAAATTGCATAAAGCCCAACAATTGTTTATTAAAAGCAACAGTACATTTATTTACTTACAGGCAAGTTAACTAAATTATTTTCAACATTTGTTTATGTCACAGTAAAATGGCCATCTTCTTTCCACAGCTTTAACTGCATATACCTATCTAACAATCTTTGATCTTTTCAGGTATGTTTCCTTTTTTTCATCAGTTAATTTTGTAACACTTGTAAAAATAATGTCCTTTTATCCAAATCCATGGGTTATGGTAAAAAGCTTTTAATATTCCCTAATAAATCCTGTTTCTCTTAGTTAAGTAAAATGCAGTCCCATTTGTATCTATTTAAGATTAAATCTTAAGTGGATTGGATTGCCAGATATATGATATAGGATTGCACCCTAAGTGACTTTTCAATGCATAGGAGATAAGTCCATAAAAATAGATCCCACTGTTTTCTAATGTCACATACAGCACAGAGAGAGACATTTTTCAAAGATCTGCAAACAAAGGAGATTTAAGCATGCTTAAGTCCCATTATGACAGCAGTATATTTTGTCTTTAATCCCCACTTTTGTTTTCTATGCAATTTGGTGGTAAAAACTATTTGCTTTTTAAATAAATGACAAGCCTTTAAATATCCCTGTCAGCCCCATAACATAGGCCAGGTCAGGAAACCACAGGATATCTACTGGTTCTAGAAACAACTGGATCTCTACTATATTGCTGTAAAGTATAATAACAAAATCTTGTATGCCTAATAGGTTTCTCTTTGGTCTGTCGTATATTAAAGAGAATCAAAGCGGGGTGATCTTGAATATCATTTTCACCCCCTCTTTCTCAGGACTGAGTTGGTGTTTACATAACAACTCCTGCTTTTTCAAGATTAACTCATACTCACCTACATTAACTGAGATTGCAATACTCTTATAAAAAAATAAGTCTGTCAACACAATGGAATTTAATTCTGACTAAACATATGTAGGGTATTACCACTGCATTAATTGATTTAAAGAGACAGTTGAACAGAAAATCTGACACAACCTGAAAAAAGCACCCAATTTGCGGACTTTAGATGCAAGAGACATGCCCATTGTTTCTGAAATAGTCTAGACAGTTTTCATCAATTTGCATCATTTATATCAATCCACTTTATTTACATAATGACATAATTATATATTTTAATGAAAATTACATACATTTGGATTAAATAAAAATTCATATTTCATATACCGACCTCCCCTTCAGCAGGATGTTAAACTAAGGATTTATTTTATTGGCAATTCCTTAATATGTTAAATGATAATTGAATGTTGAAATTCTGGATTTATTTTATATAATTTTTAATAGCTACATTTCTCTTATTTTAATTTTTGTTTCATTTTTTATTTAGCTTAATAACATGCTTAATAAGTTATTGGGTGATGATGAAGAAGCCTAGTTCCTCATATTCATTTGGGTAAGTTGGATAATTAATATTTTGTTTCTTTTGAAAATATTATTTTACTATGAAATAAACATGTTATTAATTTATTAGATCAATTTTCTTTATAAAGAGATTTTATAAATTCAAGAAAATTATAATGCACACGTTAAAAGAGCATTATATGTAATGTTCAATACTGTACTGATATGTGCCCAAGAAATTAAAGGGTGCTAATTTGAAATATGCATATTATATTTATTTAATCAAATATGATATTAGCAGCCCAGAAATCACCAGTCTGTGATTGATAGAACAGATCAGGCTCTATGCAGTTTTATGTAGACTCTGGGGCCCTTATATAGTTTTATTCTCTTTATGGAAGTAAATCTTTCTTATCACATAAGGGGGAAAGTGCATTTTTAATTTGCAAGAATGGAAATTTCTTTTTACATTTCTTACTAGATGTGTTTAATGTAATCTGTATTTTTGAAATCTCTGATGCCTTGGAGTTCAAACTGTAGCTAAATGAAGCTGTAATATGCACGGTTTTGTTTCAGTTAGGTGTAGTAAACTGGTATCTATATGCAATCTCCTTTCAGAGCCATTTTCTTTTATTAGTCATATAAGATTTTATAATTTGCGCTTGTCATACAAATGTATTATCCAAGCTACTTATGTGAATTAAATTTACGTTATAAAATGTATCAAGAATAAAAGCAACAATATAAATACAAATTGCAACAAACAAAAAAAGTAAGTTCATAATGTTGCTGAGATAACAATAGGACATCTTTGTGAAGTCCTCGAGAGAGAGGAGCTAAACCTAAGTTAACACTTTGTCCCTTATTCAGCCTTTGCAAATTCATTATGAACAGATAGCAGAGGATACATAGCTTTTCATCAACCTCAGTAACGTAAAATAATCCTATCTGCCACAAAGCTAAAATTAAGCTATCCAAACTTTAAGGCGCCCAACCTGCTTTTTTTTAACTGCATGTAAAATCAAAACTATTCATGCGTGGTGTTGCCTAACAATGACACCCTAATTGCTAGGTGGCATGAATTAAATCATAGAACTTAATAGAACAGAATAATTCCAAAATACATGGAAATTATTCAGCTGCCCAACTTATCTGGCCTTCCCTTAACTTAACTTTTAAAAATGTTTTAATAAAAAGAAAATAACAGCAAAAGTAAATAGCACATGTTAATTTTCTAGCATACCTTCTTGCACCCACCTCAATGAATGCATTATACTTTCTGATTAATAGTCTTTATTATTTGCACTGATTTTTAAATGCTTAATTTCCAAAACTGCAGATTTGAGAGATTTGAAGTCCTAGCAGTATTTGCTTCTACGGTTCTTGCACAACTTGGAGCACTTTTTATACTTAAAGAAAGGTATTATTGTGCTTATTATTTAATCATTTTCAAAGATAATAGTATTTCCAGTTCTAGAAAACTTTTTTTAAAAAAAACAGCAGCTACAAAGGATAATACGATGTTCTCCATGGATACAGCAGGATGGCTCAGGAGTGAGTATTTTCATAGCCTGATTGGTCGAGAGACTGAGTCAATAATTCAGAAGCCATGCCTATGACTCTCCTTCTTCCTTGGCCCAGATTAACTCAGTCTGGTCTAAGAGAAGAAGTATTTTCCTTGGCTCCACTTCTGAATTAATTTCTCAATCCTTGAACAATTTTAAAAAGAAAATCAGATTAATTGAACAATTCAATTCTAAATTGCTGGAAGTTCTAGAGAGGCAGTCTAACCCCACAAGTGGAAGATCCTTGCCTGACTGGCCTCAGGGAGCAGAGGGATCCTTGCGAAGGTTGAGAGGTTCCTTAAAATCATCTGTTTGGGCTTCCTGAGGCAGCTGCACAAACAGTGGTGGCTCCAGAGTTCCACAGAGAGGAGCAGTGGCCATTTTGGGTTCCGAAAGCACAGGCAGCTTGTGGCGGCCATTTTAAGCACCACCATGTGGAAAGAACTGCAATCAGCTTAGAGATAAGCCGATCACTTTGATCTGAGTCTGAAGAGAGTTGCAGAAGAAAAGCCTCAGACATTGTTTGGAGCACCACTGCTGTTATCAAGGGCCATGAGTGGCAGAGCCTGGCTTAGCCATGCCTCGCAATAGCCCCAGTAGGCAGGCTGGCACTTCCAATGCCCAGAGCCAATCCAGCCCACCCAGGAAGTCCAAGTCCAAAAGAGGCAGAGCCCCTGTGGTTCAACGCCAATCCAGGGCAGTGGAGAGGGATGAATAAGGCAGGCAGAAAGCCCTAGAAAAAAGAGTGGCCAGAGCTGAGAGGCTTTTAGTCTCTGCAGACCGCAGCATCAGCCCTGCTCATAGGTCCAGATCCATCAGGAAGAGAAGAGCCCTTTCCCTTTCTCCCCAACGCTCTGGGAGGGGCAGGAAAATTCCCCCCCCCCTGTCTGCTAGAAATGTGGGTGAGTTACAGGGTAATCCCTTTGGCTGTACCACCTCCAGCATGATTCCTCATACCTCTGTAGCTCCTAGGGGTCCTCTGACCATTAGGGATAAATCCCCTTCAAGGGATGAGTCACTCCCTGAGGATTTCATGCAGGACATCCCTGAGCGCATGCAACAAATCAGCGCACAGGCCATTTCACATGGCATTGCCTCTGGCCTACGCCATCAAGACAAGGCCCCTGCCAAACAACCTGAGAACAAAGGGCATAGCTCCATACGCAGGGAGACAAGGGCCCCTACTGAGGTCAAGCCTACCTCACCTTCGGTAGCCAGTGAAGCATCCTTGTTGGGAGAGGAGCCCCAGAGGGACCTTGATTTTCAGAGGACGAGGAGTCTTCCAAAACAGACCCTCCTGCATTCTCTGGCTGTTTTCCTCCATCGCTGTTTAAGCCCCTCCTTTGCAAGGCCAGGGCAACAGCTGAATTGGAGTTACCTCCCTAGGTTCCTCCTGCTCAATCACCTACAGCTCAACCTCAGCAGGGCAAGAAAGGTACCCTATTCTCTCAGCTACAACAGGACAAGGAGGAGATACCTGTCCCAGAACTTTTTTCCAAGGTTGTCAAAAATCAGTGGACCCGCCCAGGGGCGTTTCCCAACCTAGGGGATAGTGACAGCCAATTCTATAACATGGATAAAACTTTCACCAACATCCTTCAGGTTCCAACAGTTGATGAGCCCTGGCTACATTCTCTGTCCTAGTGGCGGGGGATATTGCTAACAACGTCAAACCCGAGGACAGGAACGTGGAGCTCACCCTCTGCAAAAACTTTCAGGTGACTGCCTAGGTAATTAAAGCTGCCTCAGTTGCCTCATTCTTCAATAGAACATCCTTGTTGTGGCTACAACAGGTTCAAGAACAAATCTTCCCTCAGGACGCACGCCTCCAGCAGGACTTTAATAAACTGCTGGCTGCCAGCTAGTTCTCAGCGGACGCCACCCTCACAGTGGTGTAGTTCTCTTCCTGGGCCCTGTCATCGTCTGTTGCCACCAGACGTCTGATCTGGTGGCACAACTGGCAGGCGGACGCTAAGTCCAAGTGGAGGTTAGCGTCTGCACCTTATTCTGGGGATCCTTATTTGGAGACTCTCTTGACCCAATATTGGTCGAGAACAAAGATAAAAAGAAAGTCCTCCCCACCTCGCCACCAAGCGGCAGAACAATGGCCGGCACCTTATTTTCGCAGACCGGCCTACAGACCTATAGACCACGAGACACCATCTCATAGGTACTATCAGCCTCACCCGGCTAGACAGGCAGATAGGGGGTTTAACAGGGACAGACAGAGGTTTCAGCCTCAGTACCAGAACCACTATCAGTCCCAAGGCATGAGGTCCTTTTGATGGGGAGGCAGCCATTCCAGCTACAAAGGATAATAAGATGTTTTATTCACAGTAAACATCATAGATTTGCTGGTGCATGAAGGACTATATATGTGACTAACAGATTTATTGTGTCTTTTCAGTGCTGAACGATTTGTTGAACAGCCAGAGATTCATACGTAAGCCTTTTAAATTAACTAATAATAAATATTACAAGTATATAAAATTGGCATAATGAATAGGGCCATTAGTACATTACTTTATCTGTTAAAGCAGAAAACTGAAAATTAAATGCTGTCATGACTTTTAGGTCAGTGACAAAAATCCACCTGAATTTGTTGATCTGGGATACTTGTTTAATACAAATGGATTTTATATAGAGATAACTTTAAGTCATACATGCAATAAATTGGCAGACGTCTTTTTAAAAGGCTTTGTCTGATTTATATTAAATAATAGAAGCTTAAATTTAATGTTATTTGTAATTTCATCATAGTTTTGGGTTCCATGGCTACTAAAAGAAATGTAAAATTTTTGTTTTAGATGTTAGATTTGTCTGGAAGTTGTGAGGGGTTGGATGGGAGACAACTTGCTAAATTTGAATCCTAGCAAGACAGAGTTTGTCCATTAAAGTGCTCTGGAAGCTCCACTATATCTCTTGATGAGGAATCATTTCCCTTGAAGGGCTGGCTCACAAATTGAGCTCTTACTTAAGCAGCAAGTTGAAACCACAGATGGTAGAACCTTTGGCCAGCTTTGGCTAGTATGCCATTTGGAGCTCTACCTGGGGCAAGACAATCTTGCTACAGTGATTCATGTCCTTGTTCCCATTTATTTATATTACTGTAACACTCTCGATGTGGGGTTGCCTTTAAAGACAATTAGGAAGCTTCAGCTGGCCAAAATTGCAAAATTGCCTGTGTACTGTTTTACATTTGCCTGTGGGACTATACTACAGACCTTGCATTGCCTTCCTATCAGATTGTTGTTGCAATTTAAAGTATTGATGTTAACATAGAAAGGCCTCTGACTTGGCACTAAGTTACATTCTTGTTCACCCACTAAAATGAGGTTGGATTGTTTAGTCTTAAGAATTCCATCAGTAAATGCTTCCCCATTTTGTGCTGGGGCAGAAGGCTAAGATGCTGCTTTTCCACGAAAGAATGGCCTCCCACTGTCATGTAGGCTGACTCCAACTTTGGCTGCCATCCAGAAGCACTTGAAAAATGATATCTTCTGAAGGGCTATTGAAACTTGAGGTCTACTTTGTAGGTTCTATAGTTTTTGTAAGTTTCAGGGTTTTTATGATTGTAACTGGGCTCCTAGATGTTTTTATTTATGTATTTATTTATTTAATGTATATGCCGCCCATCTCATTCAACAACTCTAGGTGGCTTATAGCATAATAAAAAGATAACACAAAACAATTTAAAAATTAAGATAGATTAAAGACTAAAAAAACCAACAGAACAGGTGACATGGGGTTGGGCATCTCTCTATTAAAGACTCACGCATTCCCATAAAACCTCTGAAAGTCCTGTACAGCAGCACAGAAATTTAATAAATCTCTCAGCTAATAAGTTCTCTATTTACATAAGAGTTGTATATAATTAAATGGAATCAGGTGAACTTAAAAAAAACAACCACTGTAGTTAAATGGAGCCTAATGGTAATGAAGAATAAATAAAATACCTGTACTTTGTACCTGACAATATGCTGTATTGATAAAGATTTTTTTTTAGGGGTCGATTGCTGGTTGGTACCTTTGTGGCACTCACTTTCAACTTGTTCACAATGCTTTCAATTAAGAACAAACCATTTGCTTACGTGTCTGAAGGTACATAATTTTTTTGAAAAATAAAATATGTATTTTAATTTAATAAAAGTTAAAAAAATGATATTATATTAATTAGTAGCCAAATGTTATTTGTTGTTGTCAGCAAACACACAACTTCCATCCCTTAAATCTTTGATAATACTCAGAAGGACTAAGAAGAAACTAGATGTATAGCAGAGGCATCCTCATTTTCAATACCTTAGAAAATGTGAAAAAGGGTAACAATAACCGCATTGCAGGTGCTAACTCCCTGGTTGGGGATCTCTGCACTGCTGGATTTTCCCTTTTGATTATTTTGATTTTGGAAACTGTCTTATCTAGATGATCTAGATTAAAAAAAAACATGGTTATGTTTATGCTCAACTATGCAAATGACTTTGGATTTCTACATCTGCATATTTGAAATGTTAGGGAGTTGCAAGATATGGACAGGCCTGCAAGCCCTGTACCCAAATGCCTGCTAAGAGAGAACAAATGCAGCAAGAGGAAGTGCAGGTACTCCTTGACCTATGACCACAATTTCAGCTGTTAAGTATCAAAGTTGCTAAGTGAGTCGTAGCCAACTTTATCACCTCTTCTGCCATGGTTGTTGTGTGAATTACTGCAACTGTTAAGTGAACCCAGCTTCCCCCATGCATTTGCTTCTCAGAAGCCAGCTGGGAAAGTGGCATGTAGCGATCTCATGATGCCAGGATGCTGCAACCATTGTAAATATATCCTGGTTGCCAAGTGCCTGAATTTTGATCATGTCACCATTGGGGATGCTGTGACGGTCCTAAGTGCAAGGATTGGTCATAAGTCACTTTTCAGTGCGGTTGTAACTTTAAACAGTTGCTAAATGAATGGTTGTAGGTCAAGGATTACCTCTAATTTAAACTTGTTTGCCCAAATCAGTTTAATCTTCTTTCAGTGCAACTTCCTTAGTACAATTTATGCAAATTCTTAACAAGAAAAAAATATATGTAGAACTGTTAGGGACCCTCATATGCCCTTTCATGTTCCATCGCAAATTCTTTCTGACTTAAGGGTGGACTATGAAAATTCTTCAGGTCTTATATTTAAGTGTACTGTAACAGATGTGTGATTTGGGTGGTAGTTTAGTCTTGCAATAACATCTAGAAATAATCTTGACTTCAAGTTCTAATAATCTTTTTCAATTGCTCTTGTGATTCCGGTTAATAGTATTTTGAAAACATAATCATGCTGCATTATAATTGAATAAAGTTTTTTATGTCTTTGTTTTTAACGCAGTTTGACCATAATTATAAAATTGTGCTTTCAATTAGTAGAATAATATATTGTTTACTTTAATTTAAATTTACCTTTAGGCTGATTTTAAAGGTAGAACTTCCTTTAAATATACACTGTAGTAAAACAATAAAGGAATTCCATTTACCCAGCACTCCAGGAATACATTTTTTTTTAAAAAGTCAATGAATACTTAGAAGATTATTGGCTTGTTTAAATAGGTTTGTTTTTTTTTGATAATGAGGAGATAATGTGCTAATAAAGTAAAATTTTCAGATAGAACTTTTGCCCTACAGTTGAACTTGATACAGATTTGAGCAGGATTATATTAGACTTAAGATATTTTGAATGTTCTCTTAATGAGCAATTACACTATTCTCTGCAGCGGCAAGTACAAGTTGGCTTCAGGAACATGTTGCAGATCTCACTAGGAGGTAAGTTAGAAAGAAAGGCCTTCTAAATCAGAGTGTGCTATTTTTTTTGGCCTGAAGGATGTATTTCTAATTTTGACATCATGGTGAGGCAGGAGAGACTTTTTTTTATTAACAAAATAGCTCTATTGTTAAAACACCCATCAGGTGGATGAGTGATGTGGTAGTTTCTTGTCATGTTTTAAAAGTGATAATCCTGAAACTTCAAGACACTTGTTTTCAAACTTGACAACTTTAAGATATGTGGACATCAACTCCCAGAATTCCTCATTGAGCATCTTACCATGTTTGAAAAACATTGCTGTAGGACTTTATGTAGTCTCAAACTTTTTTCCTACCTCTTACGGTGTAAAGCACAGGTAAAATAACTTTTCTACAGGCTAAGAAAAAAAATCAAAATTCTGGTTCAGTCCATTTCTAAAACATGGCTCATTCCAGGTGGTCCCAGAATTGGAAGGTTGGGTCCCCATGCCTCCAAATTCAAGGTGTGATACTTAGGTTATCCATATCTCTTTTATCTCCTAGATCAGAGTTGTCAAACTCAATCATGTCATATGATATATAGAGACATATCGAGACTTTTTTGTGGAGCTGGGGTGGGCGTGGCCGAGCATGATGCCAATTTGACACCCTTGTCTTAGATACTTTCTCTCACTACCAGCTTACCTTACCATAGTCTTTCATTGTTTTAAAGAAAATGTGGGTTGAAGCTATACACTGTTTTTATTTTCTAAGAATGCATATCGGAGCTCTCTTGTGATGCAAATATGATACTAGAGGGTGGTGCTTACTTTGAAGCATGTCAGCTGGTCCAACACCCACCCACCCACCCACCCCAATTTGTAAAAATGAATTGCTAAACAGAGATGGTATTTAGAAGGTATATCATCTTTATCTGCATTTGCACTTAATATTAGTTTAAAAACCTAATGCGCTTGCATAGCCAATTCTAGGTATTAGCTTGGTCTTTGAAAGAGAGAGTTTCTAGTATGGGTTTTAAGCAATAATAAATTTAAAACAGAAGAAAGCAAACACGATTTTAAAAAAATAGTTCTTTCTTATGCTAAATTCCGGTAGTTCCCTGAAAATAGCTGGAAATTTCTGTTTCTTAGCAACTTTGTACTGTGACATAGACAGAGCTAATGAGACTAGCAGCCCAAGTTTGTGGGTGTGGGCCACTGTGACATTCTTTTGATTTGTTGCCATTGCCAAATATATATTGTTTGGAAGTTATACTGTGGAAATTTGATTTATTGAAATGGCATCTTCTTGTCTTTTTTGTTTATAATCACTTTCTCACGGAAGGGTGTTGGTTTCTATTTTTAAACTATGTTTATTTTTTCTTTAGGCAAATGGCCAGATAATTTGTGTTGAATATAAAGAAGGTTGACAAATTGTTATAATCAAAGTCACAGCTCAAGAATATGAAAATAATTGAGTTTGCTAAAATAATATTAGATTACATTTTGTTCTGCTGAAAGAGGGCACGTTCCTTTTCACCCATTTATGAGTTAATATGAAAGTCTTAAGTGGTAAAAAGCAAATAGTATCAAATTTCCTTAAAGTCATGTTCCTGTTATCTAATAATCATTGGGTACACAAACTGTCTTAATGTTTCTTGAAAAAAGCTGTATCCTTACAATTCAACATACTCATAAAACTTGTTAAAATATGCAGATAAGACATGTAGAGTACCTAAAATGTAATCCTAACCTAAAACATTATTAATGTTCAGATAGGATTATATGGGTGAAGATTGTCTTTTAGAGAACCTGGCATAAATTGGGCACAGATTTAACGATTAATACAAATCTTAGTTGCAGTTGGCAAGATGCTAATAGCAATAGACCAAACTGTTTAATATTTGAATGCTAATTCAGAGTACTAAAATTTTGTTTTAGAATAAGACAATGGGAGAAAAAAACACTTTTGGTAGCCAGAAAAAATGCATTGACATATACCTGTAGCGATGAGGAATTGAATTTGATTATATGGATTCAAACTCTTTTTTTTACTTAGCTCTAGATTATCTTCTTTTCCAACAGCATTCTAAAATTTCAGATGAAGATTTTTATTTTATTTTTATTTTTTGGGATTTTTTGCATCAGAGTTATCCCATTGGTATATTTCAGAGAGCAACTGTAGGAGATACTGCCATATGCATAATAAGAGTGTGCTGCCTCTTAGCTTTCTTCACTAATTGATACTATTTATTGTTACTTTTAGCTTGTGTGGTATCATTCCTGGGCTGAGTAGCATCTTCCTTCCACGTATGAATCCATTCATCTTGATTGATCTTGCTGGGGCTTTAGCTCTTTGTATTACATACATGTTAATCGAAATTAAGTAAGTACTGTTCATTGGAATGATAACATTTGACAGAAGCTTGATACTGAAAAACAGGGATGCCTATAATGTTATATTTTTCTCTTTCAGTAATTATTTTGCAGTTGATACAGCTTCTGCAGTGGCTATTGCTTTGATGACATTTGGTACCATGTATCCCATGAGTGTCTACAGTGGAAAGGTATTGCTTCAGGTGAGACAAAGAGTTAAGACTTTGTACTAGCAGTTAGAGTGTAGCCAAAAAAGCAGCATTGCTTACTGAGGTCAGCAAAACAACCACAATAATTAATTCTGGAAAACAATTAAGTGTTATTCTTTAATGACAGGTCTGGCATCAAAGAACTTGCTTTATGAACCCTTTCTTGACAATTTGTTATTTAAAAATAGAGGTTAAGAGCAACTTTACCCTTTATTCCAATGACCACTAAATATCTTTGTCCAACCTAACTTCTAATTTTACATGTAGTACTATTTATCAATTTATTATCATATCTTCAGCCTTGTAGATCATAGTAATACAGATAAAGTTTTGTGACTTGCAGTAGCTGTCAGTACAGAATTGTTAATTAAATTAATTGGAACGATAACTTGCATATTCTTTGCAAGAAGATTTTCCTAGTAAGAAGTGCTGGGTTTAGAAGTTGATAGGAGAAAAAGAAAGATAGCAGGCAGGGATGGCTCTCCTCAGAGGAGAGGTTGATTCATCTGTCTTCTGAGGGAAGAGACAGTAAGGTTAATTATTTTAGAATGGACTCTGTGATTACCTAGATCGTTGTGCTTATTTGTTCTATAGGTTGCATGTGTACAGTTTATCCTGTCCATTTATTCTCAATAGATACTTTAGATTAACAACTTCTTACATGTAATTAGACTGATCTACTTCTTGAGGACTAATCCTTTAATTAAATCACCTCCTTTGTCTTGTTATCAGGTTGCAGTAATGACACTCTTGAACATTAGAAAAGGATTGTCCAGACTCAAAAGATTGGGGGAAGGCTAATTTCCAACTATAACAAATGATGGCAACTCATCTTAGAGTAGGAATCTGGGTACTCTATCAGGGTACTCTTTAGAGTTTTTGGATGGTAACTGGCATCAGAAAGGCCCTAAATTTGTCAGGAAGCTAAAATAATAGGTAACCTAGGAGATAGAACAAATAGGGTTTACTCCACTATAGGTGCCAATAACAAAGATGGCTAAATCTCTAGACAAATTAAATGGGTAGATGACTCATAGTGTTGTTAGAATTTTTTTAAATAATACCAGAACTTTGTTACAAAAGAACAAATTGTCAAGGACTAACATTGTGGTTTAGTATGTCTGTGTTCAAACACAGAAGAGGTGCTGCTTATGTGAACTCACCCATTCAGCAAAACTTTTAAAAAATCCTATTTGAATAATGTATCTTTCTTTTCAGAAGCGTTCACATAATGTAGTCAGATGTATTCCTTGATACTGATTGCTCATACTTTAACAGCATCCTAATTACTAATCATTTGTGTTGTGGCTGAATAAATTACATTGTGAAATTGTAAACCTTTTTTTTAGACGACACCACCTCATGTGATTGGACAACTAGATAAACTTATACGAGAGGTAAGTTAATATAAAAAAGGCCTTCATAGTTTGGGGCCATATTCTCCCAATTGTTTCTATCTGTCCAGTTTGGTCAGGTAGTTGGACATGCTTCAGGTCCTATCAGCCAAGGTGTGTCAGCTATGGCAGTGGTTCCCAAACTTGGCAACTTTAAGACTTGTGGACTTCAACTCCCAGAATTCTCCAGCCAGCAGAGCCAAGTTTGGGAACCACTGAGCTATGGGAACCAGGAGACATGCCTTCTCTGCATCGCCCCTGCCCTCTTCAATTCTCTCCCTTCAGAGTTGAGGGTAACCATGACCCTGCTGGCCTTTTACAAGGCCATGAAGACTTGGTTGTGAGAGTGTGTTAAGAGCCCCAGTTGCTGATTATATTAACATCCATAGCAACGTTTTTACTTGCTGCCATATATATTTATTTTGTACTGTTTAAATGGTTTTAATTGTTTTTAAGTTTTATAAAACATAATGCAATGTTTTATTGCCAAGAGTCACTTGCTGAGATGAATGGCTATAGAAATCAAATAAATAAATTATGGGACACCTCTAATGGCAATCCAAAAATGCCTTCTTATTTATAAAATATGCTAGATTTGTTTTATTAAGCTATTACAAACAGTGGTAAAGGGTAACGACACACCTGTTAGAAAACAAGCAAGCTCAGAGAACACCAAGGACCCCTTATTCCAAACAGTCATATTATTGTTTTATTATTATTTTATACAGTAACTTTCTATGTCTTGAACCAGGTTTCTACTTTGGATGGAGTTCTAGAAGTTCGAAATGAACACTTCTGGACATTGGGGTTTGGTTCACTGGTATGTATTTATCCACTAATGACTTTTTTCTCTAAAAAGCAAGAATGAAGAAATACATTCTGATAGTTTCTCATCTAGTGATTGCAGGGTTTACTAAATTATTTCAAAAGTGTGTTTCTCATTGTGCATTTGTCCCTGTCTACCAGTTTTATATGTCACAGACTGATGAGCTTTTCTTAATTTGTCTTCTAGGCTGGATCAGTTCATGTGAGAATTCGAAGAGATGCTAATGAACAGTTGGTACTTGCACATGTGACAAATCGGTTAAGTGCGTTAGTATCTATTTTGACTGTTCAGATTTTCAAAGATGACTGGATTAGGCCTACTTTGGCTACTGGACCTATTGGGAACAATATGCTGAACCTTTCAGATCATTACATTATTCCAATGCCATCTCTAAAAGCAGCGGAAAATTCTGACCATGTTACATCCACTCCAACTAAACCAAGCAGTCCACCTCCAGAATTTGCTTTTAACACACCAGGTAAAAATATGAACCCTATCATTCTCATGAACACTCAGACAAGGCCCTATGGATTGAACTTCAACCATGGAACTGTACCTTATAGCAGTGTCTTCACTCAAGGCTTTGGATTGCCAGGAACAGGAGTAACCCATGGATTCAGGACTGGCTTCATTAATGTTCCCCAAAGATATGGAACTGGCACTCGAGGTCAATTAAGGCCCTAATAAACTCTTTCTATATTTATTGTTTAAAATTACTTCAATTATTTTATTGCTCATTTTTCTACAAGACTGATTTCCTGGTAAACTAGTATCAGAAGTTTTCAAAATCATGAAAACGTGCCCTCATGGATTGACTTTTTTTGATGCAGTTATCCATTTCTGTGACTGTAAAGCCATAGCTTTATAAAAGGTTATTGCAATTGCATATATTGCTGGTCTTGTAAATAATTTCAACAGTTATGTGAAAGGAACTCCAGAAAATAATGGTTTTGCAAGGTGTCTATTAACAAAATTATTTTTTTTAAATTTGTCTTTGATGTAATCATACAATCATTTTTAAAAGTTATACTTTCTGAACAATGGAAAATGATTATTTGGTAAGTCCAGCAAATTTCCTGAAATTCAGGTTGATATTAAAATGCTTATGGATATTCTTGCTTGTGGAGTGCAGAGGAGACATCATGAAATATGACAGTGTGGGAAGACAAGGTCATCCACCTACCTGTAACTGATTATTAAGAATATTATGTCCAATACGTTTCTCACATGCACAGTTACTTTTCTGGAAGAAAAAGGACATCAGAGATTTTAAACAAGAACACTTTACAGTGTTAGACTTTGAAGACAAGTTTCTCCCCTCCTCCATGAGCATAGCCCTGAGGGGAAGAGCTGAAAATGTCAGAGTAAGGCCTATAGCTCTTGTACAGATCCAAAGAGAGGGATTCCTATGGTGGTGCCTAATTACAGAGGAGGGAAATGGAATTAAGAGTACAGATGGAGATTCAGAAACGGTGAAGCAAGGTGTTATGGCCTGCCAGACACCAGCAGAGCTAGCAGCAGACTCAGATGATGAAGAAGTTGGGGAAGAACTTGGGCCAGTTCTAGGAGGACTCTGATAGATGTCTGTGTCGGACTCAGAGATACAGCCAAGGCTGTCTGACATTTCCCAGCCACTGGAGAGCAACTGTCTTTGGAGGCTGAGATGAGTGAGGAGGAAGAACAGCTGGGGCCTGTTCCAGATGCATGTATGCACAGAGCAGTTAGGAGAAGTGAACAACGGAGGGCAAGGAGTCAACTCGGGAAGCAAAGCACATGTGGACATTGAATGGTTCCTCCTGGCTGGGGAATAAATAGAAGGAAAGGGGAGTGGTTGTCGTAGGAGACAAGTTTATATTTCTGGAGATTTTGCTCATTGTGTTTCTTGCATTAAAGATTGCTTGCCAGAACTTACCAGTAATTTGCAGCCTTTTGGCTGGGAGCTCAAGGCCTTGCAATTATCACAAGAAACTGATAAGATCTGTTGCTGCTGTTAACTTCTTGCAAATTTTTGCCTGGACTTTTCGGTGGGTGAATGCAATTCACAAGAGGTAAATAAAGAGAGGGTTTTCGTGACAAGGGGTCTGCTTCTTGCTTGTGCTAAGGCTGGGTAAGAACACAAGGAAGGCTCTGTTTTTATCTCCTATCACCAACATAAATTTCAGACTGAAGAGAACTGCTGCAGGTGGACCAAACGGAAACAGCATTTGGATTTTCATAGATTGATTGACAGGGAAGGAAATGCTGAAAAATGCAGCCCAGAGCTGCTGAGCAATAAAAGAAACCTGGTTTTACTACTATCCTGAAAGAATCTACAATAAGATGGGTTTACTGATCTAGCAGGCTGTTGTGGTAATTTCAGCATTTATTCTTTTCAGCCTGATTGAAAGATTGCTTCATTTTAAACCCTCTTCCCTCCTTCCCCTTGATTTCTGACCCAGAGCTTCTGTAGCCTGTGTTATCCTTCCTGGTGCATACATATGCAAAAACGTGTATAGATGAAGAATGACCCAGAACAAATACACTTCACCTGGTTACACAAAATATAATATAGGGGCTTTCCATACCTACTGCTAGGGAAGGAGTTGAAAAAAACCCCCCAAAATCCATGCTTGACAAATTTTCTCCACCTTGTTAACACTCCTGGGTGAAGGGCAGCAAAAGGTTTTACACAAGAGACTTAGCTCATACTAACTGGAGCCCATCTGCTTTTCACGAAGCATGTCAGGTTGAATCTGTTTTGTTCCGCTAATAAGTATTTGGGTGATGGAGTTGTATACTTACTACTTGCATTGTGTGTTGTAATTGGTTTTTCCTCAGTGACATCTTCCATTTAAATAAATGAAGGATACTAATAGCCAGTTTGGGATTAGCCAAGGTTTCCACTGTGGGAAATCAGAAGTGACTAACTTTTTAAACAGCATACTTTGGGGAATCCCATTTCTGCAACAGCAACATGGAATTGCTGTCCTTCATCTCTTGTTTCCCCCCAATAAAGAAGGTATCCATTTATCTTGAGATATTGAGTGTAAGCATGATTACCTTTCCTGGATAAATCTGCTATTCCTTTATAAACAAAAAGTCCTTTGAAAACTCTTTGATCTATTTTCATCATGAAATTACAAGATTATAGGCAATTTACCTGTAACAAATATAAAGGTATGAATAAACATACAGTGGCTCCTAAAAGTTTCTGAACTCTTTGGAATCATTAATATTGCTGCATAAATATGACCTAAAACACGATCTGTCCTCTGCACAAATCCTAAAACTGGATAAAGAACCAGTTAAGTAAAAAAAGTCAAAATAGTGTACTTGTTCATTTATGAAAATAATGTAAAGCTACAGGTTTGTGTGTGGCAAGAGCATGTAAATCTCTAGATTTATCAATTCATTTGAGATAAACTAGAATCTGGTTTCAATCAATTAGTTGAAATCAGGGTCAAGTGTAGGTCTAGCCTTATTTAAAGAACAGAATTCTGGGTATTCATATCAAAGTATCTTCACAACACCAATATATGGAACTGTGTCAGCTCAAACAAAGAAGAGTTTTGACAACCTTAAAAAAAAAAGTTGATGCTCAGAATAACATTTAAAGAACTAATCTCTCTTTCGTTGGTAAATATAAATTTTCACAAGACCAACATCAGGTCAACTCTGAAAAAATAAGCATGGCAGGGTTGTAAGGAGAAAGCTACTTGTCCTTTTTTTAAAAACGGAAAATTATTACCAATTACAAGGTTGTATTTTATGGAACAATGTTACATGCCTATTTATAATGGTATTTTCTTTTGGAGCAACTAATTAAATCAGATTTTAAAAACCTATGTGTTTTTTTATCTTGTCTATAACAGTTCAACCATTGGAAGCACAGGAATTTCTTCTGTCCAAAGTTATATTTAAATATTGCTCCTATATGAATAATTTCTCCTTCTCTAATATATAATTGTTATACAGCTTATAAAATTTATATAATGTCTTCTTTCCTATGCATTGGCCTCATTTTGTATGTTTGATTTCTGATGTTCCCTGCCAGCTTTCCACAAGGGAACTCCATGAAGAAGCTGACAGGAAGTTACTCCCATTCCTTCTGCTTCCTCCTCCTATTCTGTTTCTGTTTAGATAAGGAAATCTTTCCAAGTCTAGTTTCAACTAACAGCTCCCCCTACCCTTAACAACTACTATAGGAATCGAAAGAATAGAATATGATTGTAAAGGCATGGTTTTAGGGTTAGTTGCGTTTTGTTCAACCATATATGTGCAGCATCTACTCCATTAATTATAGTGTGTTTATACTATCTTATATAACCTCCTATCTATACTGAACTCCTAGTATGTCAGAAATGTTAAGCTGCTGACAGAATCACATATTGCCTATCCTTATAGAAAAATGTGCTTAGATGAACAATGCTTGTAAAATTACAGTTTTGGAACTCAAACTTATATAAAATTAGCTATTATGTTGTCAAATTAACGCCAATGTGTGGTGCTGATATGTAATCGATGAAAAGGATTTTTTCCTCCAAGGCAGAGTTGTTTAGTACTGTTGATTAGTGTATTAAGATTAATGCACACATTTTATATACTAATTAGGAGAGCCAGTTTGGTGTAGTGTTTAAGGCACAGGCTAGAAACCTGTGGATTGAGTTCTAGTCCTACCATAGGCACAAAGCAAGTTGTGTGGCTTTGGGCCAGTAACTTTCAGTCCTAGGAAGGAGGCAATGGCAACCACTTCTGAAAAACCTTAACAAGAAAAATACAGGGCTTGTCTAGGTAGTTGCCAAGATTAATATGAAGTATATATTTAAAATATCATTAACTGTTGAATCATGCTGCCATTTTGGGCATTGTTTTCTGAGGGTTTTCAGAGAATGAAATAAATGGAGGAATAAATGTTTACTCATGTCTGCACTGGAAGAAGGTGACAGGAATTCTTAAATGTAGCCTGAAAATATGTTGATAATATCAGTGGATTTTACAACCCATCTATGATTCACTTGCAAATTCGAATATCATTAATGTCAATTAAGGGCTAATTGTATGCTAAGATCACTCATCATCAGATAAACTAATCAGCCAATATATATTTTACAACATGATTTAATGAGATGTAGATTGATGATTTGCATACCTGGTTCAGAATTGTAGTCCAGGCAGTTAATTCCCTGTTTTTTATTGGCACTCACAGCTATAGAAGACTACAACATTGGCACCTTAAATCATATTTGGGAATCATTCAAACAGCAGTGCAATAAACAAGCCACATACAGTTTTTTTGTTGTTTGTTTTGCAGCTCTTGTCTTCTGCACATGTGTGAGTTGGCAGGTCAAAGGTGTTCAGATTCTCACCCTGAGATGCTTAATTGTTCTTTTTAACATTACGTTAGTCAAGTTATGAAACATGTATATTAAAGATTAATAGAAAGAAGTTAACATCTAAGATATATAAACACTTCCCATTCATTTTTAAATTAAAAAGTCAATTAAATTAAAAATGGTGTTTTGATCTTTTTTTTACATCCAGCTTCTCATAATAACATAATTAACTTTTACACTGCCAAGTATTTGTTGTTTAGGAATAAATTTTAAAATTTCACTAACATTATAAAATCTAGATGGACAATCGTTCAGTTTTTGTCACAGACAAGGCATAAAGTAAAAGATCTGATTGCTATGTCTACAGTAAAAGCCTATTCTTGGAAGAATTCTAAACAGAGCTAAGTATTTAGAACAAAATATTAATTTAAGGGTAACAGTTATCCCAAGTTGAGATATTCCAGCACAAAAATTTGCAGAATTTTGCTGAGGTTGTCAATAGTTGGCTTGTCAAGATTCTCTTCATTGTCCTCCATAGTGTGCCATACTCTAGGGAAAGGTGAAGGTATCAAGTGTAGGATTGGAACACCTGTTGGGATAAGAGAACAAAAAGATGAAGAGTTGGTCCAACTTTTGAGACAACTGTTATTTCTCAACAATGTTGTATAATACAAAAATTGAAAGCATGATGGTGTTAATGTTGTAATCACATTGTTTAGTCTACTGAATATCAGAACATTACTAAAACTCCACTGCTGCTAACATTGTAAGAACATTTAAAGACTAGCCATATCAACAATAGATTTTGCCTATCAGAGATAATAGACTATTTTGAAGTGGGATCTATCTTTAAACATAAACATTTTTAAGTCCTGTGTGTAAATAACAAATCCACTTTTTACCTCTAGAACAGGTATGTCCACAGGCAGAGGCAAATGATCTGACACAAACTTTTCCTTTTGTATATGTGCCCTGGGTGGACCCCTGAATATCCTAAAGGGCAAGACTTATGAACACTCCCTGCCCCAGAGAAGAGTATTTGGAGCAATAGACTGAAAAGTATACCCTTTGACAAAATTACTTTGTATAAGTGAATTGAATAGACATTGGTCTAAATGTTTCATTTACGTTTTTATGTTTATATAATACTCGGTTGATGGGACTCCTGCCAATGTATTTCCGTTAATTTGAATTGCCATGCTGAAAAAAAGATCAAAGATCCCTCAGTCTATCATTCTCTCTCTGTATGTAATTTACAATCTGAAATGGGATGAGAGAAAAAAACAATTGTGCAATATTACCATAATTATAGTCACTGACTTCCTTGCATTAATATTATGATTTTTCAAAAATAAAATAAATCACATTCTGAAAAATGGGTTTGTGACCAGACCTGACTCTATAAGAATGAACATTTGTACAATTCCTTAAGTTTGGAGAAAGATTTGCATAGATAAATAACACTTCTATATATATTGCTGAATGTATGTCAATTTAAATACATTTTAAAAATCCATACCTCTTCTCAAAAATGGAATATGGTCATCCTCAACTGGATGTCGACGTAAATTACTTCGGAAGTACTGCCTCTCAGAAGAATAATTATGTAGCAAACCCAAATCATGAAGGTTTTGTTCTGCAAGATTTTTTTTTAAAGTATCAAGTTATGAATATCAAATAATTGTTTTTTTTTAAGTTCTCAATCTGTTTAAAACATTTGAAGCAAAAAATGAGTTTTCAGAATTCTATGCACCCTCAATGCTTTGTGAATGCAAACTCATAGTTATGATTGCTACTGTATCCCAGAAAATGGCCTTAGAACAGATATTTTGCTTAATCTGTATTGTACTGTTTTGGTAACATTTGTATAGTTTTTATCTTAATCAACAGAATCCACAATATCTTAAAAAATATGTATATATGACTAATTTCTTGAAACTTCTGTAATGCATGCATTTTTGTTTAAACATCTCCTTCAAAGGGAAAAGATGTTTATAGCAACATTTGTGATAGCATGGTATTGCTAGAAATACTCTACTGTATAAAACTAGAAGATGCAAATATCCCTTTACTAGTAAAACTGGTATATTTTGTAAAATGTTCTTACCAATCGATTCAAGTCTCCCAAACCATCGAGCTGTATTCAAAAAGTAAACAGGAAAAACAGGGTTTCGTGCACCAAGTAAATCCATCAACACAAAAAGATCCTACAGGAAATGGGTCAAGGTTAGTCCTTTAAATGCCAATCTCAGAGCTTTACCCATAAGAGAATATTAATGATTGTCTAAAAATCAGTGAATGTTGACAATTCCAGACAAGTATTTCAATATATTTATGTTACTGTACTTCTACTGTTGAATAGAAATATCTCACTGAGATTGAAATCTTCTGCTCACAAACCTTAGTGTGACTCTTATTGTAATTAGTAAGGACTTGATTCTGACTAATAAGTCTACAAAAACTTCAGATGACAACTGCTTTTAAGTGGCATACCTCTATATTTGTTTTATCAATTAACTCTACCTTTGTCTGTTTTATCTGATTAGTTTTTATTTCATTGCAGATTGTTTTATTCTGTTGGTGGCACCATGGTTAGAATACAGTATTGTAGGCTAACTCGGTACCCTGCCAGGAGTTTGATTCTGACTGGCTCAAGGTTGACTCAGCCTTCCATCCTTCTGAGGTCAGTAAAACTGTTGGGGGCAATATGGTGTAAACAGCTTAAAGAGGGCTGTAAAGCACTGTGAAATAGTATATGTCGAAGTGCTAATGTTATTCTAAATGATAGTTTAGAAAGTCATGCTTGCAATTCATTTCATAAACCTACTCATATTTAAGGTGAAGAACATAGATTCCATGGCTCTTTATTCATATCCTTGTGCTCTAGGAGTATGGCTACAAAAGAACTGAAAATTTTGGGATTTTATAGGAAGGACTTGGTTTTGTGCTAGACTAGTGACTCTTTTACTACAAACGTTGCTCCTATACGAACAATCATTGCCTATCAGCACAAAAATAAGAGCAGAATCTATTTTGTTAATTTCATTAAGAAAGTTTGTACTAAATTTTGAATGTGCTATGTAATTAACTTTAGAACTCTGTTTCTAAAGATAGATTTCTCAGGCCTACATGGTCTCCTCTAAATCCAAGGACTCAGACATGGGGACCCTGCTCAAGAAGGATATCAGACTCAGGAATCAGGAGCAATCAAGCACCAAAGGCTGACTGTGCTAGCAATAATCTGGAACAAATGCAGAACAATGTAAAACACAAAGATCCTGATCCCAAGCAGCCACCCAGCTTAAAAACATGCTGTGAACCCTGGAGAGTGGAGTAGAGGAACACTAAGAAGCAAAAATAGCAACTGTCTTAATTAAATCTTGTTCACACTAGCTAATATAATGCAACTACAAGAAGTTGGTTTTTCAGTTGGGAACATCTACTCTAACCATGGATTGGCATTTTTATGTTACTCAGTCCTATGTGTTATCTGAAGCCTAGGCTGTCTGATTATTTTCCATGGCACTTAGATCATTGTACTGTTCCTGGTTTACATATGCCCATGATCTGATTTGACTTTGGACTGACAGGCAAAATTTCACTTTCTTGTTAGTGTTCTTGTGTGCTTGCACACATCAGAGCTCTGCCTGCCAAAGCCAATAGTTCTTAAAAACTTAAAAGTAAACAGATTACAACTCAATTTTGTGTGTATGTTCATCCTGAAACAGGACAGCTCCCTTGTAAGGGTCTCCTGTCCCCCAAAGAATATCTTCCTCTCTTCCTGCTTAACAGATACATTTGGAGGTGACTTCTTCCCTACCATTCACAGCACAGCCCCCAATAATACAGCACTCTACAATTTCCCTTTTCAAAACCCCATTTAAAGTAATAATTGCAAAATATTTTTGTTTCTCTTCCAATTTTTTTTGCTTTCTTCCCAATCATTATAACATTTTAAAAATTGGACTAATAGGATTTTATTTTATAAAATAAGAAATTAACGTTACGCCAAAAACTTTGTATAGTTCTGCCATTTTTATCCCTTATCCATTATTTATAAAGTTTTCACTTACAATGCCTTGAATTTGATTTGTGTTCCTGACACCTGGTGGATGGGGAGTAGATGCCATTTTCTGGGCCAAAGATCTAGAGCCATATAGGGAATCTGAAGGCGACCATCGCACAAAAGCTTCTTCACCGTCAAAGAAAATAAGCTTCAGAGAAAGATCTGCCTTGGGTGGCAAGCTGCTTTGCTATGGAATGAGTGGAAAACAGAATGGAAAGTGTGTCACCTTACTTAGAATCACAGTAAATGCAGGAGCAATTTGAAGAAAAAGCAAATACCTTCAGAAAAGAAAGCTGTTTATCCAAGGACCTTGCCAATTCTAACATCATTGCACAAGGCACAGCTGAGTCGGTGGCTCCAACAAACACTTTACCATCCAGTTGTGGCGGAAAATATTTTGAGTCATAATGGCAAGCAACCACCAAATGACGCTTGGCAAGGGGATTGAGAGTACTGATTATATTTGAAAAAGTGCGGTATCCATAAGGAGTATGACTCTGAAATGTGTCTTCTTCAACAAGCCAGCCAGCCTGCAGTCCTTGTAACCGATGCTTGATATGCTAAAATATATAGAACCAAAAATCAATAGTGATCAATAGTGTTAATTTTTAAGTAAGCCCTTACAAATCAATCCTGCAGGTGCCAACAAATTTCCTGAAGAAGATTTATTTATTTATTTATTTATTTATTTATTTATTTATTTATTTATTTATTTATTTATTTATTTATTTATTTATTTATTTATTTATTTATTTATTTATTTATTTATTTGTCTGGTATGCCGCCCACTCCCGGAGGACTCCGGGCGGCTCACAAAAGACAAGGGAAAGGGGGGAATGAGACAAAGACAACATATTAAAAACAAAACCAACATTCACAATTTCTGTGGAGGTAGATGCTTCTCAGCTCCCCCCAGCCTGCTGGAACAGCCAGGACTTGGTGGCTTTGCGGAAGGCCGGGAGGGTAGTAAGGATCCGGATCTCAACAGGGAGCTCGTTCCAGAGAGCCGGAGCTGCAACAGAGAAGGCCCTCCCCCGGGGAGTCGCCAGCTGACATTGGCTGGCAGATGGAATCCGGAGGAGACCCAACCTGTGCGATCTAATTGGTCTGAGAGAGATAATCGGCAGGAGGTGGTCTCTCAGGTATCCAGGTCCGATGCCATGTAGGGCTTTATAGGTAGCGACCAGCACCTTGAAGTGGATTCGGAGACTGATAGGTAGCCAGTGCAGCTCGCTGTTGGGAGGTAGGTACGTTAGCAACAGACCCACTTGGCCACCAAGGTCCAGCTTCATCAACAGGGACTAATGAAACCTATTATTCGATAAATGTTCATTCACAGCTTTGAATACATTTCTCTTCAGGAGACCTTTTCTAGCCTATTGATAATGAAGCAGAACAAGTCTTCTGTTTCAGGCTGGAATTCTGTTTGTATACTGCAAACCAAAATTTTGCACTAAGCAAGCTCTTATCAGCCTTTTTCAACATGGTGCATTCCCATAACTTTCTGCCAGCTCACCTGTTATCTGCAGCATCTAGGAACAACTATCAAATACATCTAAAGGTCATCAGGCAAAGAAAATGTGATAATATACAGTATTTACTTACGCCTTTCTCATTTTTAGCTTTTTAATATGAGAATGATTCTTTCAGAATGCTGGTACATTCACATACACCCACATCTTGGGTATCTCTTTTTTCCTCTATTACCTCATGTTGCAAAGGAACGGATCAGAGAGGCAATTGTATATATGGACAAATCTAAAGGTTTTGGCCATTGTGAGCTTTGAATAAGAGTACTTCTGCAGTGAATTCTACAGAAAGAACTAAAGGAAAATCAGAATGAGAAGATTCTATAGCCACTACATTTTCTTTATGGTCATAATTGCAGAAGGCATAGAAACTTTTAAAAATATCTAAGGCATAGAAATTGTTCAAAATATGAGAAAAATGGACTTCAGTCAGCAATTCCAGATTGAAATGCAAGAAAGACTTATGAAAGTAAGAGGTTCTCAATCCCAGCTGCTGTCACTTAATGATATATAATTGCTGCTCCCCCATCTGAGGATATGTCTTTGGATGTTTCCTTAGTAATATGTTTTCTCAGCTGCTCATTTCTATAGCAGCTCAAGAGTTGCTGCAATCAAGGCCTAAGAGAGCCTTCATTATCTTACAGAACATGTTGATACTTGTCTGTAAGTAACAGGGTTACAATTGCTGAAGGATAGTTAGAAAAATGTATCTTCTATAAAATCAAATCTATGCACTGAAAAACAGGACTTACTGCTAATCAGAATGAAGCTACAAAAGACATAATTATGTACACGTATACGTATAAAGACACTGGCAAAGAAAAGAAGAATTTTACTTTAGGCATCTTCCTTTTGGTAAATTTATTAGAGCAACAATCTTAGTATTATTATCTTAAGCTCTAAGTACAGAGGTGGGTTGCTTCAGGTTCTGCCCGGTTCAGCTGAACCGGTAGTGGAATTAATGCCTGGGTCTCAGGACAGGCAGTGACCCAGGCCTGCCATGCCCACGAACCGATTCCCTTGCTGCCGCTGGGCCATTGTCATTTTGTTTTTTAGTGACTGCATGTGTGCAGTTCCCTGTAAATTGTTCTGTGCATGCGCGAAGAACAATTTACATTGAACAGTGCACGAACGAACAGCATGTGTGTGAGCAAAACAAGCACACTGGCAGCAACCCATGCCTGTCTAAGTACATGAAAGGTCCCCAATATAGCCCATCACAAACTAAACACTTTGCAGCTTTTTATTACCTTTACCTTTCAGAGATTTTGAGAGGATAGAAAAGGGGGGGGGATTACCTGTAAGAATGAAGATGTATTTTAGGATATGGATTAATTCCAGAACACATAATCATAGGTGTTGATTATCAGTGATACCCATGGTAGTCTGTAAATGCTAATTATCTAATTGTTTGAGATGGGCAGAAATAAATAAATTTGGGATTGGAAATCCTAATATGCAGGGGAGACTTGAATTAGGTTTGTCATTTTCAGTGGTATGAACATCAAAGGAATTTGTCATACTAAAAACTTTTTTTTCAGAAACTGTACTGATCTTCTCCAGGAACAGTAGTACATTCTCTTTTTTGGATATGTTTAATTACTGCAGCACAAGAGATACTATTTTTGTTTAGGCTATTTATGAGCAATCTCCTAGGAAACAAGCATTTAGTAGATATTCTTTGAAAGCGTTTATCTGCCTTTTTTGCTTCATAAATTGCAGATCATCGAGCTTATATATCATCATATTCCAACTATACTAAGAATCACCATCATTTTTGGACAACATCTCCAATTGATCAGAATTTAACATAATAAATGTCCTGCTTACTTGCGACTGTATTTTATGACTGTAAAGTATAGTTCTTCCCCAAGTTGAAATATATTAGTTGCTAGTGGCTATTTCCTGTGCTATCATTAATGCTGACAACATAATTACTTTCTCCATTCCAGGAGCATTAACTGTGTTTCAATTAATGATTACTAATTCTACACCTGTATACCACCTCCTGAATAATAAGCAGCATAGCTTAAAAATGTGGAGGAAGAGGGAAGCAATTGAAAAGTTATTGCCTTTGTGTCTGTCTCTAAACCTCCTGTTTAGAATCATTAGTTGTCATATTATGACATAGAAAAGTGGATAGATGGCCTTTGGCTTGATTTAAGAAGGCTTTTAAAATTTTCTTGCAATGATATTACCTCTATGACATTTATATTGCAGTGTACTTATTCTATCTTCTCTATGCCTGTAGAATTATTTTACCTCTATCAGTAGGTACAACTTGTTCTGTCTTACCTGTCGCACAGCATAACTCCCAGGTGATCCTGGATATCTCTCAATCAGGATTGGATGAAGGTCATTTTGCCACATGCGATTAACATTTGTCTGTGAAGTGACCTGTCGGATGCTAGTTGCATTTAAAATGGTTGGGCGATGGGAATACTGCAGAAAGAATTAAAGGAAAAATCAGGATGAGAAGTTATATTGCTTATGTTGTTTTGTATCCATGATGGAAACATTAAGATAAAATAACTAATATCAATGTTTATGGTTAACATGAAAACTAGCAATAAGGAGCTATTATCCAGAGTTTAATCTATTGATACACTGTGCATGGAAATGTATGGCATTTCTGTAAGGTATTTTTACATGTACACATGCTGTGCATAAGTTAAAGACTGAAGACATTAGTACAGTGACTCCTATTCTCTACTCCTATTTTTAGAGAAGACATAGTGCCATTAATTTCTTCCAAAAAGCAATTATTTTGTACCTCTTCCTAAGACTCAGTTCTAGCACATGCTAATTTTATGGTATATGGCAGTGTTTGTGAACCTTTTCGGCACAAAGTGCCGAAATGGGATTGCGGGAGTGTGGGGGAGCGCCAGAAACCGAAAGAGCAGCTACCAGGCACACATGTGTGAAAGCGCTGGAAACTGGAAGAGCAGCTTAGGAAGCTGAGCTTCTGATTTCCAGTGTGCGCATACATGCTGGTCACCTGGTCTTCTGGTTTCTTATGTGCATGCGTGCACGAAGAGCAGGTAGTCAGTGCGTGTGTGTTCACTGGATACCAAAAGCTCAGCTTCCCGGCACGTGCATGCATGCCAGGGAGCTGCTCTTCTGGTTTCCAGTGATCCCGCCCATGCAAGGAGCAGGTGGACCGGCACTGGAACAGCAATGGGAGACAGCTGGTGTGCCTGGAGAAATGTCTCTGTGTGCCACATCCGGCACGCATGTCATAGGTTTGCCATCACGGGTATATGGAGATATTTCATTCATCTCCTTCCTTTGAGTACTGGAAGAATGTAAGATGCAGTTTGATCCACAACCTTTTTCACTTCTAAGTATTTTTTTAAATCTTTCCTATTACAAATGTAGCATTCTGCTAAAATTATAGATTTCCATAAATAATGAAAAATATAGTAAGAGATTTTTTTTATTAAAAAATGCATATTAGGCAACAGAGTTTTTAAGAGTAATGAAGATTAGATTGATTGTAGTTAAAAAAATAATGGAAAAAATTAAAATTAAAATGCTATTCCATTTTACTTGCCAAGAAAATGTTGCATAGAAATCAATAAAAGGATGATTTTGATAAAATAGTACAAACATTTACCAATGCCAGTTTGTGTCCACTGAAAGACAAAATAAGATACAGCTTTACAATGCTGCTGCAGCTGCTAAAAAAACAACTCCTTTGCTAGGTAGATAAAGGGATGAGAGAAAGAGAGAGAAGTAGCCCTTGACGCAACCGCATTTGATTATGATTATTCATGTGATCATGTGGATGCTGTGATGGTTGTAAGTGCGAGAACCAGTTGTAAGTGTAAGGCCCGTTTGTAAATTAATTTGTTTTCAGTGCTGTTGTAACTTCACATTAAAACTTGTACTTGCAAAGAGCTTCAATACAAATTAGGCCAAATTACAAGATTTTTCAATTCCACAAAAATCAATCTAATCACTTTCCAGCCGACTACCTAAATTCATGTCAATCCAAATTACAAAGTTTGCTGGACTTTTTTTTGCTTTGGTGCCATCCTTTTGACTATATTAGGTGGTAGATATAAGAAAACAGCAGTCATCCAAAAACTATCCCATTGGACCTAGGAGAGGTAGAATTGATTGAAAATGCAATACATTTTATACTGAAAGTCATTTGAACTTCTACTTAGCAAAATGCCAGGCACCCCGACAAATTTTATATTCTTTATCTATTGTCTGATAAAAATCCAACTCTGACATATACAGCTGCAAAACTGTTACCTAGTAACAACCATTTGCAGCAATGTATTATCCTCTAAGAGCGTAAGTTGATGTTAATAAAGTTCATTCTATTATACTAGCCATTAGACGTTATATTTCATAGATGCTCTTATGTCTATGACTCTTGTCTAAGACTATAATAAACTATTTACTTATGTGTGCCAAATATTTGATTTAAAAAACCCCTAGTCTTTCAGGTAAGTAGAGCAATCCTCCAGTTCAAAGAAGATCACTTCTATTTCCATGTTTAAAAAAAATGAGGGGGGAGGGGATGTTGAAATTCTCCAGTTATAGACTCTGCACTACAGGCTGCCTGATCATGAATCTTTCTATTATGATAAATTGAATATATGCAAAACACAATAATACATATTTACTAAAATAGGTCAATGTAATTGTTTTTAATGTAAATTAAAATAAATGCAGAATAAATCCAATCAACATTCAGAACTATCCTCATTATAAAGTGCAATCTTGACATGTTTTATACATAAATATTTTATCACTTAGCTACTACATACGTACAGTTCATGGCTATTCTAATCTGGATGAAAGAAAAACAAATGCTATGGTCCCGAGACGGCACTATTCCAAAAAAATTAAAAGAGTGATTATTTGAATATTTTGTAATGAAGGTTTCTTTAGTGTAATATGGAGAAAGAATTGCTCATATTTTCTTCAACATGAGGATGCTGAAGTTTGATTAGGAATGTTGTGGGTTTTTTTGGGGGGGGGGGGGAGACTCAGAATCTAGCCATAGAAGCCATTTGTCTTTTTTTCTCTTTGTAATCTTCACATCCTATCAGATTTCCCAACATTATTTGACATTATTATGGATGTCCGTGTGCTTCCTATGCTTCACATAACTACAATTAATGTCATTCTGTTGGAGCCAGTCAAATTTGGGGGAAATTATGTTAGTTATATTTCAATGTGCTAATGGTGCATGTGAAGTTTAATGTACTTTTTCACAGTCTGTAAAGCAGATCAAAATATTGCCAGCATAATTTGCCTGTATCTACACAATCAGTCTTGACTCTGCTTCTCTAATGAAGCTGATAGGTGGTTGCTGTCTTAATTGTTTACTAAGGGGTAAGTGGTGGGATTCAATTTTTTTCACTACTGGTTCTCTGGGTGTAGCTAGGTGGGCGTGGCTTGGTGAGCATGGCAGGGGAAGGATACTGTAAAATCTCCATTCCCACCCCACTCCAGGGGAAGGTTACTGCAAAATCTCCATTTCCTCTGGATCAGCTGGGACTGGGGAGGCAGAGAATAGATGGGGGCAGAGCCAGTCACAGGATGTATTTACTTGGATCGGGATGCTCTGTCCAGTCACTCATGCCCTTGTCCTTTCTCACCTGGACTACTGTAACGCTCTCTACATGGGGCTGCCCTTGAAGAGCACCCGGAAGCTTCAACTGGTCCAGAATGCGGCTGCGTGGGTTATCATGGGGGCACCTAGGTGCTCCCATGTTACACCCCTCTTAGGCGGCCTGCACTGATTGCCAGTTGTCTCTCGGGTGCGATTCAAGGTACTAATTATGACCTTTAAAGCGCTCCATGGCTTAGGCCCAGGGTACCTGCGAGACCACCTACTGCCACCGGTAGCCTCCCACTGTCCAGTGCGATCCCACAGAGTTGGCCTCCTCAGGGTGCCGTTGGCCAGAGGTGTCGGCTAGTGACCCCCAGGGGGAGAGCCTTCTCTGTGGGAGCGCTTTCCCTCTGGAATGAGCTGCCCCCAGATCTTTGTATAATTCCCGACCTCCGGTCCTTCCGACGCGCCCTAAAAAGTTGGCTTTTCCAGCAAGCCAGCCTGGCCTGAACAAATCAAAATAAATTATTGATCACTGTTAATTTTAATTCGAATTTTTTTTAAAAAAATGTCATTGTCAATTTTAATTGGGTTTGGGATATTCTATTTATTTTTTTATTTTTTGTTTTGTATTATGTTTCTTTTAATGTTGTACGCCGACCTGAGTCCTTGGGAGAAGGGTGGCATATAAATCTAATAAACCTAAACCTAAACCTAAACCTACTGGCTCTCTGAACTATTCAAAATTTCCGCTATCAGTTCTCCAGAACTGGTCAGAACCTGCTGAATACCACCTCTGCATTGCTTGATGCAAGAAAAATATCAACCAATTGTTTTGTTTGGCTGCAGCTAAGGCTTGTCAGGTGACAGTGACGTATTGCAATTTCTGCATGTGTATTGGACACTGATATACATACAAAAGGCATTGAGCTTTGATTGCAACATATACCTGCCATCTTATGGATTTTGACTCTTTCCTTGGACACCTCTACATAGACATGCCTTCATGTTTAATGAGACAACTGAGACAAAGCTTAGGAAATACTTCTTGAGAAGTATCCAGATGTTGCAATTAATGCAAAATGTAGGAAATATGCTGCTAAGGAGTACAAAAAGTGTCAGAATCTTATCATGATTGTACTGAAAGATCATCACTTTTTATTGTTGCTTACTGTACTTGATACAATGTAAGCCATCAGTACAAAAAGGTTTTAGGCTTTTTATTTAAAGGTCTGCATTTCCTGTTATGCACCTGCTGTGATTTGCAGGTAAGCCCACATTCTTTCTGGCAAGACGAAGGGGATCTTCTTCTGTTGCTCCCAGGCTTTGATATGACCTTCCCTACTTTCTTGGAAGGATTTAAGTAATTTATAAAGGTGCTTCTCTTCCATAAGACTTTCAACTGTTAATTAATTTTAGTAACAACTTCAAATGCTTGTCAGCTTGCCAAACAAAGGATGAATAAATGCCTTCTTTGCCAACCAAAGCTATGCATGTTTCTCAGGAGACATCCCTCCCTCCATGGCAAATTGATTGAGCACAATTCTTATTATGCTCTGCTTGGAATTTGCCCAACTGACCAGTTTGCGATCTACTCTTCTATAAAAATAGAGGATCACAGTACTATATTTGCCCAATAAAAAGTTCCAATTTTGCCCTCTCCCCTGATGGAATTTGAGGCTCTCTCAATTGTAGTAGGTCTGTTGTTTGGATGCTCTCTCATCAGGCACTGAGCCACTTCAGATATCTTGACTTCAGCAATGCTGCTATATTATCATGTGCCTTCAGACTTTGCCCATTAGTTGGTGAGGGAGCTACCATATTTTCCTCTTTAGTGTCTGAGGGCTGTGCAGCTGTGTAAGAGGCATTTATTTGTACATCAGCCTTCCAGATCACTTATTTTTATGATACAATTAGCCACCTCATTACCCTTAAAAAAAGAAGAAGACGTACATCATGCTACCGGATTTCGTCTGGCCACTCCACAAATAAGAATAGCAATAGAACAAGGGTATAACACAAAAGAGTTCAGGTCTCTACCTCTCCAGCCGCCCCAATGCCCCATGCATCATACTGGTATTACCATGAAAAAGAAAGAAGCAGAACATCTAGATGTGCATGTGTGTGTGTGTGTTTGTGTGTGTGTGTATGTATGTATGTTATATGTATGTATGTATGTATGTATGTATGTATGAAAAACAAAGTATATCTTCCCATACCCATACATAACACACACATATATACTGTTACTCACACACACAGACACATTTTCTCCCTTTCATTCCCCCAAAGGCCAAAAATGCCGACCCCACAGACATTGTCTCCTCTTGGCTGTACTTGTCCCAGCGCCCCCTGTCCCTTCGCCTCCGTTGCACCCACAAAACAGGGGACGCTGTAAGCCACCCACCTTCTCCTGAGTCCAGTCCGCTCTGTCTTCTCGGCCACCTACATGCTGCGGGAAGCCCGGGAGAGCCAAGCAGAGTGCCCAGGCCAGGCAGAAGAACGCCGCCGCCTTGCTATCTCGTCTCTCTCTGGCCATGCCGTTGCAGAAGCAGCGGCCCCTCTATCGGCTGGGCAGGGGGCGAAGCCGACCCCAGCTGCAGGTGAAGGAGGCTCGCTCGAGCCTCAGAGCGAGGCAGAATCAGGCAAAGAAGCGGGCGCAGCGTTGGCGAGCAGACGGCGATGGGACAGCGGCGGCGCTTCGCTTCTGCCTTCCTGAGGCGCTTTTTTGGCTCCGCGTCCGGCGAGTTTCTGTCTTGCCTTGCCTACGTAACGCGGCGGGAGAGATGCTAATTCCCATCCCAATCAGTCCGTTTTCCCCTCAGGAGTGGGTGGGCGTTTTGTCCCTGGCACCACGTCAGCAGCATCAGGAGGACAACAGATGACTAATCCCGCCACTTTGGGCTGCAGCCAGAAGGGCAGCTCCCCCGTTTCCTCCTGGTCTTTTCCTCCCAAAGTGAGCGTGGCTTTTCTATGCTATAGATGGTTTTTCCACTGATAAAAGTGAGCAGCGAGAGGCGCCTCGTGATTATCATATTATTATTATTATTTTACTTTTAAGATTATCGTGAAGTAATGAATCAAAGCGTGTACTGTATTTCTCTCGAGTTGTTTCCTATTCCAGACTGATCAGCCGGCCAAAACATTTATAAATTATTGGAAGGATATGGGATTTGGGAGACTTTTTAGTGCGACGACATTAACGGTATTACTGAGCAAAGCTCTTACAAGCAGCTCAGCAAACACATTGAATTCCACCTACTGGAAGCTGGTACCTTTCTGATGGGTTGGAGAACAAAAATTCTCCAGAATTCCCAGTCAGCATGCTGGGAATTACAGTTTAACTCGTTTGAATGTTTGCCTGATTGTGGAAAAGTTCTCCATAAGTTTTCATAAACCGGATTCAAGTATAAGTTCCTGCAGAATGTTTATCTTTTAGTACACTAACATTATTGTTTTAATCGATTCTACACTGAGTTTGGGGAACTTTTTTTCCATTTGAAGGGTCCCTTTCTCATTGTTTCCCCAGCAAAGTATGTATGTTATCAAATATGGATTGCAAAAATCCTGATGACTGCTAGATGCTAGAAAACATTAAGGATTTTTGTAAATCTTTGCTGCTATGTAAAATGATAAAAAATACTGGTGCCCTTAGCTGATAGCCCCTACTTATGGGCATAAATAGTGTGTTAAGCATATGATAAAACATGTGGTTTTAAAGAGTAAAGAGAAACTCAGCTTTTTCCCACTTCATGAATGATTGTTCTTTGTCCTGAGTTGGCTACCATAGTTTTATTTTATAAAAAAGGAAACAAAAATAAACAATAGTATCAGTTAGCCAAAATTTGTATATAGTGTGAACACACCCATTGAGTGGTGTTAAATGCTAAATGAAATCTGTTTAACCCTTTTTAAATTGAATACATAGTATCATAACTAGCTGCATTGACACAACAGACTAAGCCACACCAAGCAAACATTGTGACTGGATTAACCTGATCAATAAATAAAAGGAAGCACTTGTCTCAGGGGTGTCAAACTTGATTTCAGAGGACCACTTCAGGATTGTGTTTGACCTTGGGGGGGCATGATGTGTGTGGCCAGGGTGGACATTGCCAGCTCGACATCACTTGTGCCGGAGGTGCCTGTGGTGGCCCAAGTGCTCTGCCAGCGAAAACAGGCTCACAAGCTCCATTTTTGGCTGTGACGGCCTCCTGCAACCCTCTTCCAGCAAAAATGGAGCCCAGGAGGTCTGTACACAGCCCTCCCGAGTTCCGTTTTCTGAGGCAGAGACACCATGGGTCAGTCTTTCGTTATTTCCAGGGCGGCCTTGCGGGCCAGATCTAAACACCACATGGGCAGGATTTTGACACCCCTGACTTATGTGATATTCAACAGTCCTACTAGGAAAGTTCCTCAAATAACTAATGAATTCACAGGTGTTAAGCTAGGATTGGTTGATATTTCAGTCCTGAATAGTGCCTCTAAGGTTTGAGTCACTTTTGCCCAATTATAAATTAACTGATCTAAATAAATTCCTTCCAACTTTTGGACATAGAGACAGAAGGCTAAGGAGCTGCAAAAAAGGACTGCTTTAGTTAACACCATATCTTCTTTTCTATTATTTTTACACATCTGCTCTGCAGGAGCTTGTTTGTATGTGTGAAAAGGGGATGAGTGAAAGCAGAGAGAGCAATTTTCCATCTCTGTAAGTGGCTTTAATTTAAAGGAACCACTGGAGTTTTTAAATATGTCAATAAAAGGAAGAAGATGGGCTGTGAAACTAACCAAGGTACCTGTTCTTCAGCAAACTGAGAGTGCTTTCTGATAGCTGAGTTGCTTGACAATGTGTTACAATGCCAGAAATCCAACATTTTAGTTTAATCCAAAAGGTAGTTTGCTTCTTTGTAGCCTAACATATAGTACAAACGCAACCACAGTTTGTAAACCACAAATACTGTATTGAAAAAGCATTGTTTATTGAACAGTAGTTTAGAATATTGTGTGAGCATAGTTGGGTTAATAACTTCCCCAAGATTCACACCAGACATGCTTTTATATGTGGTATAAAGACATCAGCTGTCCTCCTCCTCCTCTGGGAGATAACTGGTCATATGCAAATATACTGTACAAAGACTACTGTGTATATATTGCCATGTTGCAAAATATATTTATAATAAATGTTTTTAAGAAGGCCATCCAAAGAGATTTTAATTGATGCATATTAACACTGCTGTTTCAAGTTATTATATCACATTCAGTACAGTAATCAGAACTCACCACTGGGAGTTGGATATTTCCCTCCTAGGTAGATAATTTTCCTTGTCAGAAAATTCGAGGAATCACAAAAGGAAGGTCTTTATGCAAGCTGCAGCTGAGCTGACTTTGATGTGCTCAGTAATTCTGATTCATATCCTGTTATGAATCCGGCTGCCTTAATGGCATTGAAGAAGTGCCAGGAGCCTGACAAAAGAACATCAGTGTTTTTGTGACTTGTGGACACTTGTTTAAATGGGATTATTTCCTTGCAGAGATGCATAGAACAGTGTTAGCAATAGACATCTAACTTCATGGTGGCATTCACACAACACACTGAGCTACAATTGATCTAATCTAATTTTCTGAGTTTGCAGACTACACTAAGTCGTAAAATAGCACATGGACTGGGCTCACAAAGCATCCTAGGCAGTAAGAGCTGGTTGACTAGTTTGTAGTTCATAAACCACAATCATTAAAGACACATTCACCCTCTCTAATAATTAAGGGCAATTTATGCTATCATCATCCCAGTCCAGTGCCATTCAACTAATCTTAATTTCAAATTTTGATTTCTGCAGTGACAATAATAACCAAACTAGGCTTATGGCCACTTGATTAATGAGCTCTTTAGGATATGAAAGAGGGAAGATGATAATATAAATAGCCAAGCTTTTAAGGGACATCTCTTTTTAGAATTTTAAGATAACATAAATTCATATTTAAAATACTGTAAATTTCTTGTACAATTGTTGAGCATAATGTTACAGTGCCACCTAATGGTTTACTATGCTGAACAAACTGTTTTGACCAGTGTTTATGTACAGTACATTCTCTAATTAAACAGATTCTCAGTTATTGAATGGCTTTCAGTTTTGTGAAGTTACTGGTGAATTTTATACAATCTATACCTGTAGCCCTGATCATGTTTGATAAGGCAGGAAGCTGCATCAAATATTGCAAAATCAATGCATCTCTTCCATTTCCAAATTTGGTCTTAGGATGGCAGGCATTGGGTTAGGCACAGGTATTTTAAAGATGCACATGCACTCCATATTGTTGGATCATATCTTCTAACACCTGTAGCCAGCACAGAGAGCACCAAATCAAGAAATCCGATTTGGCTATAACAGTTGTTGGAAGGTGACCTAAATTTATGTGTAAAAGCTTATTCAAGCTGCAGTTGGAATATACATGTTATATTTTATTTTACAAAAAGTATTTGGACTGTTTGTAAATCAAATGCATAATATAATATGTAACTTTGGGGGGGAAATTCTGATTTTTAAAAAAATAAAAGTTGGCTCATAAGTAAGTGACATGAATTAAGTAGAATTTATTTTTAGGTAAGTAAATGTATACTGTATAGGATTGCAGCTATAGTATTGTTGGAAGAAATGTCCATCTGGGTTCAGTTCCAAGTGGGAAGAAAGACACTGGAAACATGGAGATTGCTTGGAAAGATGGTTTAATGGTAGACAGGACCAGATGGTTTGAGGTCCTGGGCAAAAAAAGTGAGTGGGTGGGTGAGAGAGGGAGATTTATAAATTTATACCCTCTCTTGGACTCCACCTTGGAGCTACCTGTTCCTGTGTAAGAAATGTAGTCTGATTGGTTGTCAGACTCCCATGGGGCCATGCAGGGGTAATTTTGTAGGTTTGTCTCGAGTCCCAGGCCTGTTTGAATCTTGCTGGGTGATGATGTAATGAAGGGGCTTTGGGCAATTCCTATTATGATTTAATGGCTTTGTCCTGGTTTGGATCTTGAGGAAGGGCTAATTCTATCACTTTGGAGCTGAAAGTCTTTTGTCTTGTAGACAATCAAAATATCTGCTGGGGGATGGGCAGGGAGCTGAGGCTCTGAGTTTGTCTTTAGAAACATGTTTCTCCTTTAGGGAAAATACAATATTATACCTTTTTAATATTTCATAGAATATTTCAGTTTTCTAGGAGAGGAGTGGGTGTTAACCTCTTACAGTATAAAAATGAGATGATATAAGTTTCTAAAATTAATTGGGGATGAAGGAGATGATCTAAAAATATTGTCTTTATTATGTAGTGAGATCAGGACAGAATTGCCGATGGGTCCCTGGAGATAGTTTGTTATATGTTGAAGATGGTCTGTAGATGCCAACGTGGATTAAGTAAAGTCGAGAAAGGCAACAGTTATTATAACAATAGGTTGGTGTTGCAGGTCTTCCTGCTGGAAATGATTATAGTCTGGACTTCCAGAATAAGGGAGAGGCCTGCTGGATTCAAAAACCACGTTAAGTAGTGAATTATACAAAAACCATGATCGCTGTAACCATCCATTAAGCCAGAACCAGACAAAGCATAGTGTTACTTAGTGCACTGTGTGAGCTCAATTGTTGATCTGAGGTAACAATAAAACTTATGTTTATAATATCCTCACTTCTGCTGGCAAAGTGCCAGGACAACAAAAAGCTATACCATAGATATTCAGCCTGAAAGCTTGTCAATGCTTGAATCTGGCTTCTCTCTAATAATTGCTTTGGACAGAGTTCAGACCAACTCAAACTCTTTTGTCATAAGGATAAGAGTACCAAGCTGTCAGTTCTCTCATACCACAGCTTATTATATGCTAGTTGATCAATCTTAATACAGAGAAAAGCAACAAAGATGATTTAGTGGACTGGAGGTTAAAACATATGAAAAACGATTACAGGAAGTGGGCATGACTAGTATAGTGAAGGACCAGGGGAGACATGATAGCAGTCTTCCAATATACTTGTAGGGCTGTCACAGAGAGGAGTGGGTCAACCTATTTTTCAAAGCACCTGAAGGCCAGACAAGGAATAATGGATGGAAACTGATCAAGGAGAGATTCAATCTAGAAATAAGGAGAAATTTTCTGACACAGAGAACAATCAACCAATCCAACAGCTTGCCTTCAGAAGTTGTGGGAGCTTCATCACTAGAAGTTTTCAAGAAGAGATTGGACTGCCCTCAGTCAGAAATGGTGCAGGGTCTCCTGCTTGGGCGCGGGGGTTGGACTACATGACTCACAAGATCCCTTCCAACTCTGTTATTAGGTTTGTTAGTTGCAAAGTCATGCCAGACCCATCATGACCCCATGGATTACGTTCCTCCAGGCTTTCCTGTCCTCTTACCATCCCCCGGAGTCCATTTAAGCTCACACCTACTGCTTCAGTGACTCCACCCAGCCACCTCATTCTGTCGTCCCCTTCTTTTGCCCTCAATCTTTCCCAGCATTAGGCTCTTCTCCGGTGAGTCCTTCTTTCTTATTAGGTGACCAAAGTATTTGAGTTTCATTAGGTGACCAAAGTATTTGAGTTTCATCTTCAGGCTCTGGCCTTCTAAAGAGTAGTCAGGGTTGATATTATCTAGGATTGACCGGTTTGATCGCCTTGCAGTCCAAGGGACTTGCAGGAGTCTTCTCAAGCACCATAGTTCAAAGGCCTCAATTCTTTGGTGCTCAGCCTTTCTTATGTCCAACTTTCACAGCCATACATTGCAACTGGGAAAATCATAGCCTTGACTATACGTACTTTTGTTGGCAGAGTGATGTCTCTGTTTTTTAGTATGCTGTCTAAATTTTCCATAGCTTTCCTCCCCAGGAAAGTTATTGTGTTATGTGCTGCCATATCTGGGGGGCAGCAGATAAGCAAATATAGGTTGGAGGCTGCTTTATTCTTCCACATCTTGCAGGATCATTGTCTTTTTACTAAGCCTCCCATAAACCTCCAGTCTTGACTCTGGAGTACAGTATACAGCCCATCAATACTAGTGAGTAAGCGGAGGACTTTGAAAACCTTTCCATTAGGCAGAGCCCCAGTGCCACGCTGACCCACAAATTTATCAGCCACCATCTATGCTTGCACGGGGGATGGACCCAATCCAAGGGATTCGTTTTTCTGGTTGAATGTGTCGTGCAACTCCAGGAAATTTGAGTTAAAAAGAATAAACCATAAACCAAGTCGCATACATACAGTCATCTCTTTGTCAAGAAACAAAGAGGCGATCAGGAGAGGCAAAAACCTTGCCACGGCAGCAGGCTTTGGAGGCCTATGGGGCGATAAATGGAATGGTTTATTCTCCTCAGATAGGAAGACACTGCGGACCAGAGGCATCTGCTGGACGGTCGCGAGAGAAGGTGGTGATCAAATGCGCTTGGAATTTGGGACACGAACAAGCGAAGCTCCGTTTTCTGGCTTCCTTCATCCAAGAGCTCGAGAACAGCGAAGGGGCTTGTAAAAATAGTTCGACTGAGGCACGGAGAGGCTACTCATCGAGATATGGCATAGTCGACTGAAAGAGGCGAACCCAAATAAAACTTCGCGACGTCTCTCGGACGGGGGGTAAGTTCAAAATTAATTCCTCCTCTCGCTCAAAAAAAAAAAAAGAGCAGAACCCTTTGACGCCTTCATCTCCTGCTCAATCACCCCCCCCCCAATACTTTTCTCTGCTCCTCGTATTTCAAGGCTCCCTGCGTAACCCACCCAGCCTCCTCTTCGCGATTCAGAACCTCAACCGCCACAGGCACTAGAAGTAACGGAAACTCGGTGCGTCTCCTTGGCGCCTGCGCTGTCTCAACCTTGCCGCTTCGCCGCCGCGACGGCCTGGCGGTCGTTGTAGTTCTAGATGGCTTTCATTTCGGGTGGAAAAAGGGTGAGGGAAAACTTCACTTCCCAGCATGCTTCTCGTCCCCTCCCGGGTCTCTTCTGGGGCGGCTGAGACTTTTTTTTTAGTGTGTGTGTGTGTGTCTGTGTGTATGTGCGTGTGTACATATATGTGCGAATGGGTGTCTGTGTGCGCGAAAGTGGGAGCGGCGGTAATAAGGTGCGTGTGAAGCCACCTCGTCCCGGGGCACAGTTTCTCGAACCTACAAGTGAGTGGTCAAGAGTTACGGGTGGCGAAGGTGAAGAAGAAACCCAACAGAAAGAGATAACATGGAAAGTTACTTCAGTCCGTAGGAGGCGGTAGTGCCGCCCTTCCCAGGGTACCGAGAGAGGGAAGGGAAGGGAAGCCGAGGCGAAGCGGAGTGAGGCTCGAACTCGAGGTGAGAGTTTGACTTGCAGGCACTTCAGCTTTTGCGCCAAAAAGGCGACTACCGCTTCGGGACAGATGTTGATGTGACTGGGGGAGGGGAGGGGGTGAGAAACAGGCCGACCCGATCGCGTCCAGGTGTGGCAGGGCGAGTCTGTGAGTCTGAGGCCACATCATCTTCTCTCCCCTCAACCCGCCCCCCCTCCCAACTCTGAGGATGCTTCCAAGAAGAGTTGGCGGCTGCTTCGTTTTAAGAAAGCCTACTCCCTTTCTGAGGGGAAGTTTCTTCTCGTTTAGTATAGCCGGAATCGAGATCTTAAAAAGATTAAGGGGAGCCTCTTCTTTTCAAAATGCACAGACGCTCATAGAAGAAAAAGGATATCCCCAGCCTGAAATGGACCTCTCTGCCTGCCTTGGCTCAAATATTTGTAAGGTGTATTAACATGCCACTAGTAAAGGTATAATTTCCCTGTGGAACTTCTCTTCCCCCCCCCCTTTCTCCCCAGTTTTCGGTTTGGCAGATTTGTAGCTCAGGCCTTGGTGCTTCGTGAATATGCTTCGAAGGGTGATTGGTGGAACTTTCGATGATAGCGTGCGCGTAGTGGATTTACATGGAAACAATCACACACCAACACTTGTGAGGTTGAGGAAGTGGTGCATGGACTACTAGCGTAATTTTTGGTGAGGGTGTGTAATTAGGAATCTTTTTTTATTAAGGATGTTTGCAGTATGATGATAATCTCATAATAATGGAGTGGTTGTTGTTAGCCACAAGCTGTGGGTAATGTTTGATTGAGAAATAATGGTATCAACAGATAATGGAATGAGTCAATTCTGATGGGTCATTTTTCTTTATACATGACATTTACAACCTATGTTGGGATAATGCAGTGCCTGCTAATAACTTTACCAGAAGTTAACAGCATTAGAGCAGTGATGCAGATTGGTAGTAAAGAGAAAAATCATGATTTACAAGCTACTTTCCATTTTTTATTTTTCAGTCATTTGTTTGAAGTTCATCAAATAAAGATTGTATTACTGGTAGCAAGTCAGTTCATATTTTAGGGTATACATCTCAGTTGTGTGAATGAGGTATGTTAGTGAGTTACATCATTTTGTGTGGTATAGAGAACTTCACATGGATACAGTTGTTGTTTTTTAACCAAAGAAAAATGAGCTCAGCCGAATTCAAACTTCCTTCCAAACAAACATGTGTAAAGTTGAGTTGCACAAACTTTGTTATCTGCATCATCTCTCTTCTTACAGATGCAGTGTCTTATCCAATGTATGAGAAAGATATAATTGGATATTGAAAATTAGGGACAGTTTAAAAAACAAACAAACTTTGTGACTCTCCTCTCCTTTTGTTGGTTTGATAACTTTTTAGTTGTTGCACTTTCTTCTCTACAGTGTGGCTACTATGGAGCTTGCCAATTTGTCCATTGTGCAATGGAGATATTTCTGCAGCCAAACAATATCAGCCTTCCTCTCAATCTTAGACTGCAGAGGAAATCACAGAATAACTACATTGTAGTTATAATTCATATGGGTCTTTATTAAAGGTACAGACTTATATGAAGTCTGGGATTAAGATAAATGATGGGGCTTATAAATACGGAAGCTTGCTTCAAATTCTTGGACCCAGAAGAGGCAAAAAGGTTATTTAACTGGTTAGCAGTGAAAGGGTTAGCTTTTAACATTTTCAATATGAAACTAATCACTTGGAATTTATTTAACTATGAATGATCTATTTTTGAATAAATGAATACAAATGGCTATTAAAAATAATGTATGATATTTTTCTGAAATTAATTTTGGTGCTACTGCAGTTTTGCATTTGAAAGAGACATTTTTAAATTGAAGATGTAATCTGACTAGAGTGACTGCTCCTTTCACGTGTATAAATATTAATTCTAAACTTTTAATATCTGGAAATTATTAAATGTCTGCAATGTGGAACTTGATGTTCAGCAGCCTTTGAGCTTATCAGAGAAGAAAGTAGGATATAAATAAAATAAAAATGATAGCAAATTTTCTGGACTGAACTTTTTTTTTTTGATTAGCTTGATACACTGTTTTTGTGCCTTATACTTAAGAATTTCTTTGCCGCTTGTTAAGACAAACATAATTTAATTATATAGCATGAAAAAGTTTTTTGTCAATATACAGCAGTTAATTTAAGTGAATCTATTTTTTCTTTACATTGTCCATTTTAGCATATACAAAACTAGTATTGAGGACAATAAAATATTAATAATTAATAACAATAAGTATAAAAACTGAAACATCATCTGTGTCTTGGATCTCATGCAGCTTGTTGCAGCTTCCTCTACTTAGCTGGCTTTTTCTTCAAGTCAGAATGCTTCTGCTAAAATTTATCTCTGTTTTGGTCAGGCTATATGGTCAGGCTATATTTATTCTAGATTGTTTGGCACTGTATAAACAGCATACAGTAATTATACAGAAAGATAAATCTTATTGAAAATTTTATTATGGTTATCTTCTTGATTTGCTGAAGATCTCACTGGCACTGAAATAAATATGTTTTTCTACAAACCATTTTCTGTAATTGTATTTTTGGAGAATGTGACAGTGTAGAGACCTTGAAAAGTCAATAGTTTATATCCATTTATGAACACTTTAAGGAAGTTTAAGTTTGCTATCTTGTCTTTGGTTCTCTTTGTGTTAAAGTTATGTAACTTTGTTGCTTAATCCACTAAGAAAAATCTTGTTCTAACATTGAACTGAATCCAGATTTAGTCATGCTTAGAGTAGAATTGTTAAAACATTAGGACAAAGTATGATTACATCTGGGTGAAATCTACTGTAAGTAAATAAAAATAATGTTCCAAATTTAATATAGCTGTTACTCTATATTTCTTTACATCTAAAAATGTTATTTTAAAGAAAAGATGCAAAAATTTTGTCTTATAAAACAATATGTACTTATTTCCCTTGAGTGAATGAACTGTTATCTGAAAGGGGCACCTATTTATGTTATTAGTGTCAAGAGAAATACATTTTAGATGTCTATGAAGATGTATATAGTATAAATAAGTAGATATCATGCATTTAACACAATGCAACTTACTCTAAATGATCTCATTTTGAATCGCAACTTTAGTGTTGAATAGCAGTAGACTGGCAATATATATTTAGTCATCAGTGTGAATTTCATTCACATATGGGCTTTGTTTCAAGTATTTTCTCAAGATTGAAAATCAACATTCTATAAGTCATATTTCTGTTAGAATAATTTCTTGCTTCTTCATTATGTTCTGAATATGCAAATGGTGTTTCATTCCATTTATTTCTGCAATTTCAACATTTTATTAAATATGTAATCCTGCCTGTAATATGCTACTTCTTGGAAGTTTGTGGTCACAGCACAACTTTTGAAATATAAGAATGCATTTAGACCCAAAATAATTTATTATTGAATTTAGATAATGTTGCAACTAACACATAATATTCTATATGGGCTTGCTTCCTATCCTAAACTAAGGTCGGGAAAACAGGTTTTTTTTTTAACCATCATGGTCATATACATCTCTGGGGGACATGCTATTCCATCTTTTTTATATAATGCTTTATATATAGTTTCCTCTGTTACATTCCTTTTTTGCAGCCTAAACCTTTTAAGGTCTTAAAGATTTAAATTGGACTTCTGCAATCAAAATCAAGTTTAAAGTGGCCCCTAAAATGAATATAAGTTTAATGCATGATAAGAACTCTTTGTGATTATATTTTATTTGTTCCTAAGAAGATAAGTTTATAAATTTAATAACTTGTCTCTTTCTAAAAATAAATATCAATAATAGAGAATTTATGAAATAAAAGTTAATTCAAAAACACAATTATACTTTTTTGTTTAACATTGTTTTTAATTAAAGATAATAATTTTATCACCACATATTAGCACAATTTAAAAACTGATGATGTTATTCTAGCATTTTATAAATATTATTCAGATGTTCATAAAAATAAATTGATCTGAATTCTAAAATTTTCACATACATTTGCTTGATAGTATGTCTGCCTGTTATTTGTCAAAAATCTGAAAAAATATTATATATGGTATGTTTCTTATAAAAAGGAAAAAAATCCTCTTTAAAATTAAAATGTCTGTATTCTGAATATATTCTACAATGAGAAAGTAGTTCTACTGGTAATAGAGATGAAAACAAACAAATGTAATTGCATTTAATTAAAATTCTTTTGGCTAGTAACTAACTTGTAATTTAAATTAATTTTTCCTGATGATTTAAACCATGATTTAAATTGATTTAATATTTAATAACATTACATTGATTTAATTTAAATCAACCCACATAAATACTGTTTTCAACCTACATAATACTCCACAGTTCTCATTATGGGGACTAGTAACTAAATTGCAATAGAAGATAATAGTGCAGTGATTCCCAGCTTTTTGGGGTCAGTGGCACATTTGGAATTTTGAGAATTTGGGCACTCCCATCAAATGGCTGTCTTGGCCAACAAACCATGCACAAACTTATACAGTACAAGAAAGCAAGTAAAGTTTCTTGCCAACTCTTGCAGCCTCCCTCTACAAGCTATCATATGATCATTTTATTTCTTTTAGTAAATAGCTCTTTCTACATATAATATTTCATGAGAGCATCCATGTAAATGAAAAGCTGACATTGCTTTTTTCCCAGTTGGAGAATTGTTGAAGATTGATAACTACCGTATTTTTCGGAGTATAGGGTGCACTGGAGTATAAGATGCATTAAGGTTTTGAAGAGGCAAATTAAAAAAAGTAGGTAGGTAGATAGAGGGATAGAGAGGGAGAGAAAGAAAGAGAAATACAGTAGATAGGTATGTAGGTAGAGAGAGTAGTTAGGTAGGTAGGTAGATGGATAAAGGGATAGAGAAATAGAGAGACAAATACAGTAGGTAGGTAGGGAGTGAGTGAGTAGGTAGGTAGATAGAGGGATAGAGAGAAATACAGTAGATAGGTAGGGAGAGAGAGTGTGTGTGTAAGGTAGGTAGGTAGAGGGATAGAGAGAAATAGAAAGAGAGAGAAATACAATAGATAGGTAGGGAGACAGAGGGTAGGTAGGTAGATAGAGGGATAGAGAGAGAGAGAAATACAGGTAGGGAGAGAGAGTGTGTGCGTAGGTAGGTAGGTAGATAGGTTGAGGGATAGAGAGAGAGAAATACAGTACGTAGGTGGGAGAGAGAGAGTAGGTAGATGTTTCCAGGTGTATTTATCCATGTGCTGGAGAAGGAAATCACTGACAAACCTTAAGACTTTGTTTCTGCTGGCACAGCACTTGATCAATGTAATTCTCATCAGTTAAAGAGCTTTCCAAAAAGAAAAAAAAAGTTTTAGCACTCTGCAAACCTCTGAAAAACGGCCCGTTTTTTTCAAATAAAAGGCATGAATAGCCTTGGGGGGGGGCCTTGCAGAGTGCTTCGGGGGGGGGGGCAAAAAGAGCAAAAAGCCCTGTTTTTTGTCAAAAAAATTGCATGCATAACCTTATGGAGGCTTATAGAGTGCTGCTGGGGGCTGGGGGGGGGGACGGACCATTTTTTGCTCATTTCTGCCTTCCCTAGCTCCCAGAAGCTCTCTGAAAGCCTTCATAAGGCTATGCACCGTCATTTTGGTGAAGGGACGGGGCTTCGGGAGGCAAAAAATGCTGTATTCGATGTATAAGACGCACCCAGATTTTCAGCCTCTTTTGAGGAAAAAAGGTGCGTCTTATACTCCGAAAAATACGGTACATGAAATAAAAAATGCCAACAAACTGCACTTTTTAAAGTATATTTTACTTGAGTTTCCTGTGATTGCAAGAAAATGTAGCTTTACTGCACAGAATGTATCTACTTTGTATTTGTGTTCTAGATACTCATTCCTGCTATTGTTTTGAGAATAGTTCTGACAAGTTGTTTTTAATTTCTCCAATTTTTCTATAATTTTCTATAAACAGTAACTCAAGGAGACTTAAAATTCATTTTATTACTCCTCTCTATGAGAAGGTTGACCTCTGTCAGATTGTTTACCCATCTAGTTCAGGGTAACTATCAGCAACCTTCCAGGCTCTTTCAGATCCCTTGATAAATGATCACTTTAAATGAACATGTCAAGGATTGAAAAGCTTGCATAAATGGTACCACACTTCGGTCTTTCTGTAACACATACAACAATAAAGGGAATTTTTTTTCCAATGAAAGCAGAAATTGTGATATGAGACAATTTGGTGACATTGTGAATGAAGTATTTTTTCTGGTTTTAACTGGAGTGATGATTATGTAATATTGTTAATATATGTGATATAACATATTATTTTTTTCTTTCTAGGCAATTCATAGCAGTTGAGAATGCCGAAGACCATCAATGTGAAACCATCACTTCTGTTCGATATATACATTTTAGTACAAATTTTGCTTTTTACTTTTAAAAGATGAACATTTTTCAGAATATGAAAACTTAGAAATAATTAATGTTCTCTTTTTTCTCATCATTATTAAATGATAAAAGAATTCCTGAAAACAGAACAGCATTATTCAAGGCAGTACTTATGACCCGAGAAACTAATTATCTTTAAAAAACTGACACATATTAACATTTAATGTAACTATTCACATATTGAATTCTGAAGTGCACTATTTTTAAGTGGGGCAATTTAATACTACTCTTTCCATGCACAAAACTAACTCTACAGTTGTCTCAAAAGCAAAATGAAGATCCTCTGTGAAAAAATATTGTATATTTCTGTTTCTGAAGTGAACAATTTCATAATGATGTAAATGTCTCCCAATATCTGGATGTGGTGCTAAGGACAACTCATTTTTGACACGAGCTGTACAAAGAGGACTTTTCCTTAAAATAACTTCTAGCCAAATTTATACTCATCAGCATGCACAGAATGAAAAAGAGAGTGAAGATGATTTAGACAAGAGGATGTTTTCTTGAACCATAAAAGGAAAATGTGAGATTCAACTTGCAACATTGCAGAGATTTTTTTTTGTCTGTATGTTGAACAGGTCTTAGTGGATTTAAATCAACTCAGATGTCATCAAACGAATCTTCTCCTCCATCTTTACAGAAGTTTTCTCCATCTGTGTCTCATGCTGCTGCTCCACCTACTCCATCTTTATCTTCAAGTCCACAATCTGGACTCTCAGGCCGACTTTCCAATGGCAGCTTCAGCACACAAAGCCTCACCAACTCCAGAGGATCTGTACATGGAATCTCTTTTTTGCTGCAGATTGGTCTCACTCGAGAAACAGTTACAATTGAGGCTCAAGATCTCTCCCTATCTATTGTTAAAGACCTAGTGTGCTCTGTAGTTTATCAAAAGGTACAGTAGAACATAAGAGTTTTACTGATTTTAATGATCATGTTATTATTATCTTTCTCCCTTCTTAGGTATTTAATTCAGTTTTCAATGAACATACAGGCAGAGTAAAAATTAACATGCAAATTCTGCTTATTTACATTGTTGTACATGGTGTCTTCTATATTTTGAGGATTTGATAGCATGAAACTTTTTCTATCCATTAGTACTGCATTGGAAATTTAAAATAATTCTATTTCAGAATTCCAAATTCTGTGAAGATATTATCTGAACACAGAGGGCTGCCACCTTCAAGAGTTTATCATCAATATGCAAAATGAACAGTGAATAGGATGGGAATGTAGGGACAGAATTTGCTTGCTTGCTGTTGTTCAATCCTTCTCTTATGTGTTTGTTAAAACCTTGAACAATTGACTACTCTTTCTATGAATAAGAAAATATAGATAGATTATAGATGGATTGGGGAGCCAGTTTGTTGTAGTGTTTAAGCATCAGACTAGAGACCAGGAGATTTGAGTTCTAGTCCCACCTTAGGTACAAAGCTAGTTAGTGACTTTGGGCAAGTCACTCACACTCATCTCTAGGAAGTAGGCAATGGCAAACCACTTCCAAAATCTTGCCAAAATAACTGCAATGACTGTCCAGGCAGTTACCAAGATTTAACACTGCTTCAAAGGGATAAAAAAGCATGTATTTATTTATTAAATATATATGCTGCCTATCTTTCTTTAAAGCGACTCTGGAAAATTTACAATTAAAATGTTAAAATATTAAAAATATTAAATGCAAAGGCAAGAAGCAAAAATGGCAGGATGAATATAGTGATGGCCATTAGAGCAACCCTGTCAAAACCCCAGGCAACTGGCAGATTCAGTTTTTATGCTCTTCTTGAAGACCAACACCTATATTCCATAGAGTGGGGCCACAGCATAAAAGGTTCTCCTTTTACACACATCACCAACCACAGCTTTTTGACCAAGAGGGTCCACAGCATTTCCCTTTTACCAGAGTGAGTAGGATGGTCTGATATCATTGGGCAAGACGGTTCCTCAGATAACCTGGATTAAGATTTAACAATGCAGTCCTTTGGTTGTCTGTTTAATAAATAGCACTACTGAGTTCATTAGATTTTTATTTACATATTACACAATAATAGGCTTGCAATCTTTAGTAGAATTATGAATCTTGAATATATTATGTATAATGTCATAGGGAGGATTTAATTTAAAATTAGCACCATGGAAAATTATTGCTTGTAGTTTGCATATGATTGGTAATTTTTATCTAAGTGAAAATTTGTATAATATTACTTCATTTAATAAACTTCATTAGTATTATAGCATCTCCTTCAAAATTGGCAGATGGTTGTATTAGAATCAGTGTAGCAGTAGAAAGTACGGTAGATTGAGAGCCAGGTGTATGTTGTATTTCTGATACTATTTCCCCACAGAAAGTTTTGGAGTAGGCTTTAAATTTAGTATCACCACTTGCATTGCTGAGAAAAGCAATATATTGAGATGTTTGTATTCATAAAGGGAGCAGGAAAAGTGTGTGTGATTCACTGGGATTTACACTCAGTTTGTCCCTGGGAAAAATCTTACAGGGAAAACATCAGCCCAGGGGTGCTTTGGTGATTTGCCAAAAGTCAGACAGGAAATTTCTTCAACAAATGAGTATTTGAATGTAAACTTTTTACAACCAAATTCAGCATCTGGGCATCTATATTACGTTAATCTTTTTAGATAGAACTTGTGAACTCTGGTTTATCCTATATTGTGCTAGCAATATAAAATAAAAATACTAGTATCAGAAAGCCAAACTTTCATTTACTTATTGTGGATCAGAGTGTGATCGGTTGATCAAAAATCTAAGATATCCTATGTTAAAAATGTATGCTTATTATCTTATGATTTGAAAATTGGATTATAGTATTTGCAAGTGAGATGTTAGTTGGATTCCGAAGAAATGATTACAGATATATGTGGCAAGTAACAAAGCTGGTTTCTTTTTGATCAGCTTGGAAGTTTATATTACCATTTGTGTAGTTCATCTTAACACTTGGACAACAGACTTCATTTTTAGGTGAAATCTTACATTTATATCTTACGGTAAACATTCCTACTTTCAAACTCATTTCTCATGTATATGCATACTTTAATTAGTCTAATATTATTGGCTACCCCTATTCTTTCTGTATAGATATTGGTTATATTTTTTCTTTATTCAAGCTTTTAAGTTAGTATCTTCCTGTTGATTCTTGGCAACTTCCAACTGTACAAGCACTTGGCTAAAGTTCAGAAGCATGTTATAGGAAGCCAATTGTACTCTAAAAGGAGTATAACTTTGGATTTTAAGTTTGTCCTTTCCAGTTGGCTTTAGAATGGTATATATGAACGAAAGCTCTTATTATGCCCACAGCAGCTGCAGAGTGAGCATATGTTCCATATAGACAACACACTTCTGATCAGGAAATAGGGAGGAGGGGTGCTTATATGTGGTGGATTTCTTTTTCATAAGAATTTTTGCAGCTGGTGCACAGGTGGCAGTATGACTCCAGTTGCATAAGTAGTTCTCTCAAATGGATTGGACCTGTAATCTTTGAGATGTGCAACTTTGTTTTAAAATAATATTTTAGACACATATATATGTTATGAGAATACTTCACAAGAAGCTATACCAATCATGAGAAAAATGGAATATTGAGATAATATCTTTATGCAGTCTCTAGAAAGTATATAAAATATTGTAAACATTAAACTTTCTAAAAGTTATTAATCAAGCAAGTGAATTCACAACCAGGAAAGAATAAAGGAAAAAATGGGAAAGATATTAAAACAATATGCTTACAGGGTTACTAACTTGGATTTCTGAGAGAATTGGCACACCTTTAGATGGATATTCTGATATATAGATATATAGAAACTGTATTGTGTTCAAGATTCATGGGGAAAAAAACAGGAAATAAGTGTTAGTCACTCAACTGTGGCAATATTAAATCCAAGCTATTAATATAATCTGTGTCTATCATTTGAGAAATATATTGAGAACACAAAAGAAATTGATTAGGCAGCTGTTAAAATAGTGTCAATTATATAAAGAGTCACTTGCCCAAAGTAACCTGGTTGGTTTCATACCTGACGAGGCTAGAACTCACAATTTCCTGGTTTTTAAGCCAGCATCTTAACTACTACCTAAACTGTGAATTAGTATATCAGGAGTCTAAAACAATAGGGTATTAATCTGC